>NC_139219.1:323382503-323467503 GCF_055691185.1 Crinia signifera | reverse complement strand
GTCACCGTCAGCAGGGGGGCGAAGGGGAAATGACGGGGGGGAGTATAAGGAGATTGTATATGATTAATTCTGGGTGTGGGTGCTTGAAATTGCAGTCCGCCTGCCAGACGGAAGCTCCTGAATGGTATGGCTGCCACAGCGTGTGTGCTCAGATATGAATACCATTCTCCTTGCAGAGCTTCCTCTGCTCTTGTGCTGTAAATAATGCATAGGTGTCGGAGACTGGGACCACCGTTCCCGTTCACTGGAGATAGTTAATGCTCTCTTCTTCATCAGATGAGAAAATAGCTGGAGTCGGCATTTCCAGCACCTTGGACAGTTCAGCGAGAAAGAATGAAGCCTTCGGACAGGCAGAATGATCCATAGGAAAAACATTATAGAAAAGAAAATGCGTCTACGGCATTTACCTATGAAACCACAGGACATTATAGACAGGTTTAAACTTGACAGTCTTTGAATATTAAGGGGGGTATTCAATCCCCCGCCGCTATTCCCGACAAGGGAAATAGCGGCAGGGCCCTATTCAATGCTGTCTTTCCCGACACCATTGAACAGGGATCTCGGCAGAACGGACCCGACTTTAGAAGCAGCCGGGCCCATTCTGCCGAGAATTCTTGCGGCCATAGCTCGCCGATCCACAGCCGTATCCCCTTCTCGGCGTTCGGCAGTCGGGACATTGACCCCGCCTCCCAATTCTTTGTCCAGCTGGCCAAGAACAGGACAGAGTCGTAACCTGGGCTTGAATAAGCAATTAGAAAAAGCACAGATGCAAGTCTGGACAGCACATGGGCCTGATTCAGTTTGGCTCGCAGTTAGGCAGCATACATTTTACGATTTAAGGGTGAGCAGATGCATTTATAATGTTTCTCTGCAGGGTAAATACTGGCTGCTTTTGCATGTAGCCTACAGGATAGGCAGTTTTTTTTCTAACACTGCAATTCCGATTTCAGTTTGAACACCCTACCCATATCTTTATCCCTCTGCACATGTTACATCTGCCCCACCTGCAGCGCAGCAGAGTTTTTCCCAGTTTGCATGCTCTTTTTGCTGTGCTAACGAACATGAATCAGGCGCCGTGTGCGGAACGTGTGCCCGTACAGATAGGCACTGTATATTTTTGTTCGGTGTTGACACCTTTGAATACTGCAGGACATGCGGAGATTGATGTGGAGGACACTTGTTAGGAATCGTTCGCATGCATGTTTACTCTTGGCATCCATGATAATACCTATTAAAGCACGTTTACCGGGCTTTAAGAATATGCATTGACACCATAATATTCATGCTGGGGTGTATGAGGATTAAGAACATTTTACATATTTTTAGACCAACCTAATATTAGTTTTGAGTCTGGTTTTATGGGGCTTTTTGGATGGGAGGGCTGGATTCATCGAGCCCTGCGGGCGCTCTTCACACCGTCGTAAGTGGCTGCGCCCCCTTAATTTGTGAACGTTTGTATTGTGAGAAAGATGGTTAGAATTGTATGAAAGATGCCCTGTATTGCAACTTGAGTTATAGGTGAAATGTGTTAAATAGAGAGCATATGATGTGGAAGGGGGTGTGTATTGTTTTGTTTAATTAAAAAGCGGTTACAGAGTAAGATGTACATTGATAGTGTGGAGGGTACAGTGACATTTGTGGGGGGGGGGGGGGCTGTGTGTGCGTGTTGTTTAGGTGTGTGTGCAATAGTATAGTAGGGTGTTTTTGAGTCAGCGGCTCCCCACTGGCGGAGGTCACGACACAGGAAAACAGGAGGCTGGGTAGTGATAGGGGTGTGTGGGCATACGGGGGACTAAAGAGGAGGGTGGGAGATACTGTGCAGCTTCTGCCAGTGGGTGAGGGTCCAGCGTGGCAGTACAGGAGTACAGGACGGTGGCCCTGAGTCAGTGTCTCTTCCTACTGGGTGAGAGTTAGGGTGCATGAGAGCAGGAGGCTGATTGGTAAAGCATTATAGGGGAATGTGGGCAACACAGGGTGAGCGGGTCCCCACTGGCGGAAGTTACAGGGCAGGAGAACAGGAGGCAGGGCAGTGATAGATGTGTGTGGGCATGAGGGGTAGTAAAGGTTTTTGCCTGTTGCAGAGTAGGGATGGGCATTGGTGCAGACGCCATCGATGGTTGGCATTGATGGCGATTTTGCACCCTGCCATCGATAGTAGTAAAATATTACTTGGATAACCATCAATTGTTGTAGCTATTGATGGTCATCCATTGTATCTGACTGAATAGGCCGTGGGACAATCAGAACTCGATGGCGGGACTGTCGGGTGTGGGTGGGCGGAGCTATGCTCCGTGTCCCAGCAGCATAAAAAAAATTTGAAACTTGATCGGTTCTCCTTTGCCATCGATGTAGGGAAACCATCTGGTCCTCCCACATCGATGGCAAAAGTATTCAACATCGGCCATAAACCATCGATGATTTGAAATCATTGCTGGTCGATGGGAATCCCTAGAACTGGAGGAGGGTGGGGGACAGTATGCAGCTCCCGGCAGTGGGTGAGCGTCTCCTCCCACTGGGAGGGAGTGAGGGTGCATGAGAGCAGGAGGCTGTATAATAGTGGTATGTGGGCAAGACATTGATAAAAGTTGTGGCGCTGGTGCAGAGGACCGTGGGGTCACTTCTGGCAGTAGGGGAACCTGCAGCACGGCAGCCAGGGCCGGATTTCCCACCTAGGGGCGGCACCTGCTTGTGGCGGTACAGGATCCCCCATTGTAACGGGGGTACGTGACATGCGGGAGCAGGGTTGCGGGGGTCCGCTGGGGGGTGGAATTGCCGGAAGGGGGTCAGGGGAGTCTGAAAATTGCGGTAGGGGGGGTGGCGCTGGGGTCTGCGAATTGCGGGAGGGTGCGGGGGTCCGCAAATCGCAGGAGAGGGTTATGGGGGTCAGTGAATTGCGGGAGGGGGGGTTGCGGGGGTCCGTGAATCGTGGGAGGGGCATGGGGGATGCTGTGAATAAAGGGAGGGGGTGCTAGAATCGTGGGAGGGGGGGCACGGGGGGGCCCATGAATCGCGGAAGGGGGGGTCTGCAAATAGCTGGAGGTGGCAGAGTCCGCAAATCGCGGGAGGGGGCGCGAATCGCGGGAGGGGGGGTTGCAAGGGGGGCCACGAATCGCGGGAGGGGGGTATTCGCGAATGTGAGTGTGTGTGGGCGGAGTCAGAGGCTCTAATAGGCTATAAGCCTATGACTCCACCCAGCGTTATAGACACACTTACACACTGAGTGACAGATGTAGCCAAATATATAAGAGATAATTTGATGGCAAATAAGAACCACTTGGAACCACTAGTCTTCCATAAACACATGTACATGCAAACGCTACGGTTCATTTGTCTTGTCCTGAGCCAATCAACCTACCAGTATATTTTTTACTATAGGAGTGCCCAGAGGAAACCCACGCAAACACATAAAGAATATACAAACTCCACACAGTTAAAGCCATTGTTGGAATCAAACCCATGATCTCTGTTGATATCGGTATTGGAATACAGAACCAGTGATCACAGTAACCCGGTATATGCAGTAGTAGTGCCAGCCATACATAGTGCAGTGTGTAATACATCAGACATATACAGTGATCACAGTAACCCGGTATATGCGGCAGTAGTGCCAGCCATACATAGTGCAGTGTGTGTAATACATCAGACATATACAGAGATCACAGTAACCCGGTATATGCGGCAGTAGTGCCAGCCATACATAGTGCAGTGTGTGTAATACATTAGACATATACAGTGATCACAGTAACCCGGTATATGCGGCAGTAGTGCCAGCCATACATAGTGCAGTGTGTGTAATACATCAGACATATACAGTGATCACAGTAACCCGTTATATGAGGCAGTAGTGCCAGCCATACATAGTGCAGTATGTGTAATACATCAGACATATACAGTGATCACAGTAACCCGGTATATGCGGCAGTAGTGCCAGCCATACATAGTGCAGTGTGTGTAATACATTAGACATATACAGTGATCACAGTAACCCGGTATATGCGGCAGTAGTGCCAGCCATACATAGTGCAGTGTGTGTAATACATCAGACATATACAGTGATCACAGTAACCCGGTATATGCTGCAGTAGTGCCAGCCATACATAGTGCAGTGTGTGTAATACATCAGACATATACAGTGATCACAGTAACCCGGTATATGCGGCAGTAGTGCCAGCCATACATAGTGCAGTGTGTGTAATACATCAGACATATACAGTGATCACAGTAACCTAGTATATACAGCAGTAGTGCCAGCCATACATAGTGCAGTGTGTAATACATCAGACATATACAGTGATCACAGTAACCCGGTATATGCGGCAGTAGTGCCAGCCATACATAGTGCAGTGTGTGTAATACATCAGACATATACAGTGATCACAGTAACCCGGTATATGCGGCAGTAGTGCCAGTCATACATAGTGCAGTGTGTGTAATACATCAGACATATACAGTGATCACAGTAACCCGGTATATGCGGCAGTAGTGCCAGTCATACATAGTGCAGTGTGTGTAAAACATCAGACATATACAGTGATCACAGTAACCCGGTATATGCGGCAGTAGTGCCGGCCATACATAGTGCAGTGTGTGTAATACATCAGACATATACAGAGATCACAGTAACCTGGTATATACGGCAGTAGTGCCAGCCATACATAGTGCAGTGTGTGTAATACATCAGACATATACAGTGATCACAGTAACCCGGTATATGCGGCAGTAGTACCAGCCATACATAGTGCAGTGTGTGTAATACATCAGACATATACAGTGATCACAGTAACCTGGTATATGCGGCAGTAGTACCAGCCATACATAGTGCAGTGTGTGTAATACATCAGACATATACAGGGATCACAGTAACCCGGTATATGCGGCAGTAGTGCCAGCTATACATAGTGCATTGTGTAATACATCAGACGTATACAGTGATCACAGTAACCCGGTATATGTGGCAATAGTGCCAGCCATACATAGTGCAGTGTGTGTAATACATTAGACATATACAGTGATCACAGTAACCCGGTATATGCGGCAGTAGTACCAGCCATACATAGTGCAGTGTATGTAATACATCAGACATATACAGTGATCACAGTAACCCGGTATATGCAGCAGTAGTGCCAGCCATACATAGTGCAGTGTGTAATACATCAGACATATACAGTGATCACAGTAACCCGGTATATGCGGCAGTAGTGCCAGCCATACATAGTGCAGTGTGTGTAATACATCAGACATATACAGCGATCACAGTAACCCGGTATATGCGGCAGTAGTGCCAGCCATACATAGTGCAGTGTGTGTAATACATCAGACATATACAGCGATCACAGTAACCCGGTATATGTGGCAGTAGTACCAGCCATACACAGTGCAGTATGTGTAATACATCAGACATATAGAGTGGTCCCAGTAACCCGGTATATGCGGCAGTAGTGCCAGCCATACATAGTGCAGTGTGTGTAATACATCAGACATATACAGCGATCACAGTAACCCGGTATATGTGGCAGTAGTGCCAGCCATACATAGTGCAGTGTGTGTAATACATCAGACATATACAGAGATCACAGTAACCCGGTATATGCAGCAGTAGTGCAGCCATACATAGTGCAGTGTGTGTAATACATCAGACATATACAGAGTTCACAGTAACCCGGTATATATGCGGCAGTAGTGCCGGCCATACATACTGCAGTGTGTGTAATACATCAGACATATACAGTGATCACAGTAACCCGGTATATGTGCGGCATTGGTGCCAGCCATACATAGTACAGTGTGTAATACATCAGACATATACAGAGATCACAGTAACCCGGTATACGCGGCAGTAGTGCCAGCCATACATAGTGCAGTGTGTGTAATACATCAGACATATACAGTGATCACAGTAACCCGGTATATGCGGCAATTGTGCCAGCCATACATAGTGCAGTGTGATTGATACATCAGACATATACAGTGATCACAGTAACCCGGCATATGCGGCAGTAGTGCCAGCCATACATAGTGCAGTGTGTGTAATACATCAGACATATACAGTGATCACAGTAACCCGGTATATGCGGCAGTAGTGCCAGCCATACATAGTGCAGTGTGTAATACATCAGCCATATACAGGGATCACAGTAACCCGGTATATGCAGCAGTAGTGCCAGTCATACATAGTGCGGTGTGTAATACATCAGACATATACAGTGATCACAGTAACCCGGTATATGCAGCAGTAGTGCCAGCCATACATAGTGCAGTGTGTGTAATACATCAGACGTATACAGTGATCACAGTAACCCGGTATATGCGGCAGTAGTGCCAGCCATACACAGTGCAGTGTGTGTAATACATCAGACATATACAGTGATCACAGTAACCCTGTATATGTGCAGTAGTGCCAGCCATACATAGTGCAGTGTGTGTAATACATCAGACATATACAGAGATCACAGTAACCTGGTATACGCGGCAGTAGTGCCAGCCATACATAGTGCAGTGTGTGTAATACATCAGACATATACAGTGATCACAGTAACCCGGTAAATGCGGCAGTAGTGCCAGCCTTACATAACGCAGTGTGTGTAATACATCAGACATATACAGAGATCACAGTAACCCGGTATATGTGCGGCATTGGTGCCAGCCATACATAGTACAGTGTGTAATACATCAGACATATACAGAGATCACAGTAACCTGGTATACGCGGCAGTAGTGCCAGCCATACATAGTGCAGTGTGTGTAATACATCAGACATATACAGTGATCACAGTAACCCGGTAAATGCGGCAGTAGTGCCAGCCTTACATAACGCAGTGTGTGTAATACATCAGACATATACAGTGATCACAGTAACCCGGTATATGTGCGGCATTGGTGCCAGCCATACATAGTACAGTGTGTAATACATCAGACATATACAGAGATCACAGTAACCTGGTATACGCGGCAGTAGTGCCAGCCATACATAGTGCAGTGTGTGTAATACATCAGACATATACAGAGATCACAGTAACCTGGTATATGCAGCAGTAGTGCCAGCCATACAGAGTGCAGTGTGTGTAATACATCAGACATATACAGAGATCACAGTAACCTGGTATACGCGGCAGTAGTGCCAGCCATACATAGTGCAGTGTGTGTATATTACATCATACATATACAATGATCACAGTAACCCGGTATATGCGGCAGTAGTGCCAGCTATACATAGTGCAGTGTGTGTAATATATCAGACATATACAGCGATCACAGTAACCCGGTATATATGCGGCAGTAGTGCCAGTCATACATAGTGCAGTGTGAGTGATACATCAGACATATACAGTGATCACAGTAACCCGGTATATGCGGCAGTAGTATCAGCCATACATAGTGCAGTGTATGTAATACATCATACATATACAGTGATCACAGTAACCGGTATATGCGGCAGTAGTGCCAGCTATACATAGTGCAGTGTGTGTAATATATCAGACATATACAGCGATCACAGTAACCCGGTATATATGCGGCAGTAGTGCCAGTCATACATAGTGCAGTGTGAGTGATACATCAGACATATACAGTGATCACAGTAACCGGTATATGCGGCAGTAGTGCCAGCCATACATAGTGCAGTGTGAGTGATACATCAGACATATACAGTGATCACAGTAACCCGGTATATGCTGCGGTAGTGCCAGCCAAACATAGTGCAGTGTGTGTAATACATCAGACATATACACTGATCACAGTAACCCGGTATATGCAGCAATAGTGCCAGCCATACATAGCGCAGTGTGTGTAATACTGTGCATCAGACATATACAGTGATCACAGTTACCCGGTATATGCGGCAGTTGTGCCAGCCTTACATAACGCAGTGTGTGTAATACATCAGACATATACAGTGATCACAGTAACCCGGTATATGTGGCAGTAGTGCCAGCCGTACATAGTGCAGTATGTGTAATACATCAGACATATACAGTGATCACAGTAACCCGGTATATGTGGCAGTAGTGCCAGCCGTACATAGTGCAGTATGTGTAATACATCAGACATATAGGGTGACATTCTATGCTATGCGATTTTCTGTTTTTGGCGTTATTTAGACCACAAAATGGCGATATCGCATTTTTCTGCGAAATCGCCAATTTAACGTGATGCGTTAAGGGACAGAAATCGCATATTTTGTGCGTAAAGGTATGCGGAACAAAAGTGCGAAATTAATTTGCACTTTTATCGCACCCAGATGTTTTCCAATGCAAAACTATACAAACCGCTTATTTAATGCTATGCGCATTTGCATATCGCACTTTTGCGGTGTCTATTTATCGCACTTTTTTCAGACCTGGTTCTGTTTGGCGCATTTGCACACACCTCATTTTGGTCAAGTGCGCACATGGTTAATTTCAACACAGGTGCCTTCATTATCAATCCCAAACCCCCCTACCTTAACCCCAACATTAATAAGGACACCTGTGAGGGTTTAATTCATGTAGATTTGTATGACTATTTTAAAATTGGTTATCTGTCATGTGTCCCAATTGGAGGGCAAACGCAGGAGGGAGGAAGGTGGGCAAAAGATGCTGGTTGCCCCCCCCACTACTGGGTACCCCACGTATGTATGGTGCTCACCTGTACCTGGACTACCTGTCGGACCAACAGGTTGTGGGGATGGTTACGCTGAACCCCATTACCCTGTCGGAGTTATATGAGCAGGTGAGAGATGCTTGTGCCCATTTTGTGGGTGCCAACTATGTAGTGTCTGTCCAGCAATAATGAATGTGTGCCCTCTACTATTTGTCCACAGCCTCCACTCAGTCTGTGACCTCATGGGCCTTGGTGCTATCACAGGCCACTTTGTCTAAGAATTGTACTGTACTGTTACTTGCTATAAAGAAGTTGTTGCAGACATACATCACCAGGCGTAGCTTTTCTGGTAAGCACATGTGGCCTGTACTCCAAAATGTACCAGTGTTGGAAGTGTACTCATTAATAAATAATTGACCAGTACCACCGCTTTCCACCCATATTTAACCTAACACCAGTCCACAACAGATGCACATGGTGGTGCTGACCTATCCCTTGCTGATATCTACCTTCTAAGTACTCTTGGTCCATGTAACAATTAAGTTTTCTGTGAAACATGGCTCACTGGTGTTGTGGAACTACATGTTCCAGCATGCCCTGACACACTACAACCATTACAGTCCAAACCATGAGTGTCAGAGCCTGCTGGAAAATGTACATCCATAACCTTTGGCAGCCAAGGAGTTATACCACACTACTTTACTGCAATCCCATAGTCATATACCATTACAATATGTTATAAATTATTATTTATAACATATTGTAATTTATATAGAGAAAAAGACACAAACACAATGGAATGCGGTTTGCAAATTTTACTTGTTATGAAGTAAACCATTCTGCAATGTAACATGTGCAAAATACAAACTGTGGGGCCATGTAGACAGATAGTTGGCCTTTTTTAATGTAGAAACACTGATTTAGCAGCTACCTTCGGCCAGCATCAGGCAGCCCTACACCACTTTTCGAGGCGGAACTAAGCCCACCACGGGTCCTCACACTACGACGGGGTGGGGAAGTGGGGGAGACACTTATTGGGGTGCTGGAGACACTGCTGAGGGTTGAGGTAGTGCCACCTCCCACATTGCCTTCCTGCTGCTGCTGTATTTGTGCCTGCATAGCTAGGAGGGCATTGGTCTGCGCTGTGCATGTGTGGGTTAGGGCTGTAAGACTTTGTGCCAGGCTCCCAATATGGCTATTCTGCTCACGTATTGCAGAAGTTAGTTCTGCAAAACGGCTGTCAAGACTGTTGGCAATGCGCACTTGAGTGCCTACAGCTACCCTTACACTACGGGCCATTTTGCGCAACTGCAGGAAGGTGTCACGCATGTACCCCTGTATATTTCCCATTTGGAGGCTTTGGGAGGCCATGAATTCAAGCTGCTTGTCCTTGAAATTCACCAAGGAGTTAGCTACTTGGGAAGCAGTAGCTGGTGTATGGGGTTGCTGGGTGGTTGGGGGTGGGTTGGGAGGCACCCCACTTGGGGGAAGATCACTCTGGGACGAGCCCGGCATTTCTTCCTCTGCCGCAAAGGTGTCGATCGGATCAAGAATGATGTCCATTTCGTCTAGCACCAGTATTGAAGAATCTGTTTGGTTTGACCCTAGTTGTATAGCACCTGTGGATACAGAGAAGAGGTAAGTACTCATGCATATATAGGCCACACTGTCCTCTATACTGTTTTACATAGGCCTATAGATGGCTGACGCCCATACCTAGGGGTGTTATGCACTTACACATGTACCCCGATACTGCATGCAACAATGACACTATTAATATGTCACATGCCTAGCTCAGATTACACTCATGTCCGTTGCAATGTATCAGCAGGAGCAGAATGTAGTGTGAGATCTTGTTGATGTGACATGGGTGTGTGTACTGTATGTGTAATGGGGTGTTGTTTAGTCATTTACCTGCTTCCACAGATTCTGCAGCAACGGGCCTTCTTCTCTTAGATGCTGCAGCACTTCGGGACGGACAATCTGTACAAGGAAAGATGGCCAGGCATTATGGACCTTGCAATGGAGATGCATTTTCAGAAAACATGCAGTGAATTCACAATAATGGACAATACCCAATAGAAAAGGGCAGCATTATATCTGGACAACCCTTTGTTTAGTTTTCAGGCCAATCTTTCATTTCAGACTTAGTAGTAAACTAGTGTACACATGACAACTATAGGATATTCGGTGGTTTGTAGGCATGCCAGCTAAACCTCCATTACACCACAGGGTTTTTGTACACATACATGTTAGTCTGCTGCAAAGAATGGTACACTTTTAATCATTCAGATTAGTTGTGGAACTACAAGGGCCAGCATTATCAGCAATTTCAAAGCAGGAGCAGCCATTTTCTTGTGCATGACCTTGCTGGGCTATGTAGTTCCACAGCAGCACTTTACAAAGCATAACAATACAAGTGCACATTACAGGTATAATACATTGGCATGTATGTTACAGTTTGCATGGGGTCACACTTACCAGCTCGCGGTGGCGTTTGGGCCCTGTCGGTATCCGCCACAAGCATCCCAGGCAGGACCTCAGGGGGGATGATGCGCTTCAGCTTCACCTCATATGCATTGTAGCTGACAGTGGTGGGGCTTTCTCCTCCAGTCCTGGTGGCCTCCTCCATCTCCAGGGCCATTTTATGCTTCAACTGGCGTTTTATATCGTTGAAGCGCTTCTTCACATTGCGCACCAGGCGCTTGTGATTACTCACAGCGTTCACCGCCTGGGTGATGTCCTTCCATATAGCGCGCTTGCGCTGGGCAGTGGTTTTGTAGTTGCTTTTGCCAAGCAGCCTCTCGTACACTGGCATGATAGCCCTCACAAGTGCCACATTTTCCTCATAGGAAAACCTGACCATGCGGCCACTTTTGGTGCGACCAGCTACCACCTCCTCCTCCTCCTCCTCATTTTCTGCACCAGCCATGTCACCCTCCTCCTCCTCCATGGCAGTGTCTTCCTCCTCCTCACCAGCATCTTCCTACACCTCTGACATGTGGCCCTCCTGCAGCTGGTGTGGGGTATGGTCTAGGGCTTGGCTGTAGGATGGGGATGCCAGCGGATCCTCCACCTCCTCCTCCTGGGGCTGGACGGCCAGGGTCTGAGCTGAGGCTGGCCTTGCTGTGGCCATGCTGCCTGCCACACTGCTGCCTCTCCCACTTGTCTGGCTGCTGCCAGTGCTCCCTCTGCCAGTGCTCCCTCTGCCAGTGCTCCCTCTGCCACTGGTTCCTCTGCCAGTGCTCCCTCTGCCACTGGTTCCTCTGCCAGTGCTCCCTCTGCCACTGGTTCCTCTGCCACCAACTCCTCTTCCTGCACAAACGCTTCCACTGCTCCTCTCCATGCTCCTTACTTCCTATCAAAGAGTGAAATGGCGCCAATGCCCCTTTATATAGGGGGTGTGATGCATAATGGAGGGGACATAGGTGGGCCAATAGGTTTGGGGGTTCTTAGTCATGCGGAGACAGGTTTGTAAATCGCACTCCGGTTGGTCCAAAACTCGCACATGACCAGCGGAAGAAATGGCGCGTTTTTCGGACTAAAAATCGCACTTTTTTCATACTAAAAATCGCACTTTTTTATGACTAAAATTCGCCGCAAATCGCAACTCTTCGCACTTTTCAGCCTCAAATGCGCATCACATTAAATAATCGAATTTGGACTGAAAAGTGCGAGTTAGAAAAATGCGATTTGCGGCGATATAGTGTGCGAAATAAACATGCGCATTTAGCGCATAGCATAGAATGTCACCCATACAGTGATCACAGTAACGCGGTATATGCTGCAGTAGTGCCGGCCATACATAGTGCAGTGTGTGTGTAATACATCAGACATATACAGTGATCACAGTAACCCGGTATATGCGGCAGTAGTGCCAGCCATACATAGTGCAGTGTGTGTAATACATCAGACATATACAGTGATCATAGTAACCCAGTATATGCGGCAGTAGTGCCAGCCATACATAGTGCAGTGTGTGAAATATCACACATATACAGTGATCACAGTAACCTGGTATATGCGGCAGTAGTGCCAGCCATACATAGTGCAGTATGTGTAATACATCAGACATATACAGTGATCACAGTAACCTGGTATATGCGGCAGTAGTGCCGGCCATACATAGTTCAGTGTGTGTAATACATCAGACATATACAGTGATCACAGTAACCCGGTATATGCGGCAGTAGTGCCAGCCATACATAGTGCGGTGTGTAATACATCAGACATATACAGTGATCACAGTAACCCGGTATATGCAGCAGTAGTGCCAGCCATACATAGTGCAGTGTGTGTAATACATCAGACATATACAGTGATCACAGTAACCCGGTATATGCGGCGGTAGTGCCAGCCATACATAGTGCAGTGTGTGTAATACATCAGACATATACAGTGATCACAGTAACCCGGTATATGTGCGGCATTGGTGCCAGCCATACATAGTGCAGTGTGATTGATACATCAGACATATACAGTGATCACAGTAACCCGGTATATGCGGCGGTAGTGCCAGCCATACATAGTGCAGTGTGTGTAATACATCAGACATATACAGAGATCACAGTAACCCAGTATATGCAGCAGTAGTGCCAGTCATACATAGTGCACTGTGTGTAATACATCAGACATATACAGTGATCACAGTAACCCGGTATATGCGGCAGTAGTGCCAGTCATACATAGTGCACTGTGTGTAATACATCAGACATATACAGCGATCACAGTTACCCGGTATATGCAGCAGTAGTGACAGCCATACATAGCGCAGTGTGTGTAATACATCAGACATATACAGTGATCACAGTAACCCGGTATATGGGGCAGTAGTGCCAGCCATACATAGTGCAGTGTGTAATACATCAGACATATACAGTGATCACAGTAACCCGGTATATGTGGCAGTAGTACCAGCCATACATAGTGCAGTGTGTGTAATACATCAGACATATACAGTGATCACAGTAACCCGGGATATGCGGCAGTAGTGCCAGCCATACATAGCGCAGTCTGTGTAATACATCAGACATATACAGTGATCACAGTAACCTGGTATATGCGGCAGTAGTACCGGCCACACATAGTGCAGTGTGTGTAATACATCAGACATATACAGTGACCACAGTAACCCGGTATATGCGGCGGTAGTGCCAGCCATACATAGTGCAGTGTGTGTAATACATCAGACATCTGCAGTGATCACAGTAACCCGGTATATGCGACAGTAGTACCGGCCATACATAGTGCAGTGTGTGTAATACATCAGACATATACAGTGATCACAGTAACCCGGTATATGCAGCAGTAGTGCCAGCCATACACAGTGCAGTGTGTGTAATACATCAGACATATACAGTGATCATTGTAACCTGGTATATGCAGCAGTAGTGCCAGCCATACATAGTGCAGTGTGTGTAATACATCAGGCATATACAGTCATCACAGTAACCCAGTATATGCGGCAGTAGTGCCAGCCATACATAGTGCAGTGTGTGTAATACATCAGCCATATACAGGGTTCACAGTAACCCGGTATATACGGCAGTAGTGCCAGCCATACATAGTGCAGTGTGTGTAATACATCAGTCATATACACTGATCACAGTAACCCGGTATATGCAGTAGTAGTGCCGGCCATACATAGTGCAGTGTGTAATACATCAGTCATATACAGTCATCACAGTAACCCGGTATATGCGGCAGTAGTGTCGGCCATACATAGTGCAGTGTGTGTAATACATCAGACATATACACTGATCACAGTAACCCGGTAAATGTGGCAGTAGTGCCAGCCATACATAGTGCACTGTGTGTAATATATCAGACATATACAGTGATCACAGTATCCTGGTATATGTGGCAGTAGTGCCAGCCATACAGAGTGCAGTGTGTGTAATACATCAGACATATACAGTGATCATTGTAACCCAGTATATGCAGCAGTAGTGCCAGCCATACATAGTGCAGTGTGTGTAATACATCAGACGTATACAGTGATCACAGTAACCCGGTATATGCGGCAGTTGTGCCAGCCATACATAGTGCAGTGTGTGTAATACATCAGACATATACAGTGACCACAGTAACCCGGTATATGCGGCAGTAGTGCCAGCCATACATAGTGCAGTGTGTGTAATACATCAGACATATACAGAGATCACAGTAACCCGGTATATGCGGCAGTAGTACCAGTCATACATAGTGCAGTGTGTGTAATACATCAGACATATACAGAGATCACAGTAACCCGGTATATGCGGCAGTAGTGCCAGCCATACATACTGCAGTGTGTAATACATCAGACATATACAGTGATCACAGTAACCCGGTATATGCAGCAGTAGTGCCAGCCATACATAGTGCAGTGTGTAATACATCAGACATATACAGCGATCACAGTAACCCGGTATATGCGGCAGTAGTGCCAGCCATACATAGTGCAGTGTGTGTAATACATCAGACATATACAGCGATCACAGTAACCCGGTATATGCGGCAGTAGTGCCGGCCATACATAATGCAGTATGTGTAATACATCAGACATATACAGTGATCACAGTGACCCGGTATATGTGGCAGTAGTACCAGCCATACATAGTGCAGTGTGTGTAATACATCAGACATATACAGCGATCACAGTAACCCGGTATATGCAGCAGTAGTGCCAGTCATACATAGTGCAGTATGTGTAATACATCAGACATATAGAGTGGTCCCAGTAACCCGGTATATGTGGCAGTAGTGCCGGCCATACATAGTGCAGTGTGTGTAATACATCAGACATATACAGCGATCACAGTAACCCGGTATATGCGGCAGTAGTGCCGGCCATACATAGTGCAGTGTGTGTAATACATCAGACATATACAGCGATCACAGTAACCCGGTATATGCAGCAGTAGTACCAGCCATACATAGTGCAGTGTGTGTAATACATCAGACATATACAGTGATCACAGTAACCTGGTATATGTGGCAGTAGTGCCAGCCATACATACTGCAGTGTGTGTAATCCATCAGACATATACAGTGATCACAGTAACCCGGTATATGCAGCAATAGTGCCAGTCATACATAGTGCAGTATGTGTAATACATCAGACATATACAGAGATCACAGTAACCCGGTATATGCGGCAGTAGTGCCAGCCATACATAGTGCAGTATGTGTAATACATCAGACATATACAGTGATCACAGTAACCCGGTATATGCGGCAGTAGTGCCGGCCATACATAGTGCAGTATGTGTAATACATCAGACATATACAGAGATCACAGTAACCCGGTATATGCGGCAGTAGTGCCAGCCATACATAGTGCAGTGTGTGTAATACATCAGACATATACAGAGATCACAGTAACCCGGTATATGCAGCAATAGTGCCAGCCATACATAGTGCAGTGTGTGTGATACAGTACATCAGACATATATAGCGATCACAGTAACCCGGTATATGCGGCAGTAGTGCCAGCCATACATAGTGCAGTGTGTGTAATACATCAGACATATACAGTGATCACAGTAACCCGGTATATGCGGCAGTAGTGCCAGCCATACATAGTGCAGTGTGTGTAATACATCAGACATATACAGAGATCACAGTAACCCGGTATATGCGGCAGTAGTGCCAGTCATACATAGTGCAGTGTGTAATACATCAGACATATACAGTGATCACAGTAACCCGGTATATGCGGCAGTAGTGCCAGCCATACATAGTGCAGTGTGTGTAATACATCAGACATATAGAGTGGTCCCAGTAACCCGGTATATGTGGCAGTAGTGCCAGCCATACATAGTGCAGTGTGTGTAATACATCAGACATATAGAGTGGTCCCAGTAACCCGGTATATGCGGCAGTAGTGCCAGCCATACATAGTGCAGTGTGTGTACTACATCAGACATATACAGAGATCACAGTAACCCGGTATATGCGGCAGTAGTGCCAGTCAAACATAGTGCAGTGTGTGTAATATATAGGAGGGAGGCATTGAGTGCACATACCAATCACACAGCAGACTCTTGGTTGCCTAGGTGCTTATCTCCTCCTATGAGGAGCCAGGGAAAGTCTCTAACTATGTAGTGGATACTTTTTCCTACAGAAGATGCCCAGCAGAGGCCCCTCGTCACATAAAGTATAGGACCCTGTTGGATTGATCAATGTGTGTGGAAATAGGGACCAACCATCTCCAATGTATTAGCGTGGTGGAACAAAGCCACCATCAGTAACACACTTGTGTCTTGGCCATGTCTAAGTGAACAGAAATGTCACATTATCCACACATGTTCAGGGAGAAAGAAGTTTCCCAGTTTGTGGGGAGAAGCACCCGCACCTCCGTAGAACTTTCATGTCTGCGAGAAGCCATTAAGGCCAGCACATGATAGTCCTATAAGATTACAAGTGAGAAGCGGCAGAGTTGAATCAAACTTATCAGCCCACGGTAACCATTCATTAGGTTTGTCGAGCGAAAGCTATAACAATTCGCAGCCTACCTGATGGTAATCAACAAAAGTTACCATGTGTGGCAGCCTGCGTCTCACCAGTCATCAAACAGGCTGATTGTTTTGAATATGATTTAAAATATAATTGCCGTTGATTTGCTGCAAGGGAGAAGCCGGGAATACGTCCGCATGCAGGTAATGTAAGATGAAAGCGGAGGGGAGGCAGATCATGTAATTACTGTGGCTAGGCTTCACACAGCTGCAGCGTCCGGTGAACTGTGTCCCTGCTGATGAGAGGCTTCTAGAGTAGAAATTCTTGTCGGTCTAGGGCTTCTGTTGCAACTGCAAATGTTATCACAATGAGCCATTATCTTTACAATGCGCATGCGTACTTAACGAGCGAGCTCCAAGTCTGTACTTGTGATCACACAAAGGTAACTGCGACAGCTAGAATGACTGAATTTCATAATGAGGCAAAGCAGGGGCAGAGGCGTGTCAATGGGAGGGGTTCTCAGGGCTTGCAGTGAGTGTTGCGTTCGCAAGAATTGTTCCGCTCCTGACCCTTTGCTCCTTATTCACTTACACCACACTGTATTGCTCCTTATACACATTACATTGCTCTTTGTTCACACTGCACCACACAGTAGTACTCTTTATACACTTTACGCACACAGTAATAGAGCCACATACACATAATGGTACACAGTATTATTGCCCCTTACACATTATTGCACACTTTAGTAATGCCACACATAATGCCACATGGTAATTCTCCTTGCACATTATACCACACATTAGATGTGCCTTACTACACCTAATGCCACACAGTAATTCCCCATTATGCCCACATTAGAAATGTCCTTATACACATAATGCCACACAGTAATACCACTTACACATATGCCACACATTATGACTCTGCGTTGTTTGAAGATAGGCATGGTATGTGGATGGACACAAAAAAAGGTTGACATGCAAAAAGTTGACATGGTCAAAAGGTCTATGTGAAAAATGTCAACATGAAAGAGGTCAATATGAGGTTTTTTTTTTTAAAGGACTCCTTCATACTTTTCCATCCCATTGGACACAGAGGGGGAATATAATAGTGTGCCGAGTGCAGCGTGGCACCGCGCCCTAAGCATGGCGAGCGCAGCGAACCATGCGGGGAGACGCAGTACACTTGGGGGTCATTCTGGTTAACCCATTCGGATGCGAATTCACACCCTTGCAAGCCAACCAAACCCCGGTTTGCGAATGGTGGCCGGCCGCCACCCATACACAAGGTGCATTTTCACGCAGGGCTTGCGAACGGTAACATCCATACACATACTTGTGGTATCCGACCCCATCATTCAATGGTCGGCGACCATGGAATGATGGCGAAGGCGCACGCAGTATAAAATTGAGTCTAAAGTCCCCCGGTGATGTCAGCTGCACCCCCTCCCCGCGTCATCGGCTATAAGCATAAGAACGTCCAGCATTCTCATGGGAACACCCATGATGGTCGGTGACACATCCCCTGGCATGTTGCCGAGGGGGTGCAGGTGGCGGGGTGAAGGGCTTGGCTAAGCAGCATATATATATATTCACTGCCTAGCAAGCGGTTCTGAATCGTGCCTTAAGTACACAAAGTATATTAATAGTGTATTATTCAGTGTATATCAGTGTGAACTGAACCAATGAGCCCCAGTGCTGGAGAATCTCCTCTGTTACTCTTCCGGTGTTTGGCCAATCACGTGCAGATCGTCACTGTAGGGATCCATCAATCACTCCGAACTGCCGCAGCTGCTACGCAGTATATCCGGCATTGATCACTTTCCAATGCGTTTTCTTCATACGTTTCCCTGACGTCAGGGTTTTATTGTTCCTACTTCTACATAAAACATGAATCATAAATATACATTGGGGGGGATTCAGGGGGGGGGCAGGGAGGGGGGAGTTATAGAGTTATCTGCAGTAGCCAATCAGATTACAGGCGGCATGTTTAATGATGTTCAGTTTTGAATTTGACCTTCAATCGGATTGAATCCACTTTATTTTTTCGATCATCACATTGCGCATTTACTTATATTAAATATCGATTTCGGATTCGATGCGGCTCCGTTTTGGCCAGTGATTTTGTGTTCGGTTCCGTGTATCCATTTAACATTCGAACATAAAATCACCTTTAAGATCTCATTTAAAATCAAATGAAACAACCAAAGGTGCGGCAACTACGTATACATTCCGGCGCACACACGGAACCATTCCCGCTGGAATCCCCTGGGGGGGGGGGCATAGGTTTACGCAGTAGCGAGTAGGGTTATGGTAATGGGGGGGTCAAAAGATCATCTCTCAGGTCAATTAGATTTGCGTGCACCCTCGGAAAGGAGGTTGGCGGGCAGCTGACACCCAGTGTTGTCAGCTGCCTGCCCCCGGCACCGACGTCACGGCCCGATTACCATGGGAATGCCCAGCGTTTCCATGGGAATGCCCATGAAACGCTGGGCATTCCCATGGGTGTGACGATCCTCCCACGCCTCCAGGCCGCAGCTTCTGGTGTGTGCACCCAGCGAACAGTCTGTTGGCCGTGGCCTCAAGCACCCACCGTACGCACATGCCCAGAAATGCGGCGCATATGCGCCAAACATCGGTCCCCGTGCGAATGAAGGTTGCCTGCGAATGGACCAGAATAAGGTCCAATGCCCACAGTAGTAGTGCCACACATAATGCCCACAGCAGTATTGCCACCACACATAATGCCCACAGTAGTATTGCCAAACAAATTACACACAGTAGTATTGACTCTTACACATATATCCACAGTAGTAGTGCCAAATAAAATGCACACAGTTGTAGTGCCACACATAACACACACAGCAGTAGTGCCACACATAAAGCCCACAGTATTAGTGCCAGACAAATGCCCACAGTCTGTGGTGCCGTGGAGGGGGAGACGGGTACCCTTTACCCGGGTCTGTTGGAGGGGACTGAGTCTCCATCCCTGCACACACTGCTCTGTGCTGAGCGGGGGAGAGAGCCAGTTGCAGCAGCATCCTGACCTCTCTTTCTCCCTGTGCAGCCAGCTGACTGCTGGATTTTGCACTGACGTCCCTCTGCATGGTTTGTCTTCATAGCGGAGGAGTCTGATATACCATAACCTATCACATCACACGTGTAGTCAGCAGACGGCTCATACATGGCAGCATTGTGGGGGCACAGAGTGATGGGAGGAGTCTGATATACCATAACCCATCACATCACACGTGTAGTCAGCAGACAGCACATACATGGCAGCATTGTGGAGGCACAACATGATGGGAGGAGTCTAATATACCATAACCCATCACATCACATGTGTAGTCAGCAGACAGCACATACATGGCAGCATTGTGGAGGCACAGAGTGATGGGAGGAGCCTGATATACCATAACCTATCACATCACACGTGTAGTCAGCAGACAGCACATACATGGCAGCATTGTGGAGGCACAGAGTGATGGGAGGAGTCTGATATACCGTAACCCATCACATCACACGTGTAGTCAGCAGACAGCACATACATGTTAGCACTGTGGAGGCACAGAGTGATGGGAGGAGTCTGATATACCATAACCCATCACATCACACGTGTAGTCAGCAGACAGCACATACATGGCAGCATTGTGGAGGCACAGCGTGATGGGAGGAGTCTGATATGCCATAACCCATCACATCACACGTGTAGTCAGCAGACAGCACATACATGGCAGCATTGTGGAGGCACAGAGTGATGGGAGGAGTCTGATATACCATAACCCATCACATCACACGTGTAGTCAGCAGACAGCACATACATGGCAGCATTGTGGAGGCACAGAGTGATGGGAGGAGTCTAATATACCATAACCCATCACATCACACGTGTAGTCAGCAGACAGCACATACATGGCAGCATTGTGGGGGCACCGAGTGATGGGAGGAGTCTGATATACCATAACCCATCACATCATACGTGTAGTCAGCAGACAGCACATACATGGCAGCATTGTGGAGGCACAGAGTGATGGGAGGAGTCTGATATACCATAACCCATCACATCACACGTGTAGTCAGCAGACAGCACATACATGGCAGCATTGTGGAGGCACAGAGTGATGGGAGGAGTCTGATATACCATAACCCATGGGTCTTCAAACTGCGGCCCTCCAGATGTTGTGAAACTACAAATCCCAGCATGCATTGCCACAGTTTTGCTATAAGGGAGTGATAAAACTGTGGCAAGGCATGCTGGGATTTGTAGTTTCACAACATCTGGAGGGCCGCAGTTTGAGGACCCATGCCATAACCCATCACATCACACGTGTAGTCAGCAGACAGCACATACATGGCAGCATTGTGGAGGCACAGAGTGATGGGAGGAGTCTAATATACCATAACCCATCACATCACACGTGTAGTCAGCAGACAGCACATACATGGCAGCATTGTGGAGGCACAGAGTGATGGGAGGAGTCTAATATACCATAACCCATCACATCACACGTGTAGTCAGCAGACAGCACATACATGGCAGCATTGTGGAGGCACAGAGTGATGGGAGGAGTCTAATATACCATAACCCATCACATCACATGTGTAGTCAGCAGACAGCACATACATGGCAGCATTGTGGAGGCACAGAGTTATGGGAGGAGTCTAAAATAACAGACAATTCAACAGATTTATCAGACTCCTTGAATCACTGACTGAGATTCGAAAAGTCATCAGCCTGATGGCCAGCAACATGGAGTTGTGACCCCATGCTGAGAAGGTCAGGACCCACTTTGGGGTCAAGATCCGCAGTTTGAGAACCGCTGCTATAGTATAAACCCTGTTATATATATATTTTTTTATATTATACTTTATTATTTTTGGGGTTTTTGTTTTACAACAACAACTCATCAATCTCTTATATATTTAGCCAGATCTGTCACTCAACCCCTGTGGAGAACGTTCCTGTGTAGAACAGTTTCACTTTCATGTGTCTGACGTTCCACCCCCTTGACATCACCTCCCCCCGCCCAGCCAGGGCTACAGTACACGCCCACCATCCACCATTACTCCACAGCCACCATCCACCATTACTCCTGCACATCCCTACCCTCTGCCAGGACCCCCGCGACCCCCCTCCCGCGATTCGCGGGACCCCCGCGACCCCCCCTCCCGCGAATCGCGGGACCCCCGCGACCCCCCCCTCCCGCGATTCGCGGGACCCCCCGTGACCCCCCCTCCCGCGATTTGCGGAACCCCCATGACCCCCCCACCCGCCATTCGCAGGACCCCGCACCCCGCACCCCCCCTCCCTCGATTTGCGGGACCCCCGCTTTCCACCCTCCCGCAAGTCGCGGGACCCCCGCGACCCCCCCTCCTGTGATTCGCGGGACCCCCGCGAACCCCCCCTCCCGCGATTCACGGGACCCCCGCGACCCCCCTCCCGTGATTCGCGGGACCCCCGCGACCACCCCGGTATCCGGACTATTGTTAGACAGCACTTACATCGACAGCCATTACATCGACACCATTAGTTCGACACCTCAATAGGTCAACATGGTTTTAGGTCAACATACCATTAGGTCGACATGTCATTATGTCGACAGCTCATTAGGTCGACTGCTCATTAGGTCGACAGCTCATTAGGTCGACATGTTTTTAGGCCGACACTGCCATTAGGTCGACAGTGTCTATGTCGACAGTCAAAAGGTCGACATGGTTTTTTTCACTGTTTATTGAGCCGACATGTGCCGACAGGCGGTATTTCATGCCCTACTATCCACTAGGGCGTGGTGGGAGAATAAAATAGTGTGCCGAGCGCAGCGAGGCACCGTGCCCGAAGCATAGCGAGCGGCTGCGGTACACTTCAAACTGTGTCCATGTCGACTGTGTCGACATTTCGGCCAAAAAACAGGGAAAAAACCCATGTCGACCTTTTGACTGTCGACATAGACTCTGTCGACCTAATGGCAGTGTCGACCTAATGAGCTGTCGACCTAATGAGCTGTCGACCTAATGAGCTGTCGACATAATGACATGTCGACCTAATGGTATGTCGACCTAAAACCATGTCGACCTATTGAGCTGTCGAACTAATGGTGTCGATGTAATGGCTGTCGATGTAAGTGATGTCTAATATCCGTCCCAGACCCGACCACCCCCTCCCGCGATTCGCTGGACCTCTGCGAACACCCTCTCCCGCGAAACGCGGGACCCCCGCGACCCTCCCGCAAATAGCGGGACCCCAGCGACCCCTCCCGCGATTCGCAGGACCCCTGCATCCTCCCCTCCCGCGATTCGCGGGACCCCTGCGACCCCCCCTCCCGGCATTAAAAGGGCCCCCCGCGACCCCCCCTCCCGCGATTCACGGCACCCCCCCCCTACTGTGATTAGCGACCCCCCTCCCGCAATTCGCGCCGCCCCCTCCCGCGATTCACGGAACCCCCCGTAGCGCCCCCCTCCTGCGATTTGCGGGCCCCCTCGGCACTTCTCGCGATTTGCGACCGCCCCCTAATTCACACATTCGGGGACCCCACCTCCCGCGATTCATGCCCCCCTCACGCAATTCACGGCACCCCCCACACCCCCTTCCTGCGATTCGCAACCCCCCACGACCCCCCCTCCCGCGATTCACGAAACCCCCCGTAGCGCCCCCCTCCCGCGATTTGCGGGCCCCCTCGGCACCTCTCGCGATTTGCGACCGCCCCGTAATTCACACATTCGGGGACCCCCCCTCCCGCGATTCATGCCCCCCTCACGCAATTCACGGCACCCCCCATACCCCCCTTCCTGCGATTCGGAACCTCCCACGACCCCCCCTCCCGCGATTCATGCCCCCTCCCGCGATTCACGGACCCCCGCACCACCCCCCTGCGCCCACCCTCTCTTGATTCACGCCCCCCTCATGCAATTCACGGCAACCCCCCACACCCCCCCTCCTGCGATTCGCAGCCCCCCCACGACCCCCGCCTCCTGCGATTCATGACCCCTCCCGTGATTCACGGACCCCCGCACCACCCCCCCCTTGACTCACGGCACCCCACGCGCCCCTCCCGCAATTCACGGACCTCCGCAACCCCCCCTCCCGCAATTCACTAACCCCGACAACCCCCCTCCCGCAATTTGCGGACCCTCCTTCCCACGATTCAAGCCCCCCCGCGCCCCCGCCCACGATTTGCGGACCCCCGCCCCCTCCCGCTAACCGCGGATCCCCACACACCACCCCCCCTCCCGCAATTTGCAGACCCCCCAGACCCCCTTCCGGCAATTCCACCCCCCAGCGGACCACCGCGGCCCCCGCTCCCGCATTTCACGTACCCCCGTGACAATGGGTGATCCTGTACCACCACAAGCAGGTACCGCTCCAAGGTGGGAAATCCGGCCCTGGCTGCCGCACTGCAGGTTTCCCCACTGCCCTCTGCACCAGCGCCACAACTTTTATCAATGTCTTGCCCACATACAGTACCACTATTATACAGCCTCCTGCTCTCATGCACGCTCACTCCCTCCCAGTGGGAGGAGACGCTCACCCTCTGCCGGGAGCTGCATACTGTCCCCCACCCTCCTCCAGTTCTAGGGATGCCCATCGACCATCAATGATTTTCAAATAATCGATGGTTTATGTCCGATGTTGAATACTTTTGCCATCAATGTGGGAGGACACTGTCCTGCCTCCTGTTCTCCTGCCCCGTAACTTCCGCCAGTGGAGACCCGCTCACCCTGTGTTGCCCACATTCCCCTATAATGCTTTACCGCCCAGCCTCCTGCTCTCATGCACCCTAACTCCCACCCAGTCGGAGGAGACACTGACTCCTGTATTTCTGTGCTGCCACGCTGGACCCTCACCCACTGGCAGAAGCTGCACAGTGTCCACCACCCTCTTTAGTCCCCCGTATGCCCACACACCCCTATCACTACCCAGCTTCCTGCTCTCCTGAACCGTAACTTCCACCACTGGGTAATCGCTGACGCTGTGTTGCCCACATACCCCTATTATGCCTCATATCCCAGCCTCCTGCTCTCATGCACCCTAACTCCCACCCAGTAGGAGGAGACACTGACTCAGGGCCACCGTCCGGTACTCCTGTGCTGCCACGCTGGACCCTCACCCACTGCCAGAAGCTGCAATACAGGGCATCTTTCATACAATTCTAACCATATTTCTCACAATACTAATGTTCACAAATTAAGGGGCGTAGCCCCTTACGCCGGTGTGAAGAGCGCCCGTAGGGCGCGATGAATCACCTAGTATTTAAATAAATGTTCAGCTTTTAGAGGCTGAATCAAAAATTTGTTAAAAGGGATACTTACATTTTTTTTGCCCAAAAAATGTTATAGTTAAAAAGAAAAATATGTATGTGTAATTAAAGTTGCTTGTTAATACATTTGCCAAAGGGGAGTGGGGGCAGACAGGAGCTGCTGGAGACCGGCGGATAGCAGCGACGGTCTCCGACAGAAAGGAGCGCACGAGTGGGAGTGTGCGCGCGACGCCTTCTCTCGGAGGACGGTGGCTGGCACTGGGCGGCTAATGGTGATTCTGTCGCCAGGACCAGATCCATGAAGAGCTTCTCCATCTGCATATATGTACAGTTTATATAAATATATATATTTTTAATTTATTTAGAGTTTCTTGTATAGCACAGCATATTCTGTGTCGATTTACAATTATTGGTATATTTATTATTAGTGGTTTATTTACTCCACAATCAACATTTATTTTGAAGTGTGTTTTATTTTTGGGTATTTTCTATGCCACCATTAATAGTAGTAGCTCAACATTGAAAAATGGCGTATCGGAAAATCCGACTAAATGATCCCAAACCACAGCTCTATCATGCAATGCTATTGTGTTCATTCTCTACTTAGATATTTTTTCCTACATGAACATGGTCTAGTTTTGATTCCCTCAATACTGCCATCTGTCCCATCTGTCAGCGCCGAAACATTGTCTGTAGTCTCTCCCAAATACAGCTACAGAATAGAAGGATCTGTCCTTTCCCTAGATATGACGTCAGGCCGTAGAATGTTTTCTTGTACATCTACCACTCATTTTTTTTGCTCTGTATATTTTTTCTGAAGGGGGGAATATTACTGCTCCAAAATGGCCGCCGTGAAGGAAAAGCTGGACCTTGGTCCTTTGACATGCGATTCTTACAGAATTGCGTTGCCATTTGCCGGAACTAGTTTGCTGTCGGCTCATCACACACCCGGTTGCGTTGATCCAGCTGCGCTGATTGTCCAATCCTAACGCAGTGTAGGAATCCCATCAGAGCTCACTGCCGCATGATCCCCGCGTAATGTCGACTTGACCGGAACAGAGATGCCGACGGGCGTATACTAGTCTGAACGTGCTCTGATTTACTAACTGTGGAGTTTCACCTCATTTGCCCTACTGTAAATAAAATTAGGGGGAGGCCATGCGTGTCCTAATGCATCATTTATGGAGCGATCCCTGTCTGTACACACACACGTGCCCCCAGTGTCCGCCCTGATGTATAGAGATGTATTAATGTCCCCGTTCCATGCACATCACATAAACATATGTAGAGGCACTTGTAGCCCAGCAGGTGGTAAGGACCTTGATTTTTTTCATCTCAGCGTAACAATCCTGAAATAGGGGGAGGGGGCGGGTTGTGTGTTACCCACGCGTCAATATTACTTTTTTCTTTTAAATTATTATAGTCAACCGCTCATCCGTAAGTAGGAAAAATCCGTGATTATCATCAGTATATGCATCCGAAGCATTATTTTATTTTTTTCCCCCCTCTTCACAAAGACCTCTCCTAGCCCCCTCCTTCTTTACCCCCCCCCCCCCTCCTCCCAGCTGCAGCCTACTCACAGCAGATTACAGGCAGCCTTCTTACTGTAATAACGGCAGGCGTATTGCAGGGGAATGCTTCTCAGCGTCCCACCCACACACACACCGAAGGATAAAAGCTGATCTAGGAATAAATAAGGAACAGTGAGAAATAAAAAAAAAAGAAGCAGAAATGTGGCTTCACAGTCACCTATATGCTGAATGCTCGCACGCCATAATCAACACCCCCATTCACCCTTCATAATATGGTCTGGTGCCCTGGATTGGCCTCTCGGATGCTAAAAGCAGCCCTGCGCTCTCTCTCTCTCTCTCTTCCCCCCCTTTCTCTCTCTCGCTGCTTCTCAGGTCCCAAGTGGTGCAAATAATAACACTGCGGGCCCATCTGGCCTCTTCCCAGCTCTGTCATGCCTTGCATACTCTAAAAGGCTAATGACCTGGATATAGAAATGCAGCATGGGGTAGGAGGAGGAGGAGGATGATGTCATAGACGTGTAACGATACCTCAGGCATCCTCCCTGAGCGGCACCGCTGGGATGTCAGAGTTAAAGAACGATTTTGTCATTACCATAAATACACATCCTATATCATAAAAGGCTGACGTTGCTCCTTACCTCTACAGGGGGAACTCAAGTGTGGTGCGCACGGTTGGCCACTAGATGGCTCCCGCTATAGCAATTCAAGTTTCTCTGTTCGGCGTAGTTTGCGTAGTGGTGTATTGAGAATACCAATACACCACTATGCTGGCTATGTAAACTACGCAGATTACGTAACTGGAGCCCTGCTAACACATAAAGGATCATATGCCCACTATCCGCGTCGTACCCCCAGTGTCCACGTGGGCGTTTTAATTTTAGAAAGTCTGGCGAGCCCCGCGAGGGGACGCAGATACCACACTTCGGACTGCGCTCGCCATACTTCGGACTTGGTGGCTCGCTGCGCTTGCCACACTTTCTAAGATTAACTCCACACCCACGTGGACACTGGGGCTATGACGTGGATAGTGGAGATATGATTGTGTAAGTGAGTGTTGTGTGTGTGTGTGTAATGTGTGTGTGTGTAGTGCATACCTCCCAACTTTTGATCTGAAGAAATAGGGACACTCCGCGCGGGCGCCCGAAAAGGGGGTGGGGCGTATGCAAATGAGAGGCGCGGCTTATGCTAATTAGCCGCAACCTCATTGTCATACGAGAATAGACGCTGTGCGCATGCGGGACAATGCCTGCCGCGGGTGGGACAGCGGGACAGGACCCGAAAATCGGGACTGTCCCTCTAAAATCGTGACAGTTGGGAGGTATGGTAGTGTGTATGATACTTACCATCCACAATGTCCCCGGCGCCTCCGGCACTCAGCTCCCCGCAGTCCCGACCGCCATGACAGTCCTAACCTGCGCCAGGCATGTACACTATTAGCGCAGTGCCGCTGGGGGTGCTGGGAAACCATGTGATGCTCCCCCAGCAGTGACTACGCTAAATCGCCGCCATTGCTGCACTGCCGCCTACATGTTTCTCCCCCACCCGGCCGCCACTGAATCCCCTCCGCCCGCCACGCCGCCCGTCCTTCGATGTAAGTAAACCCCCCCTGTCTGCCCGACTGCCCCCGCCCACCGCACAATCCCCGCCCGACACCCTAGATTAGCCAGCCGCCCGGCAATGGCTACGCTGACAACGTAGCCAAAGCTACGTTGTCAGCGTAGCGTAGCCGGGCGCCTGGCTAACATATAAGTACCCATTACGGTTATGTTGTTAAGTTATTTTGACGGCTGTTAACTACAGTATATATATAAATATGGAAGCACTCTTTGATTTATTGTAAGTAGAAAGCGTATTTACTAAGCTATCCAAAGTTTTATAAGCCAAGTTGAAGAAGAAAAGATTCTGGCGCCGATGACAGTTCTCCAATAATGCGGGTGGATTGGATTTGAGTGCTGCTCTTCCAATTGCCGTGTCCAACTGATTGATTGTGGCAGGGGCCATGCTTAGGCACTGAAGGTTAGGGGGGGTGTGAATATATTTGTAAAGCACAGTACAAGGGGTCTAATTCAGATCTCATTGCGCGGCTGTGAATTCGCTGGCCCGGCGATTATCGATAGACTGCACATGTGTATGGCCCATAGTCACATGCGCGAGGCCATAAAATACTGTTACTTTGTTATCACTGACCATGGAATGATTTAGGGCCCACACGCTACCCTGCGGAGGGATTTTTATGCAAAACATCCCCTCGCATTGATGCTGGGATAATCACCGGCTGGCTGGGGTGGAATTTGCACGGCAGGCGGGTAGCGCTTGAAGGCTCGCTAAGCAGAATCAGGCCCCATAGACCATATTTCGAAACGATTCTTAAGTATTATCTAGCCCAACTTTATCCATATACCTTATGTAATTTACTGTCATATTAATGCAATTAAGTATATGTTCTTTTCTAGGAGTTAAAGATATTTAGTTACTTTTTATTGCTATTATTATTATTATTGCTATAGTCATGTGACAGGAATGGGGAGGAGTCATGCTTGTGCATTGTCTATTAGGCTGTTATATTAATAATGCATTCCAATGCACTACTATAGCATTCAAATGTGGGTGTCCTGAAGACAGGCTAAGGCCCGAAATGTCGTAGACCACAACAAATATATATATTTTTACACCAGTCCCGGAGTGACGTTCGTATATATATCTATATATATATATATATATATATATATATATATATATATATATATATATATATACTGTATATGCAGTAGAGTATACGAGGATACACATACATAATGCTGATTTATAGAACCATGTCTGCACAGAATTTAGATCCGCGAGTATGAGTGGGAATATTTGTGCGAGAGGTCCGTATTAATTAACGTCAACCAAAACGCCCCGCTGCTCATTACAGAGTCATCTCGAGAGGGGGTAATTATACCATTTCCAGAGGGCGAGCTCCTCTCCTGCCAATATGAACAGTCATAACAATGGCTAATTTCAGGGGGGAAGTATGATTTTTGACAAGCCCTTCACTCAGAACCCCCTATTTATTTTTACACATTGCGTCGGCGGCACCTGGCGAGGCAGGTACGCTGTCATCTTACTGTTAACGCTCCTTTTCTGGAAGGTGCTAATTAGGGTATAAATTTTAGCTCCGTTGAACAATTTGAATTTGCACAATTACGTTTGTTTAACTAACTGCTCCCAAACTCGGCGACAGGACGTACCCTCGGGTTAAGGTTATGTTTTCGTAATTCGTATTAACACTGCCACAACAAGCGGTATATGGGGGGGGGGGGGGGGGGGCGCTACTCGACCTCATTGCCCAGAGCATTTACAGTGTTGAGCACAACATTATACGATAGGGAAAGGTTATTAGGTAATATACACATTTTGGTGAAGATAGATACTGAGACCTGGCACACGTGGGAAGCAAACACTGTTGTATGTCGGGATCTTTCAACAGTTGACTTCCATAGTTCTTGTCTTGTTTGTATAGTAAGTATCTAGAAGTAGCCTCTGGATTCTATGAAGACTCCATTGTGACCAGGGGCACATTGGCAATAGGAGGCACTGGGATGTTACCCGCTGGGCCGGTGGCCAGGAGAGGGTGACAGACTGGTGGTGTGGGTTTGTTAGGGGGTAGAGGGTGGCATGCAGGTGTGGGTGTGTTTGAGGGTAGACGGTGGCAGGCTGGCAATGTGGGTGGGGAAGGGGGCCACTTTTTTAAAATGTTTCCACGCTCACTTTAATTACCCAATCCATCCATGACACCAGGGAAGGGCGTTGTAGTGAAATTTGCATAAAGTCACATATACAACTGCAAGGTGCCCCACTCAAAATCAGGCCCTATGAGGAGAGATCCCGCCCCTTCAACAGACCACACCCCCCCCCAGCAGACTCCACCTCCATGATTGCTAAATAATGCCATCAATTCACCTTCAGGATCCTGCTGAAGTTCTGCAGTACAAAGATTTGCGAGCGTCAATTGGTGGGGAGGGATCAGACAAATCCCGCTCCAGCGATCTGAAGAGAGCCATAACTACCAGGGCCAACTTGTTACATTCGTCGGAGAGGGAGCGGGTACTATTGGAGTAGCCAGTGGGGGCTTGGGGCACTTGCTGAGGAGGATATGGTGCAGTTTGTGGTGGCGCGCATAGTATTTTAGAAGGGATACTCCGCCTCTCAGTTTTATCCACACCCCTTAAGGTGCCTATACATGGTGCGATTTGGGTGCAGTGCGATGCAATGCGAGGGCAGTACAAAAAGTATGTGCAGCACATACTTTTTGTATTGTGCGTTGAGATACCCGCGGGAGTGCGATACCTTTAGTATCATTTGGGGCCCGTAGATGTGTCAACAGCCATGCATCCAGCGGAAACTTAATATTTAAGATTTTTGATTGCTGGCTGTGCGCAAGTTGATTGACAGGAATCCGGCGCTCGGGGGCAGTAACTGGCCGCTTTAAGTAATGAGTAAGGAGTGTGATGTTAGCTCGGGCCTCTTTGCTAGGATCATTGGCCTAAATTAGACGCAGAGGTCGGAGGTATTTTGCCTTCATTGTGATGTATCACACCCAGCGGAAAGCTTGGGGACCAGAGGAGATATCTTACATTTGGGAATTAGATGCATTGGTTCCGTATCCTGCGGTTTATTCTCTCATGCTAGTACGATGGGTGAATATGGATAACACACTGGTGGACGCGTTTATTGGGACTCTGGAGTAACAGAGATAGGGCAATGGGCAGGGGTGGGTAACATTGGCAGAAGTGCAGGTACACAGGACTGCCAGGATGTGCCCAGGAGGTAATTGGGACATGGTGGTGCCCATTGGTAGGAGAGATGTCCCCTATAGTCAGGAGAAGAAGTGGGGTGCGGAGGTGCCCGCATTTATTACACTATTCTTGTCTTATAATAGGTGTCTTCCCCCACGTACTAAGCATTATCAGGCTATTCCACCATTGTCTTCAGTAATAATAGACTTACAGTATTATATTATTACATCATACAACTGTTCTATCATCAGTAGTTGTCATTGTCTCTTTTATCCAAGGCCATTGTTCTGTTCATCTTTTCTCATTAGAAAATGTTATCATTGTTATTCTTCCTGGTTCATCGCTGCATTGTTCTCAAGCTATTCACCTTTATCACATTGGTCTTATTATATAATAGAATTATTAATGTACAATACCTACTATTAATGACTTTGCAGCCTTTTAGTAGCCACGCCAAGATCATCGCTGAGCGCATCTCCCCTTATAATGTGAGAACACCGACTCTGACCGGCGGTTACGTAGATTTGTCCAGCCTGCTGGATATTAATCGCTGGGCAATAACGACGAGCGGAATCACGCATCGCTATGGCCACTACACGCGGAGCGATGGAGTGATCTAGTCAGATCGCTTAGAAAATGCCCTCAAATCTCCCTGTGTATAGGCCCCAAGAGTTCACAGATGCAAAATGGAAAACTTTGGTCAAATGCAATATATGCGGCTATACTGTACATTGTTTTATGAATGACCTCGTAATATCTTATTTAAATGCAAACAGCGAAAGTGCCACCGTCACCAGCAATTACTCTGCTGACACCAGTGATATCCCCTCCGACACTAGTGATATCCCCTCCATCACTTGTGATATTTACTCCAGCCCTAGTGAAAACCCCTCCGTCACTAGCGATAGTGCCACCGTCTCTAGCAATTACTCTGCTGACACCAGTGATATCCCCTCCGACACTAGTGATATCCCCTCCATCACTTGTGATATTTACTCCGTCCCTAGTGAAAACCCCTCCGTCACTAGCGATAGTGCCACCGTCTCTAGCAATTACTCTGCTGACACCAGCGATATCCCCTACGTTACTAGTGATATCCCCTCCGTCACTAGTGATATCCACTCCATCACTAGTGATATCCACTCCGTCACTAGCGATATCCCCTCCATCACCAGCGATATCCCCTCCGTCACTAGTGATATCCCCTCCGTCACCAGCGATATCCCCTCCGTCACTAGTGATATCCCCTCCGTCACCAGCGATATCCCATCCGTCACCAGCGATATCCCATCCGTCACCAGCGATATCCCCTACGTCACCAGCGATATCCCCTCCGTCACCAGCAATATACCCTCCGTCACCAGCGATATCCCCTCCGTCACTAGTAGAATCCCCTCCATCACTAGCGATATCCCCTCCATCACCAGCGATATCCCCTCCATCACTAGAGATATCCCCTCCGTCACTAGCGATATCCCCTCCGTCACTAGCGATATCCCCTCTGTCACTAGCGATATCCCCTCCGTCACTAGCGATATCCCCTCCGTCACCAGCGATATCCCCTCCGTCACTAGTGATATCCCCTCCGTCACTAGTGATATCCCCTCCGTCACCAGCGATATCCCCTCCTTCACCAGCGATATCCCCTCCGTCACTAGTAGAATCCCCTCCATCACTAGCGATATCCCCTCCATCATCAGTGATATCCCCTCTGTCACTAGTGATATCCCCTCCATCACTAGCGATATCCCCTCCATCAGCGATATCCCCTCCGTCCCTAGCGATATCCCCTCTGTCACTAGTGATATCCCCTCCGTCACTAGCGATATCCCCTCTGTCACTAGTGATATCCCCTCCGTCACTAGTGATACCCCCTCCATCACTAGCGATATCCCCTCCATCACCAGCGATATCCCCTCCATCACCAGCGATATCCCCTCCGTCACTAGCGATATCCCCTCCGTCACTAGCGATATCCCCTCTGTCACTAGTGATATCCCCTCCATCACTAGCGATATCCCCTCCATCAGCGATATCCCCTCCGTCACCAGCGATATCCCCTCCGTCACTAGCGATATCCCCTCCGTCATCAGCGATATCCCCTCTGTCACTAGCGATATCCCCTCCGTCACTAGTGATATCCCCTCCGTCACCAGCGATATCCCCTCCGTCACTAGTGATATCCCCTCCATCACTAGTGATATCCCCTCCGTCACCAGCGATATCCCCTCCATCACCAGCAATATCCCCTCCGTCACCAGCGATATCCCCTCCGTCACTAGTAGAATCCCCTCCATCACTAGCGATATCCCCTCCATCACCAGCGATGTCCCCTCTGTCACTAGCGATATCCCCTCCGTCACTAGCGATATCCCCTCTGTCACTAGTGATATCCCCTCCGTCACTAGCGATATCCCCTCTGTCACTAGCGATATCCCCTCTGTCACTAGCGATATCTCCTCCGTCACTAGCGATATCCCCTCTGTCACTAGCGATATCCCCTCCGTCACTAGGTTGACAGTCAATAGGTGACAACATATGGTCGACATACATATGACCGACATGGTCAAAAGAACACATGACACAAGTCGACATGAGTTTTTTGAGATTATTTGTTATTGTTTGAACTCTGTTTAGGAACGGTAAAGTGTGCCGAGCGCAGCGGTAAGCAGAACACGTCATAGTATGACGAGTGATGCGCGCCGCACCAGGGGTCGCTATACACTTAGGGGCCCACTTATCAAGTAATATTTGCGGCAAAATCCCAGAAAAAAAAAAAAAAACAGTTTTCGGGGGTTAACCGCAAATATTAAGTATCACCTAAATCTCCGATCCCTGCTGCGATCCCCCCTGCACCGCCGTCCCCCGCATCCCCCATAGGTTTCTATGGGGGATGCGAAGCTGCCCGATGTATCAACATCGGGCAGCCCGGCTTTGCACCCCTGGGCTACGCCATTCTGGGATGTTGATAACCCATTGTACTACGGCTACACATGGCTACACATCACACTGCCTGAGCGGCAGTGCGGTCAGCGGGGTCGCGGGGGGGTCAGAGCGTAACCGCGCATGCGCAGACCCCCGGCTTCCGGCTCCAGGCATCACAGGGACAGGCTCTTTTCGGAGCCCTGTCCCTGCGCCTGCCAGATGATAAATCCCGGCGGTATTGTAGGATACCGCAATGCGATGTCCGGCGATGTCACCGCGCCGGCATCGCTCTCTAATGACAAATGCGCCCCTTAGTGCTCAGGTGTCAACATTGACAATGCTGAAACCAAACCACTGTGTGTGGACCTTTTCATGTGTCAAACTTTTCCAGTGTGGACCTTGCACATGTTATCATTTTGGGTTGACATAGCCATTGCCGACACCCATTTTATTGTGACAGCAATATATGTTTTTATTAAATGAACGCAATAAGGGATTTGCTGCAGTTAGCTGCAATAGACAATTTGCTAAAGGGGCCTTTTGATACATTGGCCCTTCCATCTCATACCTTGTGCGTCAAACAATAGTGGGTAGTATAATTTATCATCTAATAAATCACTGTGTATAGTTGTGGGTTTGTGTGTAAGGATCATATATGTGCCTACAGCTGTTATATACAGTAGTATGCCTCCGAGGAAGAACCTATTAATGAGAACCACTCGGACTTGTCTTTCACTAGAACCTCTTGTATGCCAGGATGTTCCGCCAGGACACATTGATAAATGGACTGTACCGGGAACGAGGATATGACGTGGAGAGAGAACTGAGAGGACGATTAATCATACGGAACTAACATGAAACCTGCACCAAGTAATAGCCCCAGATTGTGGATCTGTGATTGATTATTTGTGGCTGAGAATCTTGTTTAGGTTGCACATTTCAGTTATCCGTTAATGTGAAATTCTGGTGTCCTAGAAGATACCAATTATGTCATAATGTTCCCCTTCACTTCATTATATATATAACCCAAGTTTCCTAATCAAAAATACCACGGGTCGAACTGTGACTTGGGCCTGATTCAGATCTCATCTGCAAAGCTGCAGATGACTGGGAGTAGCTACCCGCCACCCAGATAGAAATAAATCCCACCCCATTGCGAGTGAATTGTGAAAATATCGCTATTCACCTGCAATTCCATGTGCAATTTTCTCACCATCGATTTATTTTGGCAGTCTATGCAAATGTGTGATTGAATCAGGCTTACTCGGGGGTGGGGCTGAGGTCCCTGAACCCCCCCAATGCCGGCTACAATTTATATGCATGCGCAGTCATTCCTTACATGACTGTATTATGAACTTTCCCTCCAGCGAACAGGTTTGACTCAGGCCCTTGGTCAGGACAGGATAACTTCATGAAACCCAGGGCAGGTAGTGGGTGGCCAGGGGGCTGTCGCATGGGGACGCCCACAAAGACAGAAAAATGCTGCGTGTCCCCATGCAAATGCGGGCATGGCGAAGCCTGCATACGGCGGGCGGCTGACGTCACCATCTCTGCCATTACCGAGGCAAATAAGAGTCAGCCTAGACTAACTTTTATTTGCGAACAGGGGAAAAAATCATTCGATGGTTGGTGACCATCAAATGATTTTCAGTCCGTAAGCCCACATGCGAATTGCATCCATTCCCATGAAACCACGGGTATTCGTGCAGAGGCAGGCATTTGCTCGCCCAGTGGGTGGGGGTATGGCTCTTGGGTAGATGGGCAGGGTGGCTACAATGATGCGATTAATTGCGAAACGCGTTATCGGGTTCCCTTAGTCCGCCTACTTGTGCTCTGTAAGTGTGCAGTCCAGCGGGTCAGGGGGGATGCAGAAGACTTGCTGGGGGTAGGAGGCACATTACAGGGGGGTAGGCAAACATGACATGGAGAAATATGTGTATACCACTCAATGGTACTAGGTATTGGACCATCTTGCAGCAATCTCTGCTAAAATATTCATACTAGAACAGAGCCCCCGGCAAGGCCCGGATTCTTTGTTGCTTGGTGACCGGGGCGTCATTCAAGGAAAAGACATAACATTGATAAAGGGTTTGGTAGGCAAACATGACATAGAGAACCAAAATGTATTAAGCACTAACAAGAAATAAAGTATAGGGTAATAAAGAGAGACAAAGGACCAGCCTCTAACTGTCTTTTCTCAAACACAACCTGTAACATGGCAGTTGGGAGCTGATTGGCTGGTCCTTTATCTCTCTTAATCACCCTCCACTTTATGTCTTGTTAAGGCACCTGCCCCCATGTGTCTTAAGGTACCCATACACAAGTCCGATTTGGTTTTCATCCGATTCTGACGGATCATGGCAATACTGTACATCGGATGCAAAGTGGCCAAATCGGACCAGTTGGGCATCGGTTCCTGTAGATCATACGTACATCCACAAAGCATCCACAATGTATTGCATTCTGATCAGGGATGTAGAGACCGCTGTGCGGAAGTGGGGAAGCGCCAGGCAGGAGAGGTGCTCTCCCCGCTCTGCATTCTCTGCTACCAGCTGCTGTACCTGACATGTCAGTCTGACAGGCAGCAGCGTTGGCAGCACTATGCGCCCAAAGACCCCCCAACTCTGCTGTCAGCTAGAGAGAGAGGCAGCGGTAACGGCAGGCGGGCAGGAGATTTCAAAACTCCCATTCAAATGAATGAGTGGCTGCTGATTGGCTGAGAGAGCTCTCTCAGCCAATCAGCGGCCTGCCATTCATATGAATGGGAGTTTTGGAATCTCCTTCCTACCCGCCGCTACCGCAGCCTGTTTCCCACTGGGGGGGGTTCAGTGCCTCGTCTCTCCTCACCCTATGCTTCAAAACATCAACAGCTAGTCAAATTCTTAAGAAAATATGGATGTGGCGAAGTGCGAATCTGCATTACATGGATAATGTTATATTATGGCGAAAGATGCCATGCTTCATGTACGGAATGGAAAGTGCAACTCTGAATTGCATTGGGCAGTATATATCGCTCCGACAGTGCCACAAGGTATTGCACCATGTTGCAGCCGGGATGCAGTTGATTTGCCGGCGGTCGGAATCCCGACACTGGAATCCCGACCGCCGAAATCCCGAAACTTTCTCCCTCCGTGGGTGTCCACGACACCCATAGAGGGAGAATAAAATAGCGTGGCGAGCGCAGCGAGCCCGCAAGGGGGGGCGATCCATGTCCCCCCCCTTGTCGGGATTTCGTCGGTCGGGATTCCAGTGTCGGGATTCCGACCGCCGGGATCCCGACCGCCGGGAAATCGTATCGGATCCTTGCAGCCATCTCCGCTGTAATGTTTATGCTGGAACAGAGCCCCCGGCAAGACCCGGCCTCTTTGTTGCGTGGGGACCAGGGTGTCACACAAGGAAAAGCATAAAGACATACAGTAACATCGATATAGGTCTGGTGTTTGTATCCAGGAGGAGGGGTGGGAGGAAGAGGCGGCAGAAAAAGCTGCTTTTTAATTTCATCCTTTGCCGCATGTCAGCTCCAGCCCCACCCGCCCGAGCTGCCTCTGAGAGACGCGAGAGACCATGCTATAAAGCGGGAGGGGGAATTATAAAATCAATCACCTTCTTTGTTGATATGGGGGGGGGGGGGGAGGAAATGCAATTTAACAATGCAGATCACGTGTGTGCCTTTTATCCTGAGCTAGCTCCTGAGCTGTGCTGGATAAACCCCTTATTATCTGGAATTGGATTCTGGGTTTATCAAAGGCAGAGATAATTCAGGCGGTGGGGCATACGTCACCTGGGACCCCTAGGCAGGACGGTGGGATCTATGCATGTCTGTAGTGATGTGGAAAGGGTTCCCTTTCCATTACAATGATCCATTATTGCCGGGTGCTATAATATCATTTATTCTGCTACAGTGGTGTCCGTCATTTGCTGTGTCACCGCTACGCCCACGATGTAGGCAGAAAGGTGGGGGGACAAATGAGGTGGATGGCGGGAAGAACTGCAAGCCTCATACACACTAGCCGATATATCGTTTAAGATATGATATTGATGAACAAATATATTAAGCCAGTGATAAAGTGGAGAGTGATCAGACAATCTGCCCGCAACTGTCATTTTTCAAGCACATCCTGTAACATGGCAGTTAGGATCTGATTGGCTGTTTTTTTATCTCTCCCCTCTTCACTTGTTAAGACTTTAATACATTTGGGGGGTCATTCTGGTTGACTCGTTAATCAGCGGTAGTTTGCTGCTTAGCGAGCCTTGTAATGTCGCCCGCAGAGCGTACGAATGCCACTCCCCCTGCGCCAGAGTGCCAGATGCACTAAGCTTCAAAAGAGATAAAATGGAGAGTGATAAACGGCCGGCCAAGCAGCTCCTAACTGACATGTTACAGGCCTGGTTTGAGAAATGACAGGTGGGAGCTGAGTGGCCGGTCCAGGGGGGGGGGGGGGTGGCTGACGTCCCCGGCATTTTCGTGGGTACTCATTACCTTCCTAGGTCCCAACAATCCTGGTTTTCATATATTTGCTAATATGATGTTTAAAGATGGCACAGTATTATTACATGGGCAATATGTACTTGGTGATTATGTGATACGTATGGTATATAAGTGTAGCGTTGCATTAAAGCATCCCATTTGTGGAAACAAAGACAGCTCCACCTGTTCTGTGGCAGTTGCAGCACATGGAGTGTTACACAATGTATAATGTCTCTATTTCCAGCATGCACGGACAATGGCGTCTATAGGCCACTGGCTCACTGCTTCCAGAATAGACCAAGATTAGCCGGAGTTTCTGCGGAGTCAGGTGTGCGCCAATACATGTGTCCTGCACTGCCAGAGGATTGCAGCGGAGCACATGTCACTCCCTTATGTCATCTGTCAGTGTCGCGGGAGATCATTCTTCTAAAACGTCTAAGATTGATTCTCAGGGGGAGATGTATCAAGCACACCTCTGTCCATTGTATCTCTGTCTCTCTCTGTGACTTGATCAATCTCCCCCAATAAATTGGAAATTTGCCAAGGCAACCAGCATTGGTTCAGCCAATAAAGTGTCCACCTCCATTGCATGAAGAACATGGCACAGACTGGTCATTAATCAAACAGGAGGAGACATATTTAAATTGCCAATACTTGGTGTTGCCCATGGCAACCAATCATGTTTTCTGTTATTTTGTAAATTGCATTGGAAATTTGAGCGAGTCTGGTACATTGCGATAAGCAACGTCAATGTATTGGCTGCCTCTAAATAACTAAGGGGTCAATTTGTTAACCAATCAGATTCTATCTATAATTTCTGTATAGCATCCAGGAAAATGATTGGTTGCTATAAACAACATCACCAGGATCTTCTCATTTTTGGAGACTTGAGAAAATGTACCCCTTAATGTCTCCATTCAGCACCAATAAATGGGGTTAGATATGGCGTGGTGGGTACCGTGGATTCTTATGGTACATACCAGTGACATACAGGGGGACGTTTTCTATGTTATGGGCCTTGATACTTGAGCTGCGGAAGAGGGAGCCAAGGTGGAGGAATTAGGGAAGGATGTGCTTACCAGAGGCTGAAAAAAAGTAAAGAAATATATTGCTACCACTAGGGGGCGCCATGTACCATATATTGGCCTACTAATTGTCCAAACGAGAGTAGCAAAAAGTGTAATTACTGCGGTGCCTCGAGCCTCAGTGTTGTTACCTCTTCTTAGTACCGTACATTGTTCAGCTGCATTGCCGCACACAATGTAACATTTAATCCAGTATTAATTTGGGGTTAATTTTTTTTCCCTTTGAAAATAATGTATGGAACCTGTTGTTTCCATGGTTACCAAGTGTTTTCAAGGTCAAAATTTCTAAAAGTCTTTCAAAACGTTTTAATTCAGCACGTTTCAACGTTTATTAGAGAAAATTAAAATTAAATTATACTAATGTAATAGCGCTAGACACTGGCAATACCCAGGCATTACTAGACTCTGGCACTAGAAATAGGGAATTGCGATACACTCAGGGCCTATCTTAATAGTACGGATGGTGTGATGGTTAGCATTACTGCCTCACAGCGCTGAGGTCATGGGTTCTATTCCCACCATGTGTTATATATACAGGGCAGCACGGATGGTGTAATGGTTAGCATTACTGCCTCACAACGCTGAGGTCATGGGTTCTATCCCCACCATGTGTTATGTATACGGGGCAGTACGGATGGTGTAGTGGTTACATCAGGGTTGCCGACTTTCAAAAAATCCTCTCCGGGAGAAGCCCGGAGAGGAATTTTGCATTACTCGTTTTGGGGGCGGGGCTTAACTGTGACGTCATTAAGCCCCGCCCCATTACGACAAATAGCCGAGATAACTGTTATCCATGGAGGGGGCGGGGCTAAAACGACACGATTGTGCCATTTTAGCTCCGCCCCCTCCCCTGAGACCCGCGGATTGCGGCATATAAATGCCGCGATCGGGGGGCTCAGTGGGGGTCCCCCTGATTCCGGGAGGGTTGCCCACCCTTCCAGGGGCCGGGAGGAAGGACCCGATTTTCGGGAGACTCCCGCAAATTCCGGGAGGGTCGGCAACCCTGGGTTACATTACTGCCTCACAGCGCTGAGGTCATGGGTTCTATCCTCACCATGTGTTATATATACGGGGCAGTACAGATGGTGTAATGGTTAGCATTACTGCCTCACAGCACTGAGGTCATGGGTTCTATCCCCACCATGTGTTATGTATACGGGGCAGTACGGATGGTGTAGTGGTTACATTACTGCCTCACAGCGCTGAGGTCATGGGTTCTATCCCCACCATGTGTTATATATACGGGGCAGTACGGACGGTGTAATGGTTAGCATGAGGTCATGGGCTCTATCCCCACCATGTGTTATATATACGGGGCATGTATATTCTCCCCGTAATTGCGTGGGTTTCCTCCGGGTACTCCGGTTTCCTCCCACAATCCAAAAATATACTGGTAGGTTATTTGTCTCCTAATATAATTAACGCTGAGGTCATGGGCTCTATCCCCACCATGTGTTATATATACGGGGCAGTACGGATGGTGTAGTGGTTACATTACTGCCTCACAGCGCTGAGGTCATGGGTTCTATCCTCACCATGTGTTATATATACGGGGCAGTACAGATGGTGTAATGGTTAGCATTACTGCCTCACAGCACTGAGGTCATGGGTTCTATCCCCACCATGTGTTATATATACGGGGCAGTACGGATGGTGTAGTGGTTACATTACTGCCTCACAGCGCTGAGGTCATGGGTTCTATCCCCACCATGTGTTATATATACGGGGCAGTACGGACGGTGTAATGGTTAGCATGAGGTCATGGGCTCTATCCCCACCATGTGTTATATATACGGGGCAGTACGGATGGTGTAGTGGTTACATTACTGCCTCACAACGCTGAGGTCATGGGTTCTATCCCCACCATGTGTTATATATACGGGGCAGTACGGATGGTGTAGTGGTTACATTACTGCCTCACAACGCTGAGGTCATGGGTTCTATCCCCACCATGTGTTATATATACGGGGCAGTACGGACGGTGTAATGGTTAGCATGAGGTCATGGGCTCTATCCCCACCATGTGTTATATATACGGGGCATGTATATTCTCCCCGTAATTGCGTGGGTTTCCTCCGGGTACTCCGGTTTCCTCCCACAATCCAAAAATATACTGGTAGGTTATTTGTCTCCTAATATAATTAACGCTGAGGTCATGGGCTCTATCCCCACCATGTGTTATATATACGGGGCAGTACGGATGGTGTAGTGGTTACATTACTGCCTCACAGCGCTGAGGTCATGGGTTCTATCCTCACCATGTGTTATATATACGGGGCAGTACAGATGGTGTAATGGTTAGCATTACTGCCTCACAGCACTGAGGTCATGGGTTCTATCCCCACCATGTGTTATATATACGGGGCAGTACGGATGGTGTAGTGGTTACATTACTGCCTCACAGCGCTGAGGTCATGGGTTCTATCCCCACCATGTGTTATATATACGGGGCAGTACGGACGGTGTAATGGTTAGCATGAGGTCATGGGCTCTATCCCCACCATGTGTTATATATACGGGGCAGTACGGATGGTGTAGTGGTTACATTACTGCCTCACAACGCTGAGGTCATGGGTTCTATCCCCACCATGTGTTATATATAAGGGACGGTGTAATGCCTCACAGCGCTGAGGTCATGGGTTATACGTGGCAGTACGGATGGTGTAATGGTTAGCATTACTGCCTCACAACGCTGAGGTCATGGGTTCTATCCCCACCATGTGTTATATATATGGGGCAGTACGGATGGTGTAGTGGTTACATGACTGCCTCACAGCGCTGAGGTCATGGGTTCTATCCCCACCATGTGTTATATATACGGGGCAGTACGGACGGTGTAATGGTTAGCATGAGGTCATGGGCTCTATCCCCACCATGTGTTATATATACGGGGCATGTATATTCTCCCCGTAATTGCGTGGGTTTCCTCCGGGTACTCCGGTTTCCTCCCACAATCCAAAAATATACTGGTAGGTTATTTGTCTCCTAATATAATTAACGCTGAGGTCATGGGCTCTATCCCCACCATGTGTTATATATACGGGGCAGTACGGATGGTGTAGTGGTTACATTACTGCCTCACAGCGCTGAGGTCATGGGTTCTATCCTCACCATGTGTTATATATACGGGGCAGTACAGATGGTGTAATGGTTAGCATTACTGCCTCACAGCACTGAGGTCATGGGTTCTATCCCCACCATGTGTTATATATACGGGGCAGTACGGATGGTGTAGTGGTTACATTACTGCCTCACAGCGCTGAGGTCATGGGTTCTATCCCCACCATGTGTTATATATACGGGGCAGTACGGACGGTGTAATGGTTAGCATGAGGTCATGGGCTCTATCCCCACCATGTGTTATATATACGGGGCAGTACGGATGGTGTAGTGGTTACATTACTGCCTCACAACGCTGAGGTCATGGGTTCTATCCCCACCATGTGTTATATATACGGGGCAGTACGGATGGTGTAGTGGTTACATTACTGCCTCACAACGCTGAGGTCATGGGTTCTATCCCCACCATGTGTTATATATAAGGGACGGTGTAATGCCTCACAGCGCTGAGGTCATGGGTTATACGTGGCAGTACGGATGGTGTAATGGTTAGCATTACTGCCTCACAACGCTGAGGTCATGGGTTCTATCCCCACCATGTGTTATATATATGGGGCAGTACGGATGGTGTAGTGGTTACATGACTGCCTCACAGCGCTGAGGTCATGGGTTCTATCCCCACCATGTGTTATATATACGGGGCAGTACGGACGGTGTAATGGTTAGCATGAGGTCATGGGCTCTATCCCCACCATGTGTTATATATACGGGGCATGTATATTCTCCCCGTAATTGCGTGGGTTTCCTCCGGGTACTCCGGTTTCCTCCCACAATCCAAAAATATACTGGTAGGTTATTTGTCTCCTAATATAATTAACGCTGAGGTCATGGGCTCTATCCCCACCATGTGTTATATATACGGGGCAGTACGGATGGTGTAGTGGTTACATTACTGCCTCACAGCGCTGAGGTCATGGGTTCTATCCTCACCATGTGTTATATATACGGGGCAGTACAGATGGTGTAATGGTTAGCATTACTGCCTCACAGCACTGAGGTCATGGGTTCTATCCTCACCATGTGTTATATATACGGGGCAGTACGGATGGTGTAGTGGTTACATTACTGCCTCACAGCGCTGAGGTCATGGGTTCTATCCCCACCATGTGTTATATATACGGGGCAGTACGGACGGTGTAATGGTTAGCATGAGGTCATGGGCTCTATCCCCACCATGTGTTATATATACGGGGCAGTACGGATGGTGTAGTGGTTACATTACTGCCTCACAACGCTGAGGTCATGGGTTCTATCCCCACCATGTGTTATATATACGGGGCAGTACGGATGGTGTAGTGGTTACATTACTGCCTCACAACGCTGAGGTCATGGGTTCTATCCCCACCATGTGTTATATATAAGGGACGGTGTAATGCCTCACAGCGCTGAGGTCATGGGTTATACGTGGCAGTACGGATGGTGTAATGGTTAGCTTTACTGCCTCACAACGCTGAGGTCATGGGTTCTATCCCCACCATGTGTTATATATACGGGGCAGTACGGATGGTGTAGTGGTTACATTACTGCCTCACAGCGCTGAGGTCATGGGTTCTATCCCCACCATGTGTTATATATACGGGGCAGTACGTATGGTGTAGTGGTTACATTACTGCCTCACAGTGCTGAGGTCATGGGTTCTATCCCCACCATGGCCCTAACTGTGCAGAGTTTGTATATTCTCCCCGTAATTGCGTGGGTTTCCTCCGGGTACTCCGGTTTCCTCCCACAATCCAAAAATATACTGGTAGGTTATTTGTCTCCTAATATAATTAACCCTAGAATGTCTGTGTGTGCGTGTACATGTGGTAGGGAATATAGATTGTAAGCTCCACTGGGGCAGGGACTGATGTGAATGTTCAACTATTCTCTGTAAAGCGCTGCGGAATATGTGTGCGCTATATAAGAAACTGGTAATAAATAAAATAAATGATGGGCCCCAGGGTAAAGCAGTGCATCCTGCAGTGAAAGAAGCTGCCGTGCCACCCCCAGCATGTGATGCCTCTAGGCACGTGACTCGTGGAATTTGATGCCCTCTAACGGAGACTATAAATTTTGGTCGACCATTTAATGTGTAGCATAAGCCGAAGAAATATTTTAGGCATTTGAGGACTATTGATTAGCTTCTCGAGAGGGTCAAAATGTTCAGCAGATACCAATCTCTGAGATAAAGCTAGCGCTACCGTGGAATTTGAAGCATCCAGTTCTCAAACAAAAGACTGAGCTGCGACTGGATGTAGAATAATGGGGCTGAAATCTTGTTTTAAGAGCTGAATAAGTTTCCTGGGCAGAATGAGACAAAACAAATAAACTTGCTTGCGAGTCAATGCAGTGAGGGCCAAAGAATTTTTGAAAAGTTCTTTATGAAACTCCGATAATCGTTTACAAAGACAAGGCATCTCTTAACAGCCTCTACATCCCGAGGAGGAGGCCAGTCTTGCACTGCTTGAGTGTTCGCTGAATCCATACTTAACTTTAAAATTGACTAAGATCGAATGAGTACAAATGTAGGACTGTCTTAGCACATGGGCCTGATGGGCAGTTGGCCAAGGTTACCCATACCCTAGGGGCCCAATGCCCAAGCCTTCCAGCATGGAAATGCTGTCAGCCAGCCTGCCTGCTATCTGACTCTGGTCCAGCAAACTTTTGTAAACCCTGCAGCTGACGGCTAAATGAGCACCGTCCAAGCAGCAGAGAAGCATGATTGCACTACCCGGGGAACAAAGCAGTGTGACCGCCAGCCGGGAGAAATTGCTCCGGCAGCCGCACTACTGAGAGCCGGGACTCGGCCACTGTTTCACTGCTTAGAGCTGGGCAGAGATGAAATGGGGTTTGGGCAGACTTGAGGCTGTAGTGGCCACCAGCCCTCCCGGCTAACCCTTTCTGCTACAACGCACAACGCCTCCACTTCTGCCTTCCGGATTTTATATGCCAAGCGGCAGATAAAGGAGGCACTGCCCGTGTTAATGATAGGAGAGCTGCCGTCTCCACCCCCCCCCCCCCCTCCAGCTCTCTAAAACTTCCCTTCCCCACTATCCTGCTCTCTCTTGTGTCTTCCAGCAAGAGAACTACTAGCCCCGCCTCATGCTTATAGGACAAGGCCTGTCCTGTTTGGTTCACATCTGGTTCACATCTGTTATGCTGCCATGCTAGAGCACCAGGTGCCCCACATTGGCATCATGGTAAGTTAATGAGAAGTGCTGGAGTGTTTTAATTGAGAGGAATGTAGTGCGGCATGTAGTTGTATCTATTCCAGTGATGTAGTATGTACTGTGGTGTGTAGTTAAATCTAGTGTAGTATGTAGTGGGGCGTGTAGTTGTACAGTATGTAGTGTAGTGATGTAGTGCAGTGTGTAACTGGTGTAACAGTGATGTTGTGTGGTGTGCAGGGAGATGTAGTGATGTAGTGCGGCGTGTATATATTAGATACAGGGACAGCGCTACCCGCTCAGCAGAGGATGCAGAGCAGGGAGGCGCCAGGCATTAGAGGCGCTCTCCCTGCTGTACATCCCCTGCTGTCCTCTCTCCTCTTCGACAGAATGTTCCCTCCCGGCTCCTAAACACCATGATCAGTGTCAGAGTGGAGCCGCGGCAGGGACAGAAAATGGGGCGTGGCTAATGGGCGGAGCTATATGGGTCCAGGGGGTGGGGCTATAAGTGAGCAAGACTGATGGAAAAAGAAACAGGGGTACTTCTGTATTATCTGGGCGCCCGATTTTTTCATTGCATGCCACTACTTAAGGCATGCGATGCGATGCAATTTTTCATTGTAAAGACCCTATTTTTAATTGTATAGTCAACCATGGGTTATTTCATACCCCCACTATCCAACTACGCAGTAGTTGATTTTATTGCTCGCCACAGAGCCCGAAGCGTGGCGAGCGCAGCGTGCCCCGCGAGGGGACGCGGATTACTTTACATGTATTCTTCGTCCCCTCGCGGGGCTCGCTGCGCTCGCCACGCTTCGGGCTCGGTGGCTCGCTGCGCTCGCCACACTACATATAATCAACTCCATGTGTAGTTGGATAGTGGGGGTATGAAATCACCCATGGGTGACTATACAATTAAAAATTGGTTCTTTACAATGAAAACTCGCATCGCAAGAATTGTATGCCACTATATTGCATGCGATGCAATGCAATACAATGAAAAAATCGGGCGCCCAGATATTACACAAGTACCGAAACAGGAGAGAATGAGCTGCCACCAGCCTGAACTAGGTGAGTAATATGTGAGTGTACTGCAACTGGTGTACAGGAAGCACTACTGCTGTCAGCAACTGGTGTGGGCATATGTACAGGCAGCGCTACTACTGTCAGCAACTGGTGTGGGCATATGTATAGGCAGCACTAATACTGTCGAAACTGGTGTGGGCACATGTATAGGCAGCAATACTACTGTCAGCAACTAGTGTGGACATATGTACAGGCAGCGCTACTACTGTCAGTAACTGGCGTGGGCACATTTATAGGCAGCGCTACTACTGTTAATAACTGGTGTGGGCATATGTACAGGTAGCGCTACTACTGTCAGTAACTGGTGTGGGCATATGTATAGGCAGCGCTACTAGTGTCGGCAACTGGTGTGGGCATATGTATAGGCAGCACTACTACTGTCAGTAACTGGTGTGGACACTATGTATAGGCAGCGCTACTACTGTCGGCAACTGGTGTGGGCATATGTATAGGCAGCACTACTACTGTCAGTAACTGGTGTAGGTATTAGTACAGGCAGCGCTACTACCATCAGTAACTGGTGTGGGCATATGTACAGGCAGCGCTACTACTGTCAGCAACTGGTATCGACATATGTATAGGCAGCACTACTAGTGTGGGCAACTGGTGTGGGCATATGTACAGGCAGCACTACTAGTGTTGGAAACTGGTGTGGGCATATGTACAGGCAGCGCTACTACTGTCAGTAACTGGTGTTGGCATATGCACAGGCAGCACTACTAGTGTTGGAAACTGGTGTGGGCATATGTACAGGCAGCGCTACTACTGTCAGTAACTGGTGTTGGCATATGCACAGGCAGCACTACTACTGTAACTGGTGTGGGCATATGTATAGGTAGCAATACTACTGTCAGTAACTGGTGTGGGCATATGTATAGGCAGCACTACTACTGTCAGCAACTGGTGTGGGCATATGTACAGGCAGCACTACTACTGTCAGTAACTGGTGTGGGCATTATGTATAGGCAGCATTGCTAGTGTAGGCAACTGGTGTGGGCATATGTATAGGCAGCGCTACTACTGTCAGCAACTGGTGTGGACACTATGTATAGGCAGCGCTACTACTGTCGGCAACTGGCGTGGGCATTACATTTAAGCACCGCTACTAATGTTGGCAATTGGTGTGGACGTTACATATAGGCATCACAACTATTGTTGGCAACTGGTGTGGGCATTACATATAAGCAGCACTACTTCTGTCGGCAACTGGTGTGGGCATTACATATAAGCAGCACTACTCCTGTCAGCAACTGGTGTGGGCGTTATGTATAGGCAGTGCAACTCTTGTCGGCAACTGGTGTGGGCGTTATGTATAAGTTGTGCTACTACTGTCAGAAACTGGTGTGGGCATATGTTTAGGCAGCGCTACTACTGTCAGCAACTGGTGTGGGAGTTACGTATAAGCAGAGCTACTATATATATATATATATATATATATATACAGTATATACACTGTATATAAGTAGCGCTACTACTGTTGGTAACTGTGGGCGTTATGTAGGCATATGCAGGAGTACTCAGGGCATTGCGTGGAGCATGATATGTGTTATAATATCATATGGGCATTATGGTGTGTGGCATATTGTGTAAGGTGCATTACGGTGTGTGGCATAATGTGCAATGGGCATTACAGTGTGCTGCATATTGTGTAAAGGGCATCATGATGTGGGGCATAATATATAATGGGCATTACTGTGTGTGGTATAATGTCAAACTTTGGAACTCTCTTCCTGGAGAAGTGGTGTCGGCAGACACTATTAATACGTTTAAAATATGGTTGGTTAAACATTTATTGGTTAAAAACATCCACGGGTATGAATAAGTAACATAATCTGTCTTTGAAATAGCAGAACATACTATAGGGATAAGCTACTATAAACATAGGCTGAACTAGATGGACGCAGCGGCGTAACTATAATTTGGGCCATGTGTTATGTATACGGGGCAGTACGGATGGTGTAGTGGTTACATTACTGCCTCACAGCGCTGAGGTCATGGGTTCTATCCTCACCATGTGTTATATATACGAGGCAGTACGGATGGTGTAATGGTTAGCATTACTGCCTCACAGCACTGAGGTCATGGGTTCTATCCCCACCATGTGTTATATATACGGGGCAGTACGGATGGTGTAGTGGTTACATTACTGCCTCACAGCGCTGAGGTCATGGGTTCTATCCCCACCATGTGTTATATATACGGGGCAGTACGGACGGTGTAATGGTTAGCATGAGGTCATGGGCTCTATCCCCACCATGTGTTATATATACGGGGCATGTATATTCTCCCCGTAATTGCGTGGGTTTCCTCCGGGTACTCCGGTTTCCTCCCACAATCCAAAAATATACTGGTAGGTTATTTGTCTCCTAATATAATTAACGCTGAGGTCATGGGCTCTATCCCCACCATGTGTTATATATACGGGGCAGTACGGATGGTGTAGTGGTTACATTACTGCCTCACAGCGCTGAGGTCATGGGTTCTATCCTCACCATGTGTTATATATACGGGGCAGTACAGATGGTGTAATGGTTAGCATTACTGCCTCACAGCACTGAGGTCATGGGTTCTATCCCCACCATGTGTTATATATACGGGGCAGTACGGATGGTGTAGTGGTTACATTACTGCCTCACAGCGCTGAGGTCATGGGTTCTATCCCCACCATGTGTTATATATACGGGGCAGTACGGACGGTGTAATGGTTAGCATGAGGTCATGGGCTCTATCCCCACCATGTGTTATATATACGGGGCAGTACGGATGGTGTAGTGGTTACATTACTGCCTCACAACGCTGAGGTCATGGGTTCTATCCCCACCATGTGTTATATATACGGGGCAGTACGGATGGTGTAGTGGTTACATTACTGCCTCACAACGCTGAGGTCATGGGTTCTATCCCCACCATGTGTTATATATACGGGGCAGTACGGACGGTGTAATGGTTAGCATGAGGTCATGGGCTCTATCCCCACCATGTGTTATATATACGGGGCATGTATATTCTCCCCGTAATTGCGTGGGTTTCCTCCGGGTACTCCGGTTTCCTCCCACAATCCAAAAATATACTGGTAGGTTATTTGTCTCCTAATATAATTAACGCTGAGGTCATGGGCTCTATCCCCACCATGTGTTATATATACGGGGCAGTACGGATGGTGTAGTGGTTACATTACTGCCTCACAGCGCTGAGGTCATGGGTTCTATCCTCACCATGTGTTATATATACGGGGCAGTACAGATGGTGTAATGGTTAGCATTACTGCCTCACAGCACTGAGGTCATGGGTTCTATCCCCACCATGTGTTATATATACGGGGCAGTACGGATGGTGTAGTGGTTACATTACTGCCTCACAGCGCTGAGGTCATGGGTTCTATCCCCACCATGTGTTATATATACGGGGCAGTACGGACGGTGTAATGGTTAGCATGAGGTCATGGGCTCTATCCCCACCATGTGTTATATATACGGGGCAGTACGGATGGTGTAGTGGTTACATTACTGCCTCACAACGCTGAGGTCATGGGTTCTATCCCCACCATGTGTTATATATAAGGGACGGTGTAATGCCTCACAGCGCTGAGGTCATGGGTTATACGTGGCAGTACGGATGGTGTAATGGTTAGCATTACTGCCTCACAACGCTGAGGTCATGGGTTCTATCCCCACCATGTGTTATATATATGGGGCAGTACGGATGGTGTAGTGGTTACATGACTGCCTCACAGCGCTGAGGTCATGGGTTCTATCCCCACCATGTGTTATATATACGGGGCAGTACGGACGGTGTAATGGTTAGCATGAGGTCATGGGCTCTATCCCCACCATGTGTTATATATACGGGGCATGTATATTCTCCCCGTAATTGCGTGGGTTTCCTCCGGGTACTCCGGTTTCCTCCCACAATCCAAAAATATACTGGTAGGTTATTTGTCTCCTAATATAATTAACGCTGAGGTCATGGGCTCTATCCCCACCATGTGTTATATATACGGGGCAGTACGGATGGTGTAGTGGTTACATTACTGCCTCACAGCGCTGAGGTCATGGGTTCTATCCTCACCATGTGTTATATATACGGGGCAGTACAGATGGTGTAATGGTTAGCATTACTGCCTCACAGCACTGAGGTCATGGGTTCTATCCCCACCATGTGTTATATATACGGGGCAGTACGGATGGTGTAGTGGTTACATTACTGCCTCACAGCGCTGAGGTCATGGGTTCTATCCCCACCATGTGTTATATATACGGGGCAGTACGGACGGTGTAATGGTTAGCATGAGGTCATGGGCTCTATCCCCACCATGTGTTATATATACGGGGCAGTACGGATGGTGTAGTGGTTACATTACTGCCTCACAACGCTGAGGTCATGGGTTCTATCCCCACCATGTGTTATATATACGGGGCAGTACGGATGGTGTAGTGGTTACATTACTGCCTCACAACGCTGAGGTCATGGGTTCTATCCCCACCATGTGTTATATATAAGGGACGGTGTAATGCCTCACAGCGCTGAGGTCATGGGTTATACGTGGCAGTACGGATGGTGTAATGGTTAGCATTACTGCCTCACAACGCTGAGGTCATGGGTTCTATCCCCACCATGTGTTATATATATGGGGCAGTACGGATGGTGTAGTGGTTACATGACTGCCTCACAGCGCTGAGGTCATGGGTTCTATCCCCACCATGTGTTATATATACGGGGCAGTACGGACGGTGTAATGGTTAGCATGAGGTCATGGGCTCTATCCCCACCATGTGTTATATATACGGGGCATGTATATTCTCCCCGTAATTGCGTGGGTTTCCTCCGGGTACTCCGGTTTCCTCCCACAATCCAAAAATATACTGGTAGGTTATTTGTCTCCTAATATAATTAACGCTGAGGTCATGGGCTCTATCCCCACCATGTGTTATATATACGGGGCAGTACGGATGGTGTAGTGGTTACATTACTGCCTCACAGCGCTGAGGTCATGGGTTCTATCCTCACCATGTGTTATATATACGGGGCAGTACAGATGGTGTAATGGTTAGCATTACTGCCTCACAGCACTGAGGTCATGGGTTCTATCCTCACCATGTGTTATATATACGGGGCAGTACGGATGGTGTAGTGGTTACATTACTGCCTCACAGCGCTGAGGTCATGGGTTCTATCCCCACCATGTGTTATATATACGGGGCAGTACGGACGGTGTAATGGTTAGCATGAGGTCATGGGCTCTATCCCCACCATGTGTTATATATACGGGGCAGTACGGATGGTGTAGTGGTTACATTACTGCCTCACAACGCTGAGGTCATGGGTTCTATCCCCACCATGTGTTATATATACGGGGCAGTACGGATGGTGTAGTGGTTACATTACTGCCTCACAACGCTGAGGTCATGGGTTCTATCCCCACCATGTGTTATATATAAGGGACGGTGTAATGCCTCACAGCGCTGAGGTCATGGGTTATACGTGGCAGTACGGATGGTGTAATGGTTAGCTTTACTGCCTCACAACGCTGAGGTCATGGGTTCTATCCCCACCATGTGTTATATATACGGGGCAGTACGGATGGTGTAGTGGTTACATTACTGCCTCACAGCGCTGAGGTCATGGGTTCTATCCCCACCATGTGTTATATATACGGGGCAGTACGTATGGTGTAGTGGTTACATTACTGCCTCACAGTGCTGAGGTCATGGGTTCTATCCCCACCATGGCCCTAACTGTGCAGAGTTTGTATATTCTCCCCGTAATTGCGTGGGTTTCCTCCGGGTACTCCGGTTTCCTCCCACAATCCAAAAATATACTGGTAGGTTATTTGTCTCCTAATATAATTAACCCTAGAATGTCTGTGTGTGCGTGTACATGTGGTAGGGAATATAGATTGTAAGCTCCACTGGGGCAGGGACTGATGTGAATGTTCAACTATTCTCTGTAAAGCGCTGCGGAATATGTGTGCGCTATATAAGAAACTGGTAATAAATAAAATAAATGATGGGCCCCAGGGTAAAGCAGTGCATCCTGCAGTGAAAGAAGCTGCCGTGCCACCCCCAGCATGTGATGCCTCTAGGCACGTGACTCGTGGAATTTGATGCCCTCTAACGGAGACTATAAATTTTGGTCGACCATTTAATGTGTAGCATAAGCCGAAGAAATATTTTAGGCATTTGAGGACTATTGATTAGCTTCTCGAGAGGGTCAAAATGTTCAGCAGATACCAATCTCTGAGATAAAGCTAGCGCTACCGTGGAATTTGAAGCATCCAGTTCTCAAACAAAAGACTGAGCTGCGACTGGATGTAGAATAATGGGGCTGAAATCTTGTTTTAAGAGCTGAATAAGTTTCCTGGGCAGAATGAGACAAAACAAATAAACTTGCTTGCGAGTCAATGCAGTGAGGGCCAAAGAATTTTTGAAAAGTTCTTTATGAAACTCCGATAATCGTTTACAAAGACAAGGCATCTCTTAACAGCCTCTACATCCCGAGGAGGAGGCCAGTCTTGCACTGCTTGAGTGTTCGCTGAATCCATACTTAACTTTAAAATTGACTAAGATCGAATGAGTACAAATGTAGGACTGTCTTAGCACATGGGCCTGATGGGCAGTTGGCCAAGGTTACCCATACCCTAGGGGCCCAATGCCCAAGCCTTCCAGCATGGAAATGCTGTCAGCCAGCCTGCCTGCTATCTGACTCTGGTCCAGCAAACTTTTGTAAACCCTGCAGCTGACGGCTAAATGAGCACCGTCCAAGCAGCAGAGAAGCATGATTGCACTACCCGGGGAACAAAGCAGTGTGACCGCCAGCCGGGAGAAATTGCTCCGGCAGCCGCACTACTGAGAGCCGGGACTCGGCCACTGTTTCACTGCTTAGAGCTGGGCAGAGATGAAATGGGGTTTGGGCAGACTTGAGGCTGTAGTGGCCACCAGCCCTCCCGGCTAACCCTTTCTGCTACAACGCACAACGCCTCCACTTCTGCCTTCCGGATTTTATATGCCAAGCGGCAGATAAAGGAGGCACTGCCCGTGTTAATGATAGGAGAGCTGCCGTCTCCACACCCCCCCCCCCCCTCCAGCTCTCTAAAACTTCCCTTCCCCACTATCCTGCTCTCTCTTGTGTCTTCCAGCAAGAGAACTACTAGCCCCGCCTCATGCTTATAGGACAAGGCCTGTCCTGTTTGGTTCACATCTGGTTCACATCTGTTATGCTGCCATGCTAGAGCACCAGGTGCCCCACATTGGCATCATGGTAAGTTAATGAGAAGTGCTGGAGTGTTTTAATTGAGAGGAATGTAGTGCGGCATGTAGTTGTATCTATTCCAGTGATGTAGTATGTACTGTGGTGTGTAGTTAAATCTAGTGTAGTATGTAGTGGGGCGTGTAGTTGTACAGTATGTAGTGTAGTGATGTAGTGCAGTGTGTAACTGGTGTAACAGTGATGTTGTGTGGTGTGCAGGGAGATGTAGTGATGTAGTGCGGCGTGTATATATTAGATACAGGGACAGCGCTACCCGCTCAGCAGAGGATGCAGAGCAGGGAGGCGCCAGGCATTAGAGGCGCTCTCCCTGCTGTACATCCCCTGCTGTCCTCTCTCCTCTTCGACAGAATGTTCCCTCCCGGCTCCTAAACACCATGATCAGTGTCAGAGTGGAGCCGCGGCAGGGACAGAAAATGGGGCGTGGCTAATGGGCGGAGCTATATGGGTCCAGGGGGTGGGGCTATAAGTGAGCAAGACTGATGGAAAAAGAAACAGGGGTACTTCTGTATTATCTGGGCGCCCGATTTTTTCATTGCATGCCACTACTTAAGGCATGCGATGCGATGCAATTTTTCATTGTAAAGACCCTATTTTTAATTGTATAGTCAACCATGGGTTATTTCATACCCCCACTATCCAACTACGCAGTAGTTGATTTTATTGCTCGCCACAGAGCCCGAAGCGTGGCGAGCGCAGCGTGCCCCGCGAGGGGACGCGGATTACTTTACATGTATTCTTCGTCCCCTCGCGGGGCTCGCTGCGCTCGCCACGCTTCGGGCTCGGTGGCTCGCTGCGCTCGCCACACTACATATAATCAACTCCATGTGTAGTTGGATAGTGGGGGTATGAAATCACCCATGGGTGACTATACAATTAAAAATTGGTTCTTTACAATGAAAACTCGCATCGCAAGAATTGTATGCCACTATATTGCATGCGATGCAATGCAATACAATGAAAAAATCGGGCGCCCAGATATTACACAAGTACCGAAACAGGAGAGAATGAGCTGCCACCAGCCTGAACTAGGTGAGTAATATGTGAGTGTACTGCAACTGGTGTACAGGAAGCACTACTGCTGTCAGCAACTGGTGTGGGCATATGTACAGGCAGCGCTACTACTGTCAGCAACTGGTGTGGGCATATGTATAGGCAGCACTAATACTGTCGAAACTGGTGTGGGCACATGTATAGGCAGCAATACTACTGTCAGCAACTAGTGTGGACATATGTACAGGCAGCGCTACTACTGTCAGTAACTGGCGTGGGCACATTTATAGGCAGCGCTACTACTGTTAATAACTGGTGTGGGCATATGTACAGGTAGCGCTACTACTGTCAGTAACTGGTGTGGGCATATGTATAGGCAGCGCTACTAGTGTCGGCAACTGGTGTGGGCATATGTATAGGCAGCACTACTACTGTCAGTAACTGGTGTGGACACTATGTATAGGCAGCGCTACTACTGTCGGCAACTGGTGTGGGCATATGTATAGGCAGCACTACTACTGTCAGTAACTGGTGTAGGTATTAGTACAGGCAGCGCTACTACCATCAGTAACTGGTGTGGGCATATGTACAGGCAGCGCTACTACTGTCAGCAACTGGTATCGACATATGTATAGGCAGCACTACTAGTGTGGGCAACTGGTGTGGGCATATGTACAGGCAGCACTACTAGTGTTGGAAACTGGTGTGGGCATATGTACAGGCAGCGCTACTACTGTCAGTAACTGGTGTTGGCATATGCACAGGCAGCACTACTAGTGTTGGAAACTGGTGTGGGCATATGTACAGGCAGCGCTACTACTGTCAGTAACTGGTGTTGGCATATGCACAGGCAGCACTACTACTGTAACTGGTGTGGGCATATGTATAGGTAGCAATACTACTGTCAGTAACTGGTGTGGGCATATGTATAGGCAGCACTACTACTGTCAGCAACTGGTGTGGGCATATGTACAGGCAGCACTACTACTGTCAGTAACTGGTGTGGGCATTATGTATAGGCAGCATTGCTAGTGTAGGCAACTGGTGTGGGCATATGTATAGGCAGCGCTACTACTGTCAGCAACTGGTGTGGACACTATGTATAGGCAGCGCTACTACTGTCGGCAACTGGCGTGGGCATTACATTTAAGCACCGCTACTAATGTTGGCAATTGGTGTGGACGTTACATATAGGCATCACAACTACTGTTGGCAACTGGTGTGGGCATTACATATAAGCAGCACTACTTCTGTCGGCAACTGGTGTGGGCATTACATATAAGCAGCACTACTCCTGTCAGCAACTGGTGTGGGCGTTATGTATAGGCAGTGCAACTCTTGTCGGCAACTGGTGTGGGCGTTATGTATAAGTTGTGCTACTACTGTCAGAAACTGGTGTGGGCATATGTTTAGGCAGCGCTACTACTGTCAGCAACTGGTGTGGGAGTTACGTATAAGCAGAGCTACTATATATATATATATATATATATATATACAGTATATACACTGTATATAAGTAGCGCTACTACTGTTGGTAACTGTGGGCGTTATGTAGGCATATGCAGGAGTACTCAGGGCATTGCGTGGAGCATGATATGTGTTATAATATCATATGGGCATTATGGTGTGTGGCATATTGTGTAAGGTGCATTACGGTGTGTGGCATAATGTGCAATGGGCATTACAGTGTGCTGCATATTGTGTAAAGGGCATCATGATGTGGGGCATAATATATAATGGGCATTACTGTGTGTGGTATAATGTCAAACTTTGGAACTCTCTTCCTGGAGAAGTGGTGTCGGCAGACACTATTAATACGTTTAAAATATGGTTGGTTAAACATTTATTGGTTAAAAACATCCACGGGTATGAATAAGTAACATAATCTGTCTTTGAAATAGCAGAACATACTATAGGGATAAGCTACTATAAACATAGGCTGAACTAGATGGACGCAGCGGCGTAACTATAATTTGGGCGCCCCCCCCCCCCCCCCCCCCCGCCGATAATAAAGCATTTTATATGGCCACATCCCTTCCGCATGAAGCCACTCTCCTACATTTTGCCGCCCGCCTACGGCGCGCACTCTCCCTGTGGTCGAGGAGCAGTCACCGGGCACAGGGTATCAAAATGGCTAGTTAAGCCAATGGTTCTGTTTTGCTACTGTGTGGTGTAATTTGGAATGGGAGTACTATTGTGTGGCCACTATCCTTCCTTGTGAGACCACACGTCTTTCTTTCTGTGTGCGCTGTCCCTTTGTAAAGTTTGGGAGGGCGCAAATTTATAGTTTGCAGGAGGGCGCCGAACACCCTAAAACACGCACAAAAGTATAATTTTATTACATACATACATACTCTTGATTCCGTAGGTTCGATCCTATTCTCCAGTAGAGAATCCAAAGAGTACCTGTGGAAAACATATATACTCACCATCCCTCCATCATAGATTGCATCCTCCTCGGTCCATGTAGACAATCCAACAGTTAAAAAAATACCTTGCAAATACCCGACACCAAATGGACTGAGGTTCCTCAAGTGTATTTAGACTTGCAGCTCCTCCCTGAGAATGTGGAAATCCCCAGTCATGTCAGTCACTGGGACTTCCCTCAGCCTATCAGGAGCGGGCTGTGGGGGAGCTCCGCACCTGATAGGCCATGCGCGGCTCAGTAGACCCGCTTATTATCAATTTGACATGTGCTTACATGGCCAATTCCCAGCATAGAAGCCTATGTTAAAGTTTTAGCATCTGCGTCTATGGTGGGAACCGGCAATTCAGGCTGACCGCAAAGTCAATTGGGGTTCAACCACAACCTCAACCCTAATTGACTTTACCATCTATACTCCATCAGTTCCAGCTGAGTTCCTGTGTTTCCTGAAAGCTTTCTAGCTTCTCCACCAGTCTATACAAAGTCTCAAGCATCTCCAATTACCATTCAAAATCGGTTTACCATCGGATCACCTCTGGCTCCAGCCTTCACTGCTCACTACCTACTTCGCTCTTACCCAAGATCCACCCGCTTCTACCAGTCACCATTCAGAGAACGCCATCGATATCAGTCAACGTCAGTGCACAAAACATTGATAAGCTGTCATCATCTGTAAACTTCCATTGTGTCTGTGTAAGTGGGATTTACCTGAGCTTCCATACTCACCTGCAGTGTTCTTCATCATATCCGATATAACATCGGTTATGCTCTCAGACTTCTAGATCCGCATTCCTGCATTCTTTGCTTGTAGCATTCCTCCGGTTCTAGCCGGATGCAGTTTGTCTGCTGGTTCCAGCCAACTCCTGCCTACACCCGGTTCGAGTCCAGACCAGTGACTTTAATATACATTGCCATAGACTCTTACTGTTTGCACCCAAGCACTACTCACCTTCCTAGTACCCCAGTTTTTATAAGTATCAGCCAATATAGAGTCCAGGTCCTGGACTCTACCTCACTCCACTCTCCTGGAAGTTGGTAGGGTTTTCATGGCAACAGATAGCTTCAATAGCAGAAGACCACCATGGCGTGTCACCATGCTACATACTCTCTCCCTCTTTTTCTGTGGAAGTCTCTTTCTCTTCTATCCTTTCTTCTGTGTATATTCAATATTCCCTCTCAATACTTTGGTTTCCAACGCGTTGTATACTACCAAATAACCAGAGCAATTCATATGTTGGTGAACATACATGATGAACATCCCCTCACATGTGACCGAAGGGGAGAGAAATCATTCAATGGTCTCCGAACTGACTTTTATTTCCGCCGCTGATTGCCTTAATTGCATTAATTACACAACATTCCTGGGAGGTCTGCATGAGACGGCATATTTTGAATCCTAGATGGAGATTTTCTGTATGGAAGGAAACAGGAATAATTGCTAACAGACAATAGGAAGATGCACCCCCCCCCCCTTCTGTCATTCTCCCATCCCGTTGTATTGTCTGTAGTTAGTAATTACCCATATTATAAAAATAAAAAACTTAAGAAAGGATGACAAACAATCATTATAGGTACAATTGCTGTCTTTGACAAAATGTTTTTTTTTTTTGGTCTATTGTTGTATCACACATACATAAAATTGTAATTTTGAAGTTAAAAAAAATTAATACAAAAAGAGAGAGATGTTGGGACACCAATGAATGGAACAAATTTCTCATTTATATTTATTATCTATTTAATACACAGTTTAGAGGGATTAGTGGTTATTGCAGAATTATTTCTTTTTTCAGATTAGTCAAATTAAAAAAAAAATGTTTTTGAAAAGATTACAAATTTACAATCCTCGTTAATTCTAAACAATCTTCTAAGTATTCAGCCCATTGTGATTACTTTTTTCCCCACACACGGAAGCTGTTTATTATGACTTATAAAACCAAGGACCAATGAAATCATAGAATAAGATAAAAATAGTTTCTTGTTTTTGATAATAATAGTTTCTTGTTTTTGATAATAATAGTTTGTTTTTGATAATAATAGTTTCTTGTTTTTGACCATTCATAGGTTTATCGTTGTATGTTTTTATTTAAATCTTATTTAATTGTGTTATCTTTATTGCCCCATTGTTCCCTTTTCATGCATGAAAGGTGTAATCTTCCAGCCTAAAAATGAATTTAATTAATTAAATTTAAATAAAATTTCATTAAATTTAATTAAATAGAATTTTCATCTAACTTTAAAAACAATAAAAAAATTTTTTTGCGTGGCTTAAAGGGACACCATCCGCAAAATACATTTAGGTAAATATGATCTGGAATTAAACAATAAAAGTTTATGGGTGTTTTTTTAAAGTTTACGGCATTGATGACACCGACGGGCTGCAGATCGGCACTAAAACCGCCCAAGTAACCTGCAGATGTTACTGTAACACGGTTATTGCTAAGTGTAAAACAACGATATATTGCTGCAGAGGTGAATGCAATACCGGGATGCATAAAAACTAGTGAAGAACGTTCCTGATGTAAACGTAGTGGGGCTGATTCTAAATCATAGACATCTGCGGCCATCCTCCCGTCTGCCCGTGGCATTCTACTTGCTTTTATACGCTAATACTTAAAAAAAAAGTTACAAACATTTTTACTGCATTTCCATATTTACTAAGCCGGGCAATGCCGGGTCTCGCTGCGGAGTGTAACGCACCCTATAGACGCCTATGGGCTTATTTACTTATCTTTACGAGAAGTATCCCTCTGCGCATATGGACTCCTCAGTCATAAAGGGCCTGATTCAGACAGGGCTGCAAATTTGTAGCACTGACGATTATCGTACGCGGTTTATGCCTTGCCATCCATGTGAAGACAGCCTGCGATGCTTGCTTTCTCACTTCTGGCAGAGGGGGGTTTCTGGGTACACAGACTCCCCCCCCCCCCCCCCCCCCCCCCGTGTGCACCACTGGATGGTACCGGAAAAGTGATAATAATCAGCTACCTTGGCAAGGGGTTTATAAACCATGCAGTAAGATCTCTTATATATTTGGCTACATCTGTCACTCAAAGTGTGTCTGGAGCTATAACGCTGGGTGGAGCCTCTGACTCACATGACAGAGAACCAGCCCAGTGAGCCCACAGACAGTGCCAGACAGCCTCTGCCTCTCCATGTTACACAGCAAAGACACAGCTACACACCATACACACCAGGTGAGCGCCCCACACCTCCATACCTCCCAACATGACCCTCTCCAGGAGGGACAGAATGCTCTGTTTGTGGACTTCCATCTTAATTTATGATTGTCATCACCTGTTTTAAACAGGGTAATTGATAAGAAAGGTGTTTAAGCACAGGTGATGGTAATCCATAAATTAAGAAGAAAGTCCAGAAACAGAGCAATGTGTCCCTCCTGTAGAGGGTCATGTTGGGTATGCACCTCCCCCCTCACTCCCCCCTCCCCCCATTCACGGCATCCCCACGATTAAATGGCACATGCAAAACACTGACATGGCTATGGTCGACAATGAAAAAGATAAATTTTTCACTTTTTCAATGTTTTCATATTCTTTCTCATGTGTCGACATGGACACCAATGAAGTGCCACACTTATGTCAACATTTACATGTGTTGACCTTTCTGTGTTGATTTTTTCTTGTGGCGATTCGCGGCACCCCCCGCGACCCCCCTCCCGCGATTTGCAGCACCCCCCCCCCCGCAATTTGCGGCACCCCCGGTGACTCCCGCGATTCGCGGACCCACCCCGTGACACCCCCCCTCCCGCGATTCGCGGCACCCCGCGCCCCCCCCCTCCCACGATTCGCGCCAACCCCCCCGGGCCCCCCCTCCCGCGGTTCACGGTGCCTCTCACGCCCCCCCCACCGCGATTCCCCACCCCTGACCCCCCCTCCTGTCATTGTGGCAACCCCCCGCAGCCGCGACCCACCCTCCCGCGATTCACTGCAACCCCCCGCACCCCCCCTCCCACGATTCGCGGCACCCACACCCCCCGCGACCCCCCCTCCCGCAATTCACAGCATCCACCCACTACCCCTCCTCCCGTGATTCGCGGACACCCCTCACCTCCTCCCTCCCCCCCCACCCCCACGCGCGATTCACGGCAACCCCAGGATTAAATGGCACATGCAAAACACTGGCATGGCTATGGTCGACAATGAAAAAGGTTGACATGAGTTTTTGAAGATTTCTTTTTCTTTTTCTGAATCTCTTATATATTTGGCTACATCTGTCACTCAAAGTGTGTCTGACCCTCTAACGCTGGGTGGAGCCTCTGACTCACATGACAGAGAACCAGCCCAGTGAGCCCACAGTCATAGGAGGGACACCTTGCTCTGCTCCTGCACTTTCCTTTTAATGTATGATTGCCATCACCTGTGTTGAAGCACCTTTCCTATCAATTAACCTGTTCAACACAGATGGAGGTAATCATACATTAGGAAGAAAGTCCAGCGGCAGAGCATTGTGTCCCTCCTGGCATGGGTCATGTTGGGAGGTATGCACAGTGCCAGACACCCTCTGCCTCCCCATGTTACCCAGCAAAGACACAGCTACTCACCAGACACACCAGGTGAGCGCCCCCCGCCGCCCCCCTCCCGCGATTCGCGGGGCCCCTCCCACGATTTGCGCGCTCCCCCGCAAACCCCTCCTACCGCAAATCGCGGCAACCCCAGCCCCCACGACCCCCCCTCCGGCAATTCGCAGCACCCACCCCTGCGACCCCCCCTCCCCCAATTCATGGCACACCCCCCCCGCCACCCCCCCTCCCGTGGACACCCCCCACCACCCCCCCCCCAGTCGCTGCGATTTACAGCATCCCCAGGATCAAATGGCACATGCAAAACACTGACACGGCTATGGTCGACGATGAAAAAGGTTGACATGAGTTTTTGAAGATTTATGTTTCATTTTAAGAATGTTTTCATGTTCATTCTCATGTGTCGACATGGTCACCAATGAAGTGCCACACTTATGTCAACATTTACATGTGTTGACCTTTCTGTATTGATTTTTTCTTGTGGCGATTTGAGGCACCCCAGCAACCCCCTCCCGTGATTCGCGGTACCCCCCCACGCAACCCCCCTCCCGCAATTCGCGTCACCCACCCCCCACGACCCCCCCTCCCGCAATTCGCGGCACCCCCCGCGACCCCCCCACCCCGCGCAATTCGCAGACACCCCCCACCTCCCTCCCCCCCCCATTCACGGCAACCCTACGATTAAATGGCACATGCAAAACACTGACATGGCTATGGTAGACAATGAAAAAGGTTGACATAAGTTTTTGAAGATTTATTTTTCACTTTTTAAATGTTTTCATATTCATTCTCATGTGTCGACATGGACACCAATGAAGTGCCACACTTATGTCAACATTTACATGTGTTGACCTTTCTGTGTTGATTTTTTCTTGTGGCAATTTTTTTCCAGTGACAACTATGTGCACATCAACCTAGACATCATCAACCAATTCTTTGTATAATATATAACACCTGTTCTGTTTTACTGTAGGTGTTTTGTCAGATCTTTTACTGCTACTATTACTGTTTATGTAAATGCATTCTGAATGACAGCAACATCCTACCATCCTTCTACAAGAATATACAGTATAACCAACTAGGTTGATTCATCGCGCCCCGTGCCCCTCCTCCCGCAAATCGCGGACCCCCCGCGCACCCCCCCCTCCCGCGATTCACGCCCCCCTCCCACGATTCACGTCACCCCCGCGCACCCCCCCTCCAGCAATTCGCAACCTCCCCTCCCGCGATTTGCTGACACCTGCGCCCCCTCCCTCCCTTGATTCATGGCACCCCCGTGCCACTCCCCCAATTCACGGCACCCCTAATCCCCTCTTTAGTCCCCCGCATACTCACACACCCCTATCACTACCCAGCTTCCTGCTCTCCTGAACCGTAACTTCCATCACTGGGGAGTCGCTGACGCTGTTTTGCCCACATGCCCCTATCATGCCTCATAGCCTAGCCTCCTGCTCTCATGCACCCTAACTCCCACCCAGTAGGAGGAGACACTGACTCAGGGCCACCATCCTGTACTGCCACGCTGGACCCTCACCCACTGGCAGAAGCTGCACAGTATCTCCCACCCTCCTCTTTAGTCCCCCTTATTCCCACACACCCCTATCACTACCTAGCCTCCTGTTTTCCTGTGTCGTGACCTCCGCCAGTGGGGAGCCGCTGACTCAAAAACACCCTACTATACTATTGCACACACACACACACACACCTAAACAACATGCACACACAGCCCCCCCCCACACACCCACAAATGTCACTGTACCATCCACACTATCAATGTACATCTTACTCTGTAACCGCTTTTTAATTAAACAAAACAATACACACCCCCTTCCACATCATATGCTCTCTATTTAACACATTTCACCTATAACTCAAGTTGCAATACAGGCATCTGTCATACAAATCTAACCATATTTCTCACAATACAAACGTTCACAAATTAAGGGGGCGCAGCCCCTTACGACGGTGTGAAGAGCGCCCGTAGGGCGCGATGAATCACCAGGTTATTAAATAAGTCCCAACAGGAGACCCCTTGAGGCCAGTCAAGAGGATATTTATCAAATCATGGACAGAGATAAAGTACCAGCCAATAAGCTCCCAACTGTCCGGCACAGACTGTAAAATGTCAGCTAGATGCTGATTGGTTGGTAACCTTGTGATGGTACGTGAGGGGGGATACCTCATGCCGGTCTCAGTTGTTGCAGCGGCTGACTCTGTCCGGGCTCTCTCTGGCCGCATTGTTACTCACAGCTCCTGTGACCGGACATAATTCCCAGCATTACTGATATCCTCTCCTATTTGTGGCTCATAATCTCTTCATCACCGTCAGTCTTACATAACAGACTGTACCCGCATGACACCTATTGCTTGTCTGCCATCTGTATTCTGTGCTGGATATCTGACAGAAGCTGCACTCTGCATTATAATAATGAGGAATGGAAGGCTTTTACAGAGGCGATACATATGTTATGTCATCAGTCACAATGTTGACGCGAGAATACCACCGTCAGTATCCCGACACAGTTACTTAAGGCATTTTTTAACCATGTTTGCATTATAACTATAAACTTGCTGCTTTACCAGAATAGGCAGCCATTTTGTTGGCATGATCACAGCTGAGGCAGCCATGTTGTGCATTCAATCAAAATACAGAGAAGCCTTTGTAAACCCCAAAAGTAAAGTCTGTGAAAGGAGAGCTGCAAGTACCATCATGGGTATCATCATTATTCATATATATAATATTGAAATATATATAATATTAAAAACAAATGTACTGGGTAAGTTCTGGCAGTTAGAGAAGCATGGATAGTGTAGTCTGACAGCACTGCTGAGGTCATGGGTTCAATACCCACCATGGCTACTGTACGTAGCTTTTGTATGTTTCCCTGTGCTTGCGTGGGTTTCCTCTGGGTGCTCCGGGTTCCTCACACAATCCAAAAATATGACGGTAGTTTAACTGGCTCCCAACAAAAATCAAACCCTAGTGTGCACGTGGTAAGGAATATAGATTGTAAGCTCCTCTGGGGCAGGGACTGATGTGAATGGCCAAATATTCTCTGTAAAGTGCTGTGGCATATGTGTGCGCTATATAATTAACTGATAATAAATAAATAGGTACCTGTGTAGTTTTACGGAGGCAGGCTACGCTATGCTGTCAGCGTAGCCCAGGGCTGGGCAACACCGGCCCTCCAGATGTTGATGAACTACACATCCCAGCATGCCTTGCATCAGTTTCAGCATGGCCACATAGGAAAACTAATGCAAAGCATCCTGGGATGTGTAGTTCATTAACATCTGGAGGGCCGGTGTTGCCCAGCCCTGGCGTAGCCCAATGGTAGCCTAGAGTAGTCAGCGTAGTGTCCCAGTGGCAGCCCTGCATAGTCAGCGTAGTGTCCCCGTCAGGCAGTGTAATCACCGTACTGTCCCCAGCTCCCCGCTAGCTGCAGCTCTGTCCCCAGCGTCCCTGGCAAGCCTAGTAAGTGCCTCTCACGCAGCACCGGTAACCGCCAGATCCCCTGCGCTGGCGGACGCTGACGGAGAGGCAATCATGCGGGTGCCGGCGGAGAGGCGCTTCATCTGCCTGAGCGCGAGCGTCTGATACGCTTGGGCGTCTCATTAAATAGTGTGGCAGGGTACGGCAACCCTGCCCGTGTCTACTTCAGACAGTCAGGGTTCGGTGGCGCGTGCGTCTCGTGCACAAAGGGGGGGTGCGATGTGCAAGTGCGTCTCATGCACAATAATGGATGCATTTGCTATTGCTCCATATTACATACTGGCAAATGCCTCCATTTCAAACCCCCCCTAACCACGTCAGCCCGAAGCGTGACGAGCATAGCGAACCCTGTGAGGGCACACAGTACGTGTCCTCCTGACCTGTTCATACCCCCACTATCCACGTCGGCAAGGAGTTGATTTTATGAAGTGCGGTGAGCGCAGCGAGCCACCGAGCCTGAAGCATGGCGAGCCCTGCGAGGGGATGCGTAAAACGAGCCCAAAGCGTGGCGAGCCCCGCGAGGGGACACAGAATACACATCAAGTCATCTGCGTCCCCTTGCGTCCCCTTTTGTCCTCCGTATTTTGGGAACCAGGACCGGCCCTTGAGCCTGGTGCTGGTTTTATAAAATCCTGGGGACTCCTATTTGTTTTGCCCTGTGATTTTATGAAACCAGGACCGGCTATTTGAGCCCGGAGCGGGTTATGTTCAGGAGGGGGGACCCCACGCCATTTTGTTTTTCTTCACCTGTTTTTTAAGCGCACATTTTCATGACTAAAAATCGCACTACCGTATATCGCACTTTATCACGCTTTTTTGTCGCAAATTTGCATCTAATTAAATATGCGGTTTACAAGGGAAAAATGCGATTACAAAAAGTGCGATGTGCGGCTATACGGTGCCATTTTAAAAGGTGCGAAAAAATTGCATCCTATTAAATGTCGCCCCCAAGGTTTATTGAACCTAGTGCCCGGAGTCTATTGCTCAGTGGGCTCCAAATACTCGCAGAGCACGTCTGAATCGGGCCCTATATCCGCTGAATGTATTTCTTGCAATCTACTGACTGGACTTCCTGTTGTAACTGCGGCAGATGCCGCTGGTGTCTGATTTAAATCATTACTTCAAACCTGCTCATTGACCTACATACAGTACGACTGGGTTTTAATTCCAGTTGTCAGCGCCCCCCCCCCACACACACACACACCGCTGCGCCATCTACAGTATGTTTTCCTGTACAAGCACGGGAAGGCAGACAAGCTCAGGCGGCTATATATCCAGATATAAGACAGCCAGGTAAAAGCCATACAACAGCAGAAATCACAATGCTATTAAATTCATTCATTACTTTGTCATAAAGTACCGAAACAGCTCACGAAACCGCCAATCCGTAATTGGTTTCAATTATTAATAAAAAAAACCCGAATGCACTATTATATTGACGTTGACAAACGCCGGCAGCTTTTATTTTGGTATTTAAATTCAGTTTTTTTGTGTAATTTCGACATTAATAAAAAATAAATAATCAAACAACACGAGTACACCGAGATAATAAAATCCAACCAGAAAATAATAATAATGGAGCAAAATTGCTGCGTTCGGTCGGAATTGAATGTAAATGATTGCTCGAGCGATCATAATATTCGGAATATTGCCGGTTTCTTTGTTTAATCTGGAATTTTTAGACAGGTTATGAATATTCATGTCGCCGTCGCCTCAGTAATAGACTGAGATATCTGGTGTAATAGTTAATAAGACAACACAATAGTATTGTGATAGTGGCGGATTGTGGTTGTGCTGTGATTTGTGTCACTTCCTTTCTCTCGGCTGTGTTGTGACACATGGGACGAGCCGGAGGCATCACGCACACACGTGTTTGTGAAGGTTGTACGGCAAGCAGCGGCGTTCCCGAACAATGGGGGCTGCGTCTGTTGTTTGTGTGACATACCCTGATCCTCGCCACTCATCCAGACGTTCCGCCTATCCGGTTTATTTAACACTCTAGTTTCCGGAAGCCACTCCAGATTATCCGATGTTGTCTTATTTTTTCTGTATTTGTTCTCCGTAGTGTATTTTTAACTCTTTGATTGCCAACATCTCTGCGAGAGATCTGTTAAAACTGCCAGCATCTCTCACATTTGTTATATAAATTCAAATAACAAAAAGTGCTTTGTTAAAAATAATTATATTTCCTATATACGTAAGGTAAACATTACAGGTCATTTTGGTGAATACAAATATTTGCTTAGCAATTATCACACCTATTTTAACAAATTCACTCGGCACTCAAGGGGTTAATTGTCAGCCTTTGCAGTTCATTTGTTTTTGTCTCAGTTTTTTACTTCAGCTTTATTTTATATATATATATATATATATATATATATACAGGGTGACATTCTATGGGATGAGATGTGTGTTTTTTGGCGATTATTAGTAAAAAAAAATGGCGACATCGCATTTTTCCTTGAAATCGTATATTTAATAGGATGCGCTTAGGGCCGGATATCGCATATTCTGTGCGATAACTCATGTGTACTGAAAGTGTGGTAAAAAATCGCACTTTTATCGCATCCAGATGTTTTCGTACAGAAAAGTATACAAATCGCTTATTTAATGGGATGCGTTTTAGGAAATCGCACTTTTAAGGTGTCTAATAATCGCACTTTTTTCAGACCAGGTTCTGTTGGGTGATTTGGCCCAGAACTCACTTTGGTCAAGTGCACAAATGGTTAATTTCACCACAGGTGGCCTCAATTTCACTCAGAAACACCCCTACATATACCCCAACATCATTAAGGACACCTGTGAGGGTTTGAGACATGGAGATTTTGCAGAGTGGTTTGGAGTTGCTTATTTGTGATGTGGCCCATTTGGAGGAGCTGCGCAGGAGGGAGGAATGTGGAGACAGTCTTGTAAATTGCACTCCGGTTGGTCCAAAACTCGCACATGACCGGCGGAAGAAATCGCACTTTTATGTGTCGCCGCAAATCGCACTACATCGCACTTTTCAGCCTCCAAAGCGCATCCCATTAAATATGCGATTTATTACTAAAAAATGGGATTTCAGAAAGGGCGGGATGTTGTAACATCCGCGCCCATTATCGCCGGACATCGCATTTTTAATAACGGCATATGCTATAACATATGCCGTTATTCATGCAAGGGACAGCTCTTGCGGTAAGAGCTGTCCCTTGCGATGCGGTGCCGGCGCTGGACTTCCGGGTCTGTGACCCGGGAGTCCATCTGCGCATGCGCAGACCCCGGCGCCGGCCGCAGGGCACGCTGGGAGGGATCCGTGACGGATCCCTCAAACAGCGCTGCGGTAAGAAGCCCATAGGCTTCTGCAGGGATTCGCCAGCTTTAGCTGGCGATTCCCTCCGCAGCGCTGACACTGCGGAGGCGCCATATAGCATATAGAAATGCGGTAGAAACCCCGAAAACGGGGTTTTTACCGCATTTCTGCTATATAGCATCCCGCCCAAAGTGCGAAGAGCGGCGATGTGGAGCCAGATAAAAAAATGCGCTTTTATTTCATCCCATAGAATGTCACCCACAGTGTTTCAGGGTCAGTTTGCTGCCTCACAGCACTGAGGTCTTGCGTTTGATTTCCACCAATGAAATTTCTTTGTGGAGTTTGAAAATTTTCTCCACGCTTTGGTGGGTTCTCTCCGAGTCCTCCAGTTTCCTTACACAATCCAAAAACAGACCGGTAGGTTAACTGGCTTCTGGGAAGAAAACAATCAACCCTAATGTTGATGATTGTATATGCGATAGGCGGTGTTGTTTTATGAGACCCCTAACTTACTAAGGAACATTTAGGGGGCTTCTGTTAGTAAAAGGACACAGTGGGTGTTTCTGCAGTAGCATTGCTTGCGTTAGTGAAGCTGTATTACCCTTTAGAACCCATGTTTTGTTGTGTTCTTGTGAGGGTGATATAAATGTGCTTGTGGGTGCAACATTCTACGTTCAAACCAGGCCCAAGAGGTTACTTACCTGTGGTCCAGTGTTCATGATTTCCAGAGGTACTCCAATGTCTTCCATGAGCCGGCTGCATATCCGCGCGTGTACGCTGGCCTCGGTGGGCAACAGTGGCGGTTTTTACAGCCCCCCAGGTAAAATCCCCCACTGTTCTCTGCCTAAGTGAAGCCAGATGGAGTCTGTGAGGCTGCACTGGCTTCATTGTGACTTGCAGTGACTTCCTATTGGTACTCCGACCTGCCAGTCACCCAAGGCAGTCCCATTGGGAGGTGTTCCCTCTTTAAATGACTCGCAAAAGCTGCGAAATTCACAGCTTTGCAAGTCAACCAGAATTACCCCATTTATCTCTTGTTAAGGCTTAATACATCTGCCTCACAGCATGTAACATGGCAGGAGCTGATCGGGTGGTACAAGTTGGGTATCCCTTATCCGGACATCCCAAAACTGAAATATTCCGAAAACCATAGGCTTTCAGAATATTTCTGTTTCTTTTTTTTTTTTTGGGGGGGGGGGGGGGAGACTGGGGGTTCCCCTCCCCCTCACAGCTTTTTTTCATCTGGTGGTCACTATAGATGTCAGGGAACACTGTGGACATCGGGGGATCGCCAGTGGACCAGGTGATATGTAAAAATATATTTCTCTTTCATCCAGTCCGGTGACACAGCTAACCTTGGGATGTAGAGGGGTCCGCCAGGAGCCAGGCACCTATGCTTCAAACTTTGGGAGCAGGCTCCTCCCTTCTGCATCCCATCATGCCTCAGTTTCGTTTAGGTGCCCACAGGAGTGGGTGCAATGCTGAGTGGCTGCGTGCAGCCACACTTTTATTCTTTGGTTTTTAGTTAGGTTTTATTATTTTCTTAACTTATAGATGCAGGTTTTGCCAGCATGAGACTTCTGTGGAAGTCATTACATGCTGAGAGCGCAGCAGGACACAGACAGAAGCGCGTCCTGTCAGCGTCCTGTGTGCAGAGAGGTACATTCAGGGAGAATGTGCGCTCTGCACAGCGCTGAGCTCCGCTCAGACGGAGACTGGTCCTGGGCCACGGGGGACCCCATCCAGCGCCTTGCTAGAAGGGGATCTTGGGGAAGGGTCCTCCAGCGATAGCAGACGCCATCTTTACTGGTTTGGGAGCTGAAATCCCCCAGGGGAGTTGAGGCTCCTTACAGGACGCCCAGCGTTTCTGGGCAACTCCAAGTGATCCCTAGAGGGGGAGTCACTGGAGATGAGAGAGAGACAGGGTGGATGCGCCTGAAGGGGATTTGGCGCCAAAAGCGCGACTTCCCTCACTGATAGGAAGATTTGGATCTTCCACTCGTTTCTGGCGCCATTACTCTGTGCTTGCTGCGGAGCTGAGAAAGACAGAGCCTGCTCAGAAGTCTCTCTGGAGAACGCTTCCTCCACTATATCGATAGCAACAGGAACACAGATAAGTACACTGGGTGCATTGCTCTGTGACTTTGCCTGAACGCTGTGCAGTGTTTAATACTTTTATTAACATGGCGGACTAGTGCAGTTCTGTTGCTGGGGAGGGAGTGCTTGAGATGTTTTATCATTGCAAGAAATGTAATGTAAATATGTCGGTTGAACAGTTGGACCAGGGGGAATTGTGCCCTTCCTGTGAAGCTGTCCCCTGTGGTACTCGCACCACAAGTCCCAGGGAGGCTGAGCCGGCCTGGGCTGTGGCTTTGGGACAGTCTGTAAAAGCTTTGGCAGAGGCTTTAAACAGGCAGAGAGGATCGTTGGTGGGATCACCAGGTCCTATTCCCTCATCTCAGGGATCTCTTCCCCTTTCACAGGGAGACCCCATGTTGCTGCAGACTATGCAGGATACTGCTCAGGGGGTGCATAAAATGTCTTCCCTTTTGGAGCAATTCACAAAGGTTTCTGATGAGTTTATGCTACGGCAAGGGTCCCCAGTGGTTCCTCCTGTATATACTGATGATGATGTGGAGGAAGAGGATTTACCTTGGTCACAGGGGGAGGAAGCAGATTTCTCAGCCTCTGGTATTGAGGACCTCATTTGGGCCGTCAAACAGGCATTGGGGTTACCTGTAGAGGAAAAGTCCTCTACACAGTGTGTGTTTAAGCGGAGTAAAAAGGAGCCAGTTTCTTTCCCATCCGATGAGGGCATGGTGGCTCTGCTGGGTGAGGCTGGCAAGGCCCCGGATAAGAGGCTATTAATGGCTAAAAAATATGCAAACATGTATCCCATGCCTGAGAATCATGTTAAGGTGTGGGAGAAAGTTCCGTTGGTAGACTCCTCCGTGGCCAGATTGTCAAAAGCCACGGCACTACCAGTGCAGGGTGGCGCGGCCTTTAAAGATCCAGTAGACAAAAAGGTAGAAGGCTGTTTAAAGGCAATCTTTGAGGGAGTGGGTTTCACTATGAGGCCCATCATTGCCTCAGCTTGGGTGGCTAAGGCCATGATCAAGTGGACTGAGTCATTGGAGAGTCATTTGCAGCTTGATGCAGAAGCTTTGGCCATGGTTGAAAAGTTAAAGTGTGCCGCTGAGTACATTGGTGAGGCCAGCGAGGAGGGCGCCAAGATGGCGTCAAAAGTCTCGGTCACGTCTGTCACGGCCAGAAGGGTTCTCTGGTTAAAAGCTTGGGACGCAGATAGTGAGTCCAAGAAGTCCTTAGAGAATATTCCCTTTAAAGGGGAGTTGTTGTTTGGCTCAGAGTTGGATGAGATAATCAAACAGGCAACGGGTGGTAAGAGCACCTTTCTTCCTACTACTTCAAAGCCTACTGGGTCGAAGTTTGGAGTGTTCAAACAGTCCTTTCGTCCCACCTTTAGGGGCGGAGCATCTGGCAGAGGGCAGTCAGGCCGGGGAAGATTTCAAGCCGGCAGAGGTAGGGCTCCCAAGTCCAGGTTTGGCGCCTTTAATAAGAAGCACGTTGCCAAGGGGGAGGACAAACCCTCGGCATGACGGGGCGGAGACTCCCTGTTCTGGAATCAGGGTAGGGGGTCGACTCCTGCAGTTTCAGGACAGTTGGAAGGTAGCCACGGAGGATCCGTGGGTGCTTTCCATTGTTTCAGAAGGATATCGGATAAAACTAAGGGGGCCGCCCCCTCACAGATTCCTCCCAACGCCCTTACCAAGAACAGCCTCTCTCAGAGCTTCTCTTTTGGCAGCAGCCATATCTCTAGAGGAGAAGGGGGTAGTTATTCCAGTGCCCCTAGGGGAGAGAAGAAAAGGGTTTTATTCGATACTCTTTTTAGTTCCCAAGCCAGACGGGTCTTTCAGACCCATTCTAAACTTAAAATCTTTGAATGCTCATCTCTGGGTGGATCACTTTCGCATGGAATCTCTACGGTCAGTGCTGCTGAGTATAGAACCAGAGGAGTTCTTAGCATCAGTAGACATTCAAGATGCCTATCTCCATGTTCCCATTCACAGGGAATTCCAGTCTTTGCTAAGGTTTGCAATAGGAGAAAAGCATTGGCAGTTCCAGGCACTTCCCTTTGGACTAGCTACGGCTCCGAGAGTATTCACCAAAGTGATGTCCATTATGGCGGCAGCTCTCAGGTTGGGGGGGATAACTGTTATCCCTTACCTGGACGATCTGCTTTTCAAGGCGGAATCGGCAGAGAAGTTGAAGGTCCACCTGGAGAGGGCGACACAGTTTTTGAGAGATCAGGGTTGGATTTTAAATCTACCCAAGTCCCACTTGACACCAACGCAAAATCTGAGATTTTTGGGGGTGATCATAGACACACATCTTCACAGGGTGTTTCTCCCAGAATCCAAAGCGCTGGAAATTCGGCTGATGGTTTTGGAAATCCTCCAGGCTCCGGCACCATCGGTGTGGCAGGGAGTGAGACTGCTAGGGAAGATGGTGGCAACCTTCGAAACCTTGCAGTTTGCCAGGTTCCACTCCAGAATTTTTCAGTGGAACATCCTAGCTTGTTGGTCAGGAGATGCCAAGAGGATGAAAATGGAAATTTTTTACCTGTCCACGGAGTCCAGGAGGTCTCTCTTGTGGTGGACGGATGTGGAGAATTTACAACTGGGAAAATCTCTCAGGTCTTGGGATTGGCTGGTCATAACGACCGACGCCAGTCTGAAGGGCTGGGGGGCAGTGACCCTTCATTTAAGATTACAGGGACTTTGGTCAGTAGAGGAGACAAAATTGCCCATAAACATTCTAGAACTGAGGGCAGTACTGAATGCCTTACTGCAGGCGGAGACGTTTCTCAGAGGGTCTCCACTGAAAATTCAGTCGGACAATGCCACGACGGTGGCCTATTTGAACCATCAAGGCGGGACTCGCAGCGGGATGGCGATGGCCGAGGTCTCCAAGATTTTCAGCTGGGCGGAGATCAATGTTCCAGCGTTATCAGCCATTTTTATACCGGGAGTCAAAAATGTGGAGGCGGATTATCTCAGCAGAGAATCCCTCCAGGAGGGAGAGTGGTCTCTGCATCGGGAAGTTTTTCAGGAGATTGTCAGTCGTTGGGGTCTCCCAGACATAGACCTTATGGCAACGAGATCGAACCGTCAGGTTCAGACGTTTTGCTCCCGAGTAAGGGATCCTACTGCTTGGGCGGTGGACGCCATGACAGTTCCTTGGGAGTTCCAGATGGTGTACATCTTTCCACCTTTGCCCATGCTGCCGAGAGTCTTGAGGAAGATAAGGGACCAAAAGGTACGAGCAATTCTGATTGCTCCAGACTGGCCCAGGAGGTCCTGGTACTCTACTGTTCTGAGGTTGTCGAAGGAGTCCTGGAAACTTCCTCTGCGGCAGGACCTGTTGTTGCAAGGTCCGTTCCTTCACGAGGACCCAGCTCGTCTAAGTTTGACGGCGTGGCTTATGAAACCTCCTTATTGAAGAAAAAGGGGTTTTCTGATGAAGTTATACAGACCATGTTGAGGGCCCGCAAGCCAGTGTCTGCGGCTAACTACCATAGGGTCTGGAAAATTTACATTAGATGGTGTGAGAGACAGAAGCTGCACACTTCCAGATTCAATTTATCTAGACTGTTGAATTTCTTGCAGGATGGTTTTTCTTCAGGCCTTAGTCTGCAATCATTAAAGGTACAGCTGTCGGCATTATCCATATTTTTTCAAAAAAGGGTAGCTTTGTTGCCGGAGGTTCAGACGTTTTTACAAGGAGTTGCTAGGCTCAAACCACCTTATAAGCAGCCGGTGGCACCTTGGGATTTGTCTTTGGTTCTATCCATGCTACAGAATCCTCCGTTTGAACCGCTTAGGTCTGCGGAATTGAAGTATGTGACATGGAAACTTACTTTTTTATTGGCTATTGCATCAGCCAGACGTGTGTCAGAGTTGGGTGCCTTATCATGTAAGTCACCGTTTTTAATTTTTCATGATGACAGGGCTGTGTTACGCACAGTTCCAAAATTCCTACCTAAGGTAGTGACGTCTTTTCATTTGAATCAGGATATTGTACTTCCAGTTTTTGTTCCCCCAGAAGGGGTTAAAAATAGGGACAAAATGAAGAGATTGGATGTTGTTCGCGCCTTGCGGATATACATTGAGAGGGTAAAGGACATTCGCAAATCGGATTTACTCTTGGTGCTATATGATGTGCATAAGATTGGGTGGCCTGCTTCCAAGCAGACCATCGCACGTTGGTTGAGATCTACTATTGCCTTTGCCTACTGTAAAGCGGGTAGACCTGTTCCATCTCGTATTAATGCACACACTACCAGGTCGGTTGCTTCTTCCTGGGCGGTGCGCCATGGGGCTACGGCGGAGCAGTTGTGTAGGGCTGCCACCTGGTCCTCTGTTCATACCTTTACCAAATTTTACAGGTTCCATGAGTTCGCGTCGGAGGACGCTTCATTCGGACGGGCAGTGATGAGAACTGCTGGTCTGAGCGTACCCTCCCAAAGGACCGGCTCGTGAACGTCCCAAGGTTAGCTGTGTCACCGGACTGGACGAAAGAGAAAAGGGGATTTTTGTAAGAACTTACCGTTCGAACCCCTTTCTCTGAGTCCAGTCCGGTGACACAGCGATCCCTCCTTTACGCTCACATGTGTTGCCATGTTATGGTTAATGTTATGTTGCCTTAAAAGATATATGCATATATATATATATATATATATATATATATATATAAAAGATGTTCAGGCATTGTTCTGAGTTATGTATCCTAGTGTGCTTTTGAAGTCGAACTGAGGCATGATGGGATGCAGAAGGGAGGAGCCTGCTCCCAAAGTTTGAAGCATAGGTGCCTGGCTCCTGGCGGACCCCTCTACATCCCAAGGTTAGCTGTGTCACCGGACTGGACTCAGAGAAAGGGGTTCGAACGGTAAATTCTTACAAAAATCCCCTTATCTTCCGAAATCTGGAATAATCCCTTCATCAAATTGCTTGTGGTCCCGAGCATTTCGCATAAGGGATACTCAACATGTACTTTATCTCTCTCTGATTTACATCTCTTCAGTTTATCATCAAATAGATTGGTAGCCTTGACTCTCTAAAGAGGATGTCTCCACCTGTGTCTTCTTTAGAAGCTTTAATACATCTCTGTATGTGGGGTTGATGTGTCTAGCAGTGAGGAGTGGAGAAATAGCATATATAATTGAAACTAAATGTGTTACACGTATGACTTACAACCTGGAAAAAAATACTGTGTGGGAAAAACACCCCTAGCACTCCCATGGGGTTCCCGGGGGCCCAAAAAGTTGTCTGGCCACTACACAAAGTTGGTCAGGGAAGCAACATATAGCAGAGTTACATAACATAGAGGGGGTAGAGGACATTGATTGGTCCAGATTAGGTTCACAGCCACTAACACCCACAATCCTTACCCGCCAGGGGTCCAAAAAGGGGTCCGGCCACTACCCAAAGTGGATTAGGGATGCAAGATATGGCAGAGTTGCATAACATAAAGGGGGTAGATGACATGGGGTTTAAGAAAACAAAACCGTGCTTAGATCCGGGAGCCAACCACAGACAGGTATATGCTGGTTACACCATGGGCCCACCACAGACAGGTGTATGCCGGTCACACTACGGACCCACCACTGACAGGTGTATGCCAGGCACACCATGGGCCCACCGCAGACAGGTGTATGCCGGGCACACCAGGGGCCCACCACAGACAGGCGTATGCCGAACACACCAAGGGCCTACTACAGACAGATGTATGCCGGTCACACCATGGGCCAACCACAGACAGGTATATGCTGGTTACACCATGGGCCCACCACAGACAGGTGTATGCCGGTCACACTACGGACCCACCACTGACAGGTGTATGCCGGGCACACCATGGGCCCACCACAGACAGGTGTATGCCGGTCACACTACGGACCCACCACAGACAGGTGTATGCCAGTCACACCATGGGCCCATCACAGACAGGTGTATGCTGGTTACACCATGGGCCCACCACAGACAGGTGTATGCTGGTCACACTAAGGACCCACCACTGACAGGTGTATGCCGGGCACACCAAGGGCCCACCACAGACAGGTGTATGCCGGGCACACCACAGGCCCACCGCAGACAGGCGTGTGCCGGTCACACCACGGGCCCACCACAGACAGGTGTATGCCGGTCACACCATGGGCCCACCACAGACAGGTGTATGCCGGTCACACCATGGGCCCACCACAAACAGGTGTATGCCGGTCACACCATGGGCCCACCACAGACAGGTGTATGGCGGTCACACCATGGGCCCACCACAGACAGGTGTATGGCGGTCACACCATGGGCCCACCGCAGAGAGGTGTATGCCGGTCACACCATGGGCCCACCACAGACAGGTGTATGGCGTTCACACCATGGGCCCACCACAGACAGGTGTATGCTAGAAACACCATGGGCCCACCACAGACAGGTGTATGCCAGTCACACCATGGGCCCACCACAGACAGGTGTATGCCGGTCACACCATGGGCCCACCACAGACAGGTGTATGCAGGTCATACCATGGGCCCACCACAGACAGGTGTATGCCGAACACACCATGGACCCACCACAGACAGGTGTATGCCGGTCACACCATGGGCCCACCACAGACAGGTGTATGCCGGTCACACCATGAGCCCACCACAGACAGGTGTGTGCCGGACACACCATGGACCCACCACAGACAGTTGTATGCCGGTCACACCATGAGCCCACCACAGACAGGTGTATGCCAGGTACACCACGGGCCCACCACTGACAGGTGTATGCCGGACACACCATGGACCCACCACAGACAGGTGTATGCTGGTCACACCATGAGCCCACTACAGACAGGCGTATGCCGAACACACCATGGACCCACCACAGACAGGTGTATGCCGGTCACACCATGAGCCCACCACAGACAGGTGTATGCCGGTCACACCACGGGCCCACCACAGACAGGTGTATGCCGGGCACACCACGGGCCCACCACAGACAGGTGAATGCCGGTCACACCATGAACCCACCACAGACAGGTGTATGCCGGTCATACCATGGGCCCACCGCAGAGAGGTGTAATGCCGGTCACACCATGGACCCACCACAGACAGGTGTATGCCGGTCACACCATGAGCCCACCACAGACAGGTGTATGCCGGTCACACCATGAGCCCACCACAGACAGGTGTATGCTAGACACACCATGGGCCCACCACTGACAGGTGTATGCCGGACACACCATGGACCCACCACAGACAGGTGTATGCCGAACACACCATGGACCCACCACAGACAGGTGTATGCCGGTCACACCATGAGCCCACCACAGACAGGTGTATGCCGGTCACACCATGAGCCCACCACAGACAGGTGTATGCCGGTCACACCATGAGCCCACCACAGACAGGTGTATACCGGTCACACCACGGGCCCACCACAGACAGGTGTATGCCGGGCACACCACGGGCCCACCACAGACAGGTGAATGCCGGTCACACCATGAGCCCACCACAGACAGGTGCATGCCGGTCATACCATGGGCCCACCGCAGAGAGGTGTAATGCCGGTCACACCATGGACCCACCACAGACAGGTGTATGCCGGTCACACCATGGGCCCACCGCAGAGAGGTGTATGCCGGTCACACCATGGACCCACCACAGACAGGTGTAAGCCGGTCACACCATGAGCCCACCACAGACAGGTGTATGCCGGTCACACCACGGGCCCACCACAGACAGGTGTATGCCGGTCACACCACGGGCCCACCACAGACAGGTGGATGCCGGTCACACCACAGGCCCACCACAGACAGGTGTATGTCGATCACACCACGGGCCCACCACAGACAGGTGTATGCCGGTCACACCATGAGCCCACCACAGACAGGTGTATGCCGGTCACACCATGGGCCCACTACAGACAGGTGTATGCTGGTCACACCATGGGCCCACTACAGTCAGGTGTATGCCGGTCACACCATGATCATGGCTAGCAGTTAAGCTTAAAACAAAAGAAGGATAAAGTTCAAATAATGCTAATTGTACAAACAAACCCGAGTAACGCCGGGACCTCAGCTAGTCATTTTATAAAATGTAAATGTTAAATGCTACCTCAAAGCTGATTGGTTGATACATCACCTCGTATGGCTCTGCTCAGATAAATATAGACACTTACATAAAGCAATGCTACCTCACCTCAAGTGATAACGCGGCAACGAAACAGTGATTTATCTTCCCGACACTTTGCCGACTGCTCCGGTGAGGTGTTATTTGATTTGTAACATCAGCTTATTATTTGCAATGCGCCAATTTATAGGGTGGGGGTGCGTAGTAGCAGATGTCTTATAGAAAGCAATAAAACAAGCACCGTATATTATAATGAGTCCCCCAAAGGGATTAGACCTGTTCAGTTCTGCGTTTGGTTCCCTGGAAACATAAAACCCTTTTGACCAATTGGAAAATATCTTTTTATTTGTCGTGATACAAACAGAACCATCGCTTCTATTCATCGCCGGACGCCTTCGGTACAATACAGCATAGAGCGGGTTTGTGGATGGCGCGCTGTAGTGTACCGGGAAGAGGGCAAAGCGATGTCGCATTGAAGGCAATGCCATAAACGGTAAGATGAGAATGATAGAAGATTTGAATTTAAAGAGTGGATCAAAAGCTTTTATTCAGTCAACTCGTGAACCCTCGCTGTGACCGCCAGTCTGCGACTTTGTTGCTTCAAAGAAATAACAAACCAGATAATATAGATGTCAAAGAAGCACGACGCTGTTGTCGGAGCACTTGATGAACGACATCCGGATGATAGGTCAACATTGTCTAGGTCGAGACCAAAAAAATCGACATCCGCGACTTTGACAGAAAGTCAACATGCATATTGTCAACACTGACAAAAGGAAGACAACAGCAAATGGTGGTTGCCATGGTCGACACACTGTATTTAGTACTACGCGGACTCCGACTGGGAAGTGTGCCGAGCGCAACGATGCTCCTGGCCAGAAGCATTGGGAGTGTATGGGGTACACTAATTGGGGGTCCATGTATTCAGGTGTCAACACTGACCCCCCCAAAAAAACTGAAAAACTCTTGTCAACCTTTTAGCGTGCATAGGCTGTGTTCTCCATGATCCATACCAGGGCCGAATGAACCACGGGTGGATAGGGGCAGTTGCCCTGGGGTCCCCACACATCAGCGGCCCCCACACTGACTTGGGGGGGGGGGCACAATTTTGATGTCCAGGGCCCCCACAGACCTTAATCCGGCTTTTTATTATCACAGGCTCAGAGTAGCCAGGGACTTACTTGACAAGACATATCCGGCCTGGAGCTGACGTCTCACACCCTCCCCTAATACGCTCAGGCACGCCTAGTGTTTCCCACGTTTTTCCTTTAATTGAATTCCCCGCAAAATTAGAATTGGTCTGAAATAATCTTTCAAATTTACCACCAAATTAAGATTTTCTTTCTAGTGAATGATGATACCATAATTTTAGACCTTAGGGCCCCCCTGTCTTTAGTAACCCGTTGCGCCCAGCTCTGATTTAACCTATAAGCGCCTGGAGAATTGACTGGTATGTTATGGTCATTTTATTTATTTAATTGACTCCTTCTCAAAGGCGAAGATATTTTCTTTTTATTCATGATTGTTTTTTATTTTCCTTTATGCACTTTGTATATTTATGACCTGCTTATTCTGCATTTAGTCTTTGTTTCGCATTCGTTTACTCTCCACCTTTTTTCGCTATTCCGAGACGTTAGGTTGGCCCTGATTTCCCATTGGAAGCTGGCGGAGACTGAAGCAGCCGCCGTACTCCGCACAAGTTGCTTTTTGTTGTTGATATCTGCCACGTTCCTCTGTAGCAGCACTAGGAGAATTAGAAGCACTTGTCCTGGTTTCCCCAATAAGCTTTGCAAACAGAAGCAAACAATACAAGCTGACGAGCGCTGATGAAAAACACCACTTAAGATAATCTTTTCCCAGGCTGAATCCCACTGGGGGCTATGCAAATATGATTGCAGGCGTGTAGCTTGCCGAGACCCGTGCTGCTGCTGGTACCACAGTCTGCACGCATCCAATAACACTTCATCCTGGCAGGAAGCCCTCTGCTTGCTGTACCCGTGCAGTTAGGGGTGGGCAATAAGCGGCCCTCCGGCTGTTGTCGAACTACACATCCCAGCATGCCCCGCCATAGTTATGCTCTTTGGCCATGCTAAAATGGTTGCAGGGCATGATGGGAATGTGTAGTTCTACAACATCTGGAGGGCCCCTAGAGGCATCTGTTGGGCCTATACATGGAAACATCTAGCTTGCGTGTGTCTGTGGAAAGGTTTAGTGTCTAGGTCGACATTGACAAATGTCGACACGCAAAAGGGTCGATATGCAAAAGAGTCGACATAAGGAAATGTTTTACACGGGAAAAGTTGACAAATGATAAGGTTAACATGAGGTTTTTTTTGGGTGTCAATGTCGACATGGACCTCAATTAGTGTGGTGCGTGAATAGAGGGGGACGGAGTCACGATGATGCAGTCATTTAGCCACACCTCCCGACCGGCCAACATGAAAATTAAGTCACTAATTATGAAATGTTCAAACATCCGCCGTCTTGCAATGCGACGCTGTCCCTTGATGTCACTCTGTGCATGTACAGACTGATGGCCTGGCCGCTGGGCATGCTGGGAGCTGGTGATTCCCTCCACAGCGGTGCCACGGCAAAGGGGCTTTACTGCATACAAAAATGCAGTAAAAAACCAGATAACGGGGTTTTTACCGCATTTCCTGTTTAGAGCATCCCACTCTATTACGGAAAACATTTAATGCTACATTGCTGTAAGTGAGATATATATATATATACTAGGTGATTCATCGCGCCCTACGGGCGCTCTTCACACCGTCGTAAGGGGCTGCGCCCCCTTAATTTGTGAACATTTGTATATGAGAAAGATGGTTAGAATTGTATGAAAGATGACTGTATTGTAACTTGAGTTATAGGTGAAATGTGTTAAATAGAGAGCATATCATGTGGAAGGGGGTGTGTATTGTATTGTTTAATTAAAAAGCGGTTACAGAGTAAGATGTACATTGATAGTGTGGATAGTACAGTGACATTTGTGGGTGTGGGGGGGGGGGGGCTTACGGTTCAGGAGAGAAGGAAGCTGGGTAGTGATAGGGGTGTGTGAGTATACGGGGGACTAAAGAGGGGCTTAGGGGTGCCATGAATTGCGGGAGGGGCGCAGGGGGTGCCATGAATCAAGGGAGGGAGGGGGCGCAGGTGTCCGCGAATCGCGGGAGAGGGCGGGGGTCCGCAAAGCATGGGAGGGGGCGTGAATTGCGCGAGGGGGGGTTGCGAATTGCGGGAGGGGGGGTGCGCGGGGGGGGGTGACATGAATCGTGGGAGGGGGCGTGAATCGTGCGAGGGGGGTGCGCGGGGGGTCAGTGAATTGTGGGAGGGGGGGGCACGGGTGGCGCGATGAATCACCTAGTTGGTTATATATTCTTGTAGAAGGATGGTAGGATGTTGCGGTCATTCAGAATGCATTTACATAAACAGTAATAGTAGCAGTAAAAGATCTGACTTAAAACAACTACAGTAAAACAGAACCGGTGTTATATATTATACAAAGATTTGGTTGATGATGTCTAGGTTGACGTGCACATAGTTGTCACTGGAAAAAAATTGCTACAAGAAAAAATCAACACAGAAAGGTCAACACATGTAAATGTTGACATAAGTGTGGCACTTCGTTGTTGTCGACACATGAGAATAAATATGAAAACATTAAAAAAAAAGAAAAATAAATCTTCAAAAACTCATGTCAACCTTTTTCATTGTCGACCACAGCCGTGTCAGTGTTTTGCATGTGCCATTTAATCCTGGGGTTGCCGTGAATCGCGCACAGGGGGGAGGGAGAAGGTGAGGGGTGTCCGCGAATCACGGGAGGAGGGGTCGTGGGTGGATGCCGTGAATTGCGGGAGGGGGGGGTCGCGGGGGGGTGTGTGGGTGCAGCAAATCATGGGAGGGGGGGTTGCAGTGAATCGTGGGAGGGTGGGTTGCGGGGGCGGGGGGTTGCCACAATGACAGGAGGGGGGGTCAGGGGGGGAAACCGCGGTAGGGGGGGTCGCGGGGGGTGGGGGGTACTGCGAACTGCGGGAGGGGGGGCCCGGGGGGTTGGCGCGAATCGTGGGAGGAGGGGTCGCGGGGTGCCGCGAATCGCAGGAGGGGGGGTGTCACCGGGTGGGGCTGCAAATCGCAGGAGTCGCGTGGGGTGCCACGAATTGCGGGGGTGTGTCCTGCGAATCGCGGGAGGGGGGTCACGGGGGGGTGCCGCGAATCGCCACAAGAAAAAATCAACACAGAAAGGTCAACACATGTAAATGTTGACATAAGTGTGACACCTCATTGGTGTCCATGTCGACACATGAGAATGAATATGAAAACATTCAAAAAGTGAAAATTAAATCTTCAAAAACTCATGTCAACCTTTTTCATTGTCGACCATAGCCATGTCAGTGTTTTGCATGTGCCATTTAATCGTGGGGTTGCCGTGAATGGGGGGGGGGGTGGGGGGTGTCTGCGAATTGCGTGGGGGGTGCCGCGAATTGCGGGAGGGGGGGTCGTGGGGAGTGGGTGACGTGAATTGCGGGAGGGGGGGTCGCACGCGGGGGGGGGGGTACCGCGAATTGCGGGAGGGGGTCGCTGGGGTGACGCAAATCGCCACAAGAAAAAATCAACACAGAAAGGTCAACACATTAAATGTTGACATAATAGTGGCACTTCATTGGTGTCCATGTCGACACATGAGAATGAATATGAAAACATTGAAAAAGTGAAAAATAAATCTTGTCAACCTTTTTCATTGTCGACCATAGCCATGTCAGTGTTTTACATGTGCCATTTAATCATGGGGATGCAGTGAATGGGGGGGAGGGGGGAGGGAGGTGCATACCTCCCAACATGACCCTCTCCAGGAGGGACACATTACTCTGTTTCTAGACTTTCTTCTTAATTTATGGATTACCATCACCTGTGCTTAAACACCTTTCTTATCAATTACCCTGTTTAAAAACAGGTGATGACAATCATAAATTAAGATGGAAGTCCACAAACAGAGCATTCTGTCCCTCCTGGAGAGGGTCATGTTGGGAGGTATGGAGGTGTGGGGCGCTCACCTGGTGTGTCTGGTGTGTAGCTGTGTCTTTGCTGTGTAACATGGAGAGGCAGAGGGTGTCTGGCACTGTCTGACTGTGCTCACTGGGCTGGTTCTCTGTCATGTGAGTCAGAGGCTCCACCCAGGGTTATATCTCCAGGCACACTTTGAGTGACAGATGTAGCCAAATATATAAGAGATTTTTTTTTTGAATGATACATCTTGTCACAAGAACCAATACATCTTGGTCCATAAGGTTCCTTTCTGTTCGAGAAGAGAGAATTCTTCCTTTCCCGCGGCAACCGTCTGCCATCTTCCCTACATTATTGTAGGGACTAATGTGCTGTCCCCTTGGGTTGGCTCGTTATTTCA
>NC_139219.1:323112892-323382303 GCF_055691185.1 Crinia signifera | reverse complement strand
TACCCTCAGAACATGTGCATATTTATCCCAAGTGCACATTTTTCAAAGTGTAATTAGATTTTACAAATGTACGCTTGAAGAAAATCCCAAAGGACAGGTCTTGTGGTAAGAGCTGATCTTTGTGATGGTAGGACTGCACGGGGTATGACCTGGAGTCCTATCTGCGCATGCACCATAGGGGGGGTGGGGAGATGCAGGGAGGGATCTGATTTGGGCCCTAGCAGAGGGGATATACAAAAGAATCCCAAAGGCTTCTATTGGGCAACTCCATCTAAAGATGGTGGTACCCAGCACATCCATGCTCCGGAATCTACCTCATTCCGAAGCCTGGTGCAAATGTCTTAAGACGCCAAACCTCCAAACACAGCATTTTCAGACGTTTGGCCATTACATTCGATGCGTCCTGCCTATTCCATTCTGAGAGGTACGTTCTCCACTGTCTTCAAAAGAGACTCTCCATTATGGTGATCTTCATCAAAACCATTGCAACAGTCGATGCCTTATTTTTGCCCATTGTTGATCCTAATCGGGTGCCACTGTTTACACCTCATTCCTATCTCCTGTATGACACAGGCTCTATCATTTTTCCACGTCTAACGAGGTGATTTGTTTGTTGGACCAAGGCAATACCAGTAATGCCGCAGAGGGCACTACTTGGATAGAGGCCCAGCTTTTTGAGGAACTGAGAAAGAGGTGAGGTTACCCTAACTGCGATATTTACCACTCTGTCCATCCCTCCAGATACGCTGAGGTAAGTGGCTGTGCAGTGTTTATAACAGTCCACCAAGACGAGGTTAAAGAGCCGGAGCCTTCAACAAGAACGGGCAAATAAACGGCACTGCCAGGCTTTCTTACCAAGGAACCTAGCAAACACCACCAGACTCCATGTTTGTCTTCGGTTCAGTCTTTTATTCTTTTCCCTGCTGTTCTGTCTGTATTCCGTGCGCGCTGTTCTCTGTTTACAGCCAAGCAGCAGTTGTTGACACCTTTGAAATAAATTCCAGTTTTAATAAAACGTAATGATTTTGTTTGCACTCTGTTTGCCTCCCACCTTCCCATTATCTCCGTAGCAGCCTGGCACCTCGCACACTCTCCATGCGTGAGCGGAACAGCGAGGTGTTGGCACACCTCGCTGCCATCTGATCACGCCACCATACAGTCAGCCGTACCCGACTTTCAGGTGCCTCCCCATCCTCAGTAATGGGAGAGAAAACAAAGGTGTCGGGAAAACATATAACGAAGCCCATGGATTGGGAGATAGGTGCGACGATAAATCCAGTGTGAGAAATGCTGAACGCGCAGCGGTTTTAATTAAACTGATGACATCACAACATTCCCTAAATATATTTTTACTGCTCGGTGCTTCGGCTCCTAGAAAATATTGTCTGCTTCCTATCTACGGCTCCCAGGGACTGTGGGAATATTCTTAAATCAGCAGAATAATCAGCGCACAGAGAGGGGTGTCCTTGAACGTTGCAGCTACAAATCGCTGCGGGCGCCTAGCAGGAGAATGTGGGGTCAACGCTCAAAAGTAAACTGATTTTTGGGAGCTTTCCAAACATCCATTGCTGGAGTGGAATCAAATAGCACAGATGTTCTAAAGGACTGAAACTGGCATCGCCCCCCTCCCTGTTCTGTTCCGTGGCGCTGCAGCAGGCTGCGATGCTGGAAGCACAATATGTTATGCAGTGCAGTGCTCCCTCGCGGCCTGTCTCATCCCATCACCTCTTTCCCCAGCTGCCAGAAGTCACCATATACTACAGCGCTCAGTCAAACAGGGGGGATAAACATATGGCAGAGACAAGATGTTGCTTTGTTTGTTTGCAGGAGCCGACGGGCTGCGGTTCTTGTGATACGGCTGTAGAAAGGCTGTAATACTCTAAGAGCCTCTGTGATAAGTAGGAGTCTAGATTATCAGCATGAGCACCTGCGTCTCGCATATTGGCACGTTTGTGTCTGGATGCAAACAGGCTACAATAGTGCACCCACTGCAAAACAGGCTGCGATAGTGTACCCACTGCAAAACTGGCTGCGATAGTGCACCCACTGCAAAACTGGCTGCGATAGTGCACCCACTGCAAAACTGGCTGCGATAGTGCACCCACTGCAAAACTGGCTGCGATAGTGCACCCACTGCAAAACTGGCTGCGATAGTGCACCCACTGCAAAACAGGCTGCGATAGTGCACCCACTGCAAAACTGGCTGCGATAGTGCACCCATGGCAAAACTGGCTGCAATAGTGCACCCACTGCAAAACAGGCTGCGGTAGTGCACCCACTGCAAAACTGGCTGCAATAGTGCTCCCACTGCAAAACTGGCTGCAATAGTGCACCCACGGCAAAACAGGCTGCGATAGTGCTCCTGTTGCACCCAAGCAGTATGCACAGTGGGTCCGGGAGCAACGGCGTCTCCTGGTCCAGTTGCTCGGCAGCCGCCACCTCCTCCAGCATCCTAAAAAACTGTCTGCTATATGGGGTTAGACATTTTGTGATGGTCCGTTTTCATTAGCAGCAGAAACCTGGAGGGGAGCCAGGACCGCAGACAAGTAAATATGTGGGTCCCGGCCACAGACGCGGCAGGTGGCAGCAGCGTTACAATAGCCCCACAGACCCACGGTGCCCACACTTACACAGCGCCTCCCTGCCACCTCGGGGTCTGCGGAGCTATTGTTATGCAACTGCATTTTGGTGTGGTGTATTTTTCTTGTGTATGCAACTCCGTCGTCGGTGGTCTTGCGACCAGCATTAGTTAGTTACGGAAAGCTGCCATTTAATTCTAGTTTAAATTATTGTGTTAGATCCTTTAGATAGTTCTCCTTTTGACTCTCATGTTAGGAGCACTGGTACCTTGTCACTCGTAAGACCTGGCGGCACCGGAATTGGGGCAGACTTAATTATCCCCAATAAACATGGCTATTATAGGTGAACATCTAGCCCCGCAGGTACCAGCCACCCTCGTGAATAGGCAACAGAGTCAGAGTAGCAAAACAGGCTGCAATAGTGCACACACTCCTATACTGGCTGCCATAGTGCACAAACTGCAAAACAGCCTGCAATAGTGCACTCACTGCACTACAGGCTGTGATAGTGCAAACACTTAAATACAGGCTGCAATAGTGCACACACTCCAATACTGGCTGCCATAGTGCACAAACTGTAAAACAACCTGCAATAGTGCACTCACTGCACTACAGGCTGCGATAGTGTACCCACTACAAAACAGGCTGCAATAGTGCAAACACTGAAAAACAGGCTGCAATAGTGCACACATTCCAATACTGGCTGCCATATTGCACCCATTGCACAACAGGCTGCGATAGTGTACCCACTACAAAACAGGCTGCAATAGTGCACACACTGCAAAACAGGCTGCAATAGTGCACACACTGCAAAACAGGCAATCACACATTCCTTTAACATCCTCAACAGGGGTCTATCATACAAATTTACTGCAATGTGTTTGTTGTTTTTTCCTTAACTAATACAACATCAATGTTGTGCAGTGACATAGGGCCCAATTCAGATCCGATCGCACGACTGCAATATTTGGAGCCCTGTGATCAGGTATACGTATACGCCACCTTGCCTGAGTCACCGAACATCTGGGGTCTTTGCCCACCCTCCCGGGGCAACAGGAGATCTCCCTCCTGGGAGGGTAGGCCAAATTGGCATAAATTCCTAGACATTAAGATAATTATTACACTTGGTTGACTCCTAGGCACATGAAAGGCTGTGTAATCGTACATGTCCGTCACCAGTGACTTCTATCCAACTGTGGTCGTTACGAAGAACAGGGAAATCTGGGCACTGCATTACCGCGTTCTTCCCCTCACCGATGGTTCCAGAGCATCCACTTGGACAGCTACCGTGGCCGGACCCAATATTCACAAATCAATCAATAGTGTTTACAGTGATTTTCTGTTCTCATCAGAAGTAAAGCAGATCTGCCCCTTCTCTGTAGCTTCTGCTAATCTGACATATTATACGACAAGACAGTATCCAACAATATAAAGCTCAAGCAGCAAAGTACATATTAAAATTATTTAAACTTAAGATCCCAGTAAGATGACCTTGAGGAGTGGAGACTATATGGGCTAACCCAAAGGGCTCTATCTAGTACAAAGTGTTGGACATGATGCATGTGCAGGTGTTGGATTCATAGTTATACACTGTGGCAAACACCAGCAGATGACTCAGCCCAGTTGCTGTTGGTTTATCAGTAGATAGCAGGTACAGCTGTACTCACTGTTGCATCCACAAAGCTGAGCTTGAGAGGAGTTGAACTTCATTGAGCTCACCAGAAGGCGAGTGTATGCCTCAAACGCTAATCAGTGCAGGGATTTATAAACAGTTTCATAACAAGTATTAACCTGGTCTTTTCTAAGAGTTTAGAAGGAGACTTCTGTCTCCCACCATGCTACACAGTAAAGATAAGATGTCCCCAGTACAAGCTAAGTAGTGATCTCAGCGGCCATCTTGGGATAGGACAAGAAGCCTCTATGGAGGACAGGAAGACTAGAATCTGAATAGTAGTCCACTCCGCTTTCAATACAAACTAATTATGAGAAGAAACATCGGGGTAATTTATATGGAAGAAATGGGTCAATATTTCACCTTGCGATAACACAGTTCAACCATGTTCTAACTCCTCAGTACCGGATAAGTTGTCCTATTTAGCATGTCAAATACTACAGTAGATAGCTTGCTGTAACAATAATAGTCCTGGTTCCTGTAATCTGGGGCAAGGCATTAACTTGGAGAAAAAACCCCTACAGCAGTCAGCAGCCCCCCATAACTTCAGCAGCCTATGTCTGCCCCCCCCCCCCCCCCCTAATATCTGCAGCAGCAGCCTGTGCTTATAGTTCTGATAATGGGAACAGCTCATAAACCAATCAATAGAATAATCGATTTGAGGGATGGTCATTTATATGAGAGGATTAGGGGGTTCAAGTGTTACCCACCAGCATTGCACCGGATTCCGCTGATATCCTCTTTCATCTTTGCTTGAACTTCTTTAATCTCCATACACACTGAGCGATTGTTGCCCTTCTGAGCAATTTTCCTGGGACGCTATGGAAAGCCGTCCAACCTGTCGCTCATTTGCTGGCGATACCAGCAGATGAGTGGCCGGGGCAGCGATGATGCAGGAGCGCGCATCACCGCTCATTGCCAGGCCGTACACACTGGGCAACAGTCATCCCAGGCTCAGAGTAGCCAGAGACTGACCGGGTGGTTGCGATGGAAAAGGGCATATCCGGCCTGGAGCTGATGTCAAACACCCATCCCTAAAACACTCGGTACAACTATCATATTCACTATCACTCCCAGCGGGTTTTTTTTCGCCATGCCTACGTTTTTCTTGGTACTCCCACCAGTTACCACCCCCAGGTGCCTACTTCCTGTCAATCACCTTGCAAACTGGCAGCGATTAAAAAAAAGTAGCGGGACCTCATCGCAGGACAGCCTAGTACTATGGACCCTACACATGCGCAGACTGTAGATACTCGGCCGCTGTGCTACTTCACTGCCGTGCGATCAGGCCTGAATTACCCCCAATATGTATATACACTACTCCAGAAAGAGAATGCACGAACCTTATTATCCCTAATAGATTTCCATAATAATCTGATCTAGAAAGAATACTCAAAGTTTCCGCATTTTTCCAGATGATTCAAGTTCAGAACTCTTCACCGAAGCAATCTCTGGCTGTATTGTTGTAGACAGAGACACGATTATGGTGGAACCTGCATTTTTCTTTTGTGTCTAGAGATAAGACCTTGATGTACGCTAACGCTCTGGACAGAAAGCACTTCACAATTCAATAGCCATCATTGTAAATGTTTGTATTGAAATGCAATTTAGCTGCACTTTGTTGTGAATGTTGTTATCAATGAAGATAATACAGTAGATGAAGACCGTAACAGATGATGTACAGTATACTCTATATGGAGAACTGGCCATCCAAAGCGTCAATGTTTAACTCTTAGACCCGTTGTTTGCCGTAAAGGTAATGAGTCTCTGGGAGTCGTGGAGACAGGTGAAAACCACAAGCACAGCATCTACAAAACCAGTGTGAAATGAGAGCATGCAATCGATGGGTGAACCCACTGGCAACTTTAGAGGGACACATATGCAACTTCAATTGGTCAAAGCTGATGAGTTCTTTCATTTGGCCATAGATTTGGTAAATGGTGGCCATGACTGTGTTAGGCAAAGATTCCTAGACTCGTCTTCGTGGAATGTTGGGAGGTAATGTATGGTCACCTCATTGTGATCATGGTAGAGCTACTGGTCAGTAAGTAAAGGAGAACAGGACTATCGGGTGGGAGCTAGCAGGTCTAGCCAGGACAGTTATGTTGAGAGATCATGCAGAAATGGAGAAAGACTCAGACAAACCAAAAGACAGACAGTAACCAAGGACAGAGGTCAAGAAAAAAACAATAAGGAAAATCACCAGTGACCTTCTCACCCACAGAGCCAGTGGGCCCTTCTTTCTCTCTCTTACCTGTCTTCCACCTCTTCAGCTTGAAAATCTCCATTCCATCAGTCAAATGCAAAATAACCATAACAAAACTATGTTCCCCTCTTCCATGGCCCCACATCTCCCCACTTTCTCTCTTTGTTACATCTCCCTTCCCGCTATTTCTCCAAACCACTGCATGGGTGTCATCCTTGAGTCTTTCCCTTTTCTTTGACCCATCACATTCTAAATATCTCGCTCTGTGGCCGTTACCACCTCAACAACATGTCTAGGATCAGTCAGTTTCTCACTGATGATGCACTATCATCCATACCTTCTCCTTTTTGTCCTTACCTTTCACCTCTTCAATATATAATGAACACCACTACTTGGCATTAACCACCCATCCTTCATCAACCCTCTTCTTTGACTTCCCTCCTGCTTGAAGTTTAGCCCAAACCATTCCTTGCATATAGCTCTTAATCACTCCTCCACCATCTACTTCTACAACCTCAATTTTGTGTACATTTCATGCAGTATCCCCCACTTTTCCACTGATTGCTGCCTCACCAGCCACCAGTAACCTCCTCTTGCACTGTCTCCAAGACTTCTCTCCCTCTCCTCTGGAACTCATTCCCTCTCCAAATCACATTTCCTAATGGTCCAACTAAAGTCACACAACTTTTTTGTTGAACCTTAGTGGTCCTCTTGGTAAATCTGCACTTATCTCTCCTCCCTTGTCCTGCTTTTCTCTCCAGTTCACCCACCAACTGTTCATGCTCCCCTTAATACCTAAGCGGTATCTGGAAGGCCCGTCTGTTCAATGGTTCTTTCCTTATCACGATCCAGGCCACCTGTGCTCCTTGTCTTTTGTCTGTAAGTCAGTTCACTGACTCTGACACTGAATCCCCACCATTACCTTACAGTGTGTACTGAATATGCTCACCGAGAACCCCGAGAATGGCCTACAAGATGGTGGGATTCCTTACTCTTGCCCCGGACCTTCGTCCTGCCTAGTCTGCCATTTTATTGCTTTATGTTGTTACTAAATATGTCTATACTAGGTGATTCATCGCGCCCTATGGGAGCTCTTCACACCGGCGTAAGGGGCTGCGCCCCTTAATTTGTGAACGTTTGTATTGTGAGAAATATGGTTAGAATTGTATGAAAGATGCCCTGTATTGCAGCTTCTGCCAGTGGGTGAGGGTCCAGCGTGGCAGCACAGGAGTACAGGACGGTGGCCCTGAGTCAGTGTCTCCTCCTACTGGGTGGGAGTTAGGGTGCATGAGAGCAGGAGGCTGGGCTATGAGGCATGATAGGGGTATGTGGGCAACACAACGTCAGCGACTCCCCAGTGGTGGAAGTTATTGCGGGAGGAGGGGGTTCGCAAATCGAAGTAGGCGGGGTGCCGTGAATCGCGGGAGGGGGCGGGGGTCACGCGAATCGTGGGAGGGGGGGTCGCGGGGGTCCCGCGAATCGTGGGAGGGGGGGTCGCAGGGGTCCCGCGAATCATGGTAGGGGGGGTCGCGGGGGTCCCGCGAATTTCGGGAGGGGGGGTCTTGGGGGTCCCGCAAATCACGGGAGGGGGGTCGCAGTTGTCCTGGCAGAGGGTAGGGGTGTGCAGGAGTAATGGTGGATGGTGGCTGTGGAGTAATGGTGTATGATGGGCGTGTACTGTAGCCCTGGCTGGGCGGGGGGAGGTGATGTCAGGGGGGTGGAACGTTATACACATGAAAATGTTCTACACAGGAACGTTCTACACAGGGGATGAGTGACAGATCTGGCTAAATATATGAGAAATACTGTACATGGCATTGGATATGTAAAGTTGCATGGTTATGGTGTATATTCTTTAAAAAGTAGTGTACATTAAAAACATACTGCTACTAATAATAATAATAATAATAAAGTCCAGTCAGGCAGGAGTAACACAAAGACGGAGAAGGCATAGAGACCTAATTTTTGGTCTCTGATGTCGGTACCTGTAGCAGCCACCAATCCTTACAGGGTTGCACCTTTGTGTTTTGACGTCTGTGGAACTTTGATTAACACGAGGAACCTTGGAATTTCCACAGGGGGTCGGCGGGGCCTCTGTTAGTTGTGTGATCCACTACAGGTGAAAAAAACAGGGCCTTCGTCCTCCCACTGGCCATGAATCTGGTGGACACAGACATGTAATGTGGAACCCTTACACCAGGGGTGGGGAACCTTTTTTCTACCGAGGGCCATTTGGAAAATTTGAAAACCCTTCGGGGGCCATAAAAAAATGATCAATTATCGGCATATACGCGTGGGCATTATACACAGGGCAGCAGCATATACATGTGGGCATTATACACAGGGCACCGGCATATACATGTGGGCATAATACACAAGGGCAGCGGCATATACATGTGGGCATAATACACAGGGCAGCGGCATATACATGTGGGCATTATACACAGGGCACCGGCATATACATGTGGGCATAATACACAAGGGCAGCGGCATATACATGTGGGCATAATACACAGGGCAGCGGCATATACATGTGGGCATAATACACAGGGCAGCGGCATATACATGTGGGCATTATACACAGGGCACCGGCATATACATGTGGGCATTATACACAGGGCAGCGGCATATACATGTGGGCATAATACACAAGGGCAGCGGCATATACATGTGGGCATTATACACACTGGCAGCGGCATATACATGTGGGCATAATACACAAGGGCACCGGCATATAGATGTGGGCATAATACACAAGGGCACCGGCATATACATGTGGGCATTATACACACTGGCAGCGGCATATACATGTGGGCATTATACACAGGGCAGCGGCATATACATGTGGGCATTATACACACGGCAGTGGCATATACATGTGGGCAGAGACACCATAAAAAGTGACAGTGTGGAGGAAGGGGGGTGTCACCCCCAAACAGGTTAATGTGATTATGTCTGATTATGAGAATCAGACATAATCACATTGACCTGTTTGGGGGTGAATCCAGGGGTAAATGACAACCCCTGGATGTGTCAGTCACTGGGGAAGGGAGGGTGAGAGAAGCAGCATTGGCGGGCGCACATCTTCCCCGCCACCCGCCCGGCTATATTACTGATTAATCAGCTGCCCGCCCGCCCGCCTATATAACTGATGTATTATCAGCCGCCCGCCTGCCCCTATATTACTGATGTATTATCATCCGCCCGCCCTCCCTCCTATATTACATACCAGGCGCCGGGGATGGCTGCTGCTGCTGCCGCCGGGGAGATGTGTAGAAGATGCGCCCGCCAATCACAGTGGCTGTGGAGGGGATGCGCCGGCAGTGATTGGCTGGCGCGTCTTATGCACATCTCCCCGGCGGCAGCAGCAGCAGCCATCCCCGGCGGCTGGTATGAAATATAGGCGGCCGGGCGGATGATACTTCTTTAATATAGGCGGGCGGGCGGCTGTAATATAGGCAGGCGGGCGGGCCGGATACGGCCCCCGCACCCAGTATGTCCGGCCCGGAGGTTCCCCACCCCTGCCTTACACCAAGAAATCCCAGGGGGGGGGGGGACACCTTTTTGTGTAGTTTTCTTCTTATAATAAGCCCCCCCCCCCTTTCAGCACCTGTGGGGTATTACTAACTTGATTGAGAAGCTTCCATTTTGCATTGCACTTCCGAGAGGCACAAATGGGACCATGCTGGTTCGTGTGTTACCATTTGGACTACTGACTCCACATACGTTGGCTCTCATTTTAGTTACCATGCTGAATAGAAATTCCAAAAATATTATCTAATGCATTAATTATATATATTTTGCCAGGGGTTTCTATGCCAGTTGCTGGGGGGTTTTGTGCTTTTTGCCAGGGGTTGCAGGATCACAGTGTGCCAGCGCTTCTTGAATCCGGCAATTCCGGTTAGTGATCAGTCTCCAAAAAGTAGGTGGCCATTTTTGTAGGGCCGTTTTAGCATATTCCATGCAGACGGCCAGACCGAACGGAATCTGCCACAACCCTGCACTCCTATGGCCAGCTCCCCCTTGCCACCGCTAGGGCTGCGGTGCCCTAGCTATGCCATTCAGTGTAGGGACCTCTAGTATCAGAGGGGCCTTGGCACTGCCACCCAAGCATGAAAAAATATGCCCTCCGCAGCCATTGCACACTCATTCACAATTTCGTACACACTCACAGCCATTGGCCATCATTCAGGTCAGATCGTATAAGTCAGGCATGTCCAAAGTCAGGCCCGGGGGCCAAATGCGGCCCGTGCTGTCAATTCAAGTGGCCCGCAGCCTCCAGCTGGAAGCGGGCAGAGCATCAGATGTGGGAAGCACAGCACAGGACACTAAAGGTGGGGCCCCGGCGAGCACGCCTTTACCTTGCTGTCTGCTGCAGTGAGGTGGTGCCGGCCGCCACAGTCAGATGTGTTTGGCATCCTACCCCTGCTGCTGCAAACGTATATCACCCTACTCCAAAATCACAGTGACAGCAGTGTTTGGGGAGGGGGGGCAGCAAGGGGGAAGCTTGCTCCTGTAACATGCAGAGTGGAGGAGGGCAGCAGCGGGAACCCAAGCATCTCCTGTCCTTACAATCCCTGCTTTGCCTCTCTTTCCTCTGGCTCACACAAGGGGCTGGGAAACATACAGAGTAGGCAGGGGGCAGGCAGGGGGACATACAGTGAAGGAGGGTCAGGCTGGGGGACATACAGTGAATGGAGGCAGTGATGGCCATTCAAAAAAAGGGGGAGCAGGGGCAGGCTGGGGGACATACAGTGAATGGAGGCAATGATGGCCATTCAGAGAAGGGGGAGCAGGGTCAGGCTGGGGGCATACAGTGAATGGAGGCAGTGATAGTCATTCAGAGAAGGGGGAGCAGGGGCAGGCTGGGGGACATACAGTACATAGTGAATGGGGGTCATACAGTGAATGGAAGTCATACAGTGAAGGAGGGCCAGGATTGGGGACATACAATGAATGGAGGCATTGATGGACATTAAGAGAAGGGGGGGGCAGGCTGGGGGACAGAGTGAATGGGTGAAGAGTGGGGAACATACAGTGAATGGGGAACATACAGTGAATGGGGAACATACAGTGAATGGGGGCAGGCTGGGGGACATAGAGTGAATGGGGGCAGAGTGGGGGATCATTCTGATGTGATTAATGATTCAAAGAAGGTCAGGCTGAATGGTCGGCCCCCACACATTTACAAATCTGGCCCTCGTCGCAAAAAGTTTGGACAGCCCTGGTATAAGTGATCTGACCAGTTAACCGGGCAGGTCCTGATTTCCCGGTGTGGCGAGGCCAAGTACTGCACCTGCAACTCAGTTTTACTTAGCCTCACAAGGGCCCCTGCGAATGAATCGCCACGTTGCGTATTAATTGTCCATTGCATACAGAAATTAATTAGGCCCAAAGGCCGCATACTAATGAGTTCTCATTTAAACGCCCTTCTGAGGGGACATTCGTCTAGCTTTACCTCCTATGCTAGGCAATGTAAACAAATCTTCTGATCTGGTGTCACAAGCTAGTATTCCATGGAGGTCTATACAAATGACACCTTAAGGTGCCCATACATGCTCCGTTGCGGGCGTCCGTTTTGAGCTTAAATAGCACGCATCGAATCGCATGCCTTGTGCATGCGTTTTGCATGCGTTGCGATGAAAAGCATGTACAAAAAGTATGTGCAGCACATACTTTTTGTACTGTACGATGAGATGCCGCGGGAGGGCGCATCTCAAAGTACAAAACGGACACCGCCGCATCGGAGCGTGTATGGGCACCATTACCTTGAGCCATAATGAGATCTATGTTATAATTTTTCCTCAGTGTACCACTCTCTTAACATAATATCCTCCGTGCAGTTTTGGTCCGTGTCGCTGGAATATTCGCAGCTTTGTGAAATAATATCACCCATTCATTACAAAAACATAAAGGTAGAAAAAATCTAACCGCAGGTTGCGCATTTTTACACCTCCGCTCGGGGCCCAGACAAAGGCAGCAGAAAATTGCCTACACAGCAAACACAAATAAGAGCGAATTTCGGGGGATGGATACGGGGAGCCAAGTGACAAAGGCCCTTTTGTCAGGCGCAAATTCAGATTTTGCCCAAGCAGAAATGACTCTCATTACTCTCTTAATTTTATTTTTTGTTCATTTTCAATATTACAGACCATCAATTATCTTTGAACTGTAATCAAGCAGCCCTGTGTGAGTAAGTCTGCCCGGACACAGTGCGTGCTACTCTGAATTAGTCATTATTAAAAGTGCCTGTAATTGATTCTGAACTAATATGGGAAGGCGATGAAAGTTTCATTCTTACCAACGCCGCCGCCCTTGAAACATCCACACGAATCATTCATTGCTGCCCGTTATTATTACTATTATTTATATGATTATTATTGTTAACCCTATAGCGTCCTCACTCTTGCTACCACAGCAGTTGCTGGGACTGTGGTGGAATCAGCAGGTCTCTGGGAAAATGGCTGCCCACTCCATGTTCCCGGTGACTTCTCTACTGCTCATGGGATTGGGCCGCTAACATCTCATTGACCTGTCTGGATATAGTCATACGCATGACTGTGTTCTTGGGGCATGGAGGTCAGAATTTTAACCAGTGGCGGCTCCAGTTGGGGCCTTCAGCCAGAGGCAAAACTACCATTGGTGCAGCAGGTGCATTGCACCGGGGCCCCTGAGGACTAAGGGGCCCATTGCTGTCTAGACCAGCAGCTTGCACCCCTGTCAACCACTGGTGTGGGGCCTAAATTATTCTTTTGCACCTGGGCCCACCACTCACAAGTTCCGCCACTGCCTTCAGCACAGTTCAAAATTCAAATAGGGGAGCCATACCAACTGCCATTCCAAACTGACTCACTGGCAGTTGGTGTTTCTGCCCTATTCGAATTTTGACTGTGCTGGAGCCGCCACCGACTATAACTATAGCCATAGCAGCCCAATCAGTTGTATCAACGAAGTCTACAAAATGGCACCATCTCAGGGACGGAACACAGTGTGGTCGGATGAAGTAGATAAAGTTTGGAGATAACTTCAGAGGCACTTTATCAGTGGGAGGGATTCATGTATGGTGTCCAGGGGGGCCCACCCTCCCACACCAGTTTTGCCAAAGTTGCAGATAATGGCGAGTAGATAGCCGCCGCCCAGACAGAAAGAAAACCCAGCTATTCAATATTTACTCGCAAATCCATACACAATTCCTGAACCATCGAATAATTTTCCCAATCTGTGCAAATGTGAGGAATTCTGACCCTACCGGTCATTTGCGACAGAATCAGGCTGTTCGGCGCCAGAGCTGATGTCACAGACCCTCCCTGTAAATACTTGGGTACGCCCCCGTTTTTATGACGCTCCCAAAAAATGGACAGCTACCACCCACAAATGGGCTTCCTGTCCATCAATTTGCGACGGGATTGCGTTTCGCATAGTAACGTAGTGGCTGCGGTTGAAAAAAAAGGCATTTGTCGTCAAAATTACAATAGACCTTAATTAGTTGGAGGACAAAATATTAATTAATTAATAATGGCACAGAAAAACAAAAACATATATTGTTGAAACTACCCCTAGAGGTATATACAACTTTCTTCCCTTGTGGCTCTGTAATATATCGTTGCCGTCCAATTTCCATCAGTAATCTCGGCAATGCTGACCCTACAGAAACCTCCCGGATTCCAATCTCCGCTGTTTTCCTATTTCCCACAGTTATTATACCTCGCCTTGCCCTGTGATTGCAGAGCAAGTCACAGCCTGCGCACAGCATCACTTATCACCCAGAATGCAGCATTGTTTGCACGCTGCAACAGAACATACCATTGTGCTGAGGGGAGTGTGGGCTCTACCATCGAAAGCCGATGGGTTTTTTTTTTACGATCTGTAGAAACCCGCCCATGGTTCAGTTATCAATGGCTGAGTACTGCGCAAGTGCAGACTGCGGCTTTTGGGCCTGATTCAGTATGAGTTGTAGTTTTTAGGGAGTATTCGCAAAACAACAACCTGGGCTGGGTCCTGCGTCGCTATTGTGTGAACTCTGCGCTATACAGTGAAGCGCTTGCACACTGCTGGTAACCCCATTTTTTGGGTTGCATCGGCTGTGTGTGACACCATGTGGCCGCCGCACCCCCTCCCCTCCCCCCAAATAAAAACGGTCTGGACACCCTTTCGTTATCTGGCTCATTCCCCTGAAGGCAACGGAGCCACCTCAGGAAAAGGATCCTTTGATAAAGTTGTTTTTACACAGCGAAACGCGTCAGCAGTAACCCTCACAGCTCTCTTGGACCCAACCTTGGTGCACAGAAACCAGCCCCAGATGTCTCCAACCCCAATGCATGCATTCCATTTGGAGCACCGTCCACCAACTTCTTTAAAGACCGCTTCTTTAAACACCAGCTTCTTTAAAGCTATCCTCCATGGTGGACTGGATTCTATCCGGACCAGCTTGATACACCTTGCCAGGAGGCAAACAGGAGTGCGGGACTGCCACAATACATATGGTGGACGGTAACTTACAGTTAGGGATGCCAATCCCGGGGCATTTTTTCAATCCCGGGATTGAAAAATGTCCTATCCCGGGATTGGCTTCCCTAATCAAAAAAGCTGCCTCGTCTGCCCCGCATACAGCTGCGTGGTGCGGACGGGAGCCAGGAGGTGGAGCCGGGCGGGTGGGCGAGCCGGTCTGATGGAGCCCAGGCTGGTCACCTGGTGTGTGCTGCTCCGCTGTTGGATGAGCGGGTGGGATGCTGGGAGCTAGTCAGTCCACTGCTGGGCGGGTGTTCTGGCCGGTCACAGGATGGAGGTAGCCTGTGCGGCCTGCGCAGCGTGAACTCTGATGTCATCACGCTGCACAGAGCCGCACTACATGGGACGGGAGAAGCCGGGCAGCTGCTGAGCACCCGCTCAGGTGCTGCCCAGCATTAGACTGCGCATGTGCAGTCTAATCCCGGCGTTTTGGGGTCCAAATCCCGGGATCCCGCCCATCCCGATACCGGGATTGGCCACCCTACTTACAATGTATTTACCTACCTATTACAACATAGGCGCATGCTAGGAATGGACAGTACCACTTCCACTTACCAAGAACTGTGTAGGATAACATCATTCCATGCTGATTGAATTGTTTTTAAACAAACTATTGCTTTATCAGATTACATGTAAGGTAATTTGCATCCCCTCGCGGGGCTCGCTGCACTCACCACGCTTCGGGCTCGGTGGCTCGCTATACTCGCCACACTATATAAAATCAACTCCACGCCAACGTGGGTAGTGGGGGTATGAAAAGGTCGGGAGGACACATAACGTGTCCGCTTGCTGCGCTCGCCAAGCTTCGGGCTGCCGTGGATAGTGGGGGTGTTTCAGGAACACATTCACACCTGCCGTATCATACATCTGAGCAATAGCAACTCAGACGCAGGAGTGTATCATTGCAGGAGCATCTGAGACGCTCCTGCGTGTCAAACAGATGGAGTGTCTCTCCCCCGGCGCCAGCATGATCACCTCTCCGCCAAAGAGAGGGGATCATGCTGGCGCCGGTGGTGTGAGAGAGGCGCTGACTAGGTTTGACAGGGACGCCGGGGACAGAGATGCAGTTCCCTGCAACAGTACGGTAGTTACTTGTTTAGTTTCATGGCGGCAGCCTACGCTGATAACATAGCTTACCCTGCCACCATGGGACTACACAAGTAAGGCAGCCGTTGGGCTGATCATAGCGTAGCGCTGCTGCCGGCACTATGCTGATAACGCAGCTTAGAGAAGTAAGGCAGCCGTTGGCGTGCTGCCAAGATTCAAACATAGTGTAGCGTACAGCTGCCGCCGTGAAACTAACCAAGCACCTTTTCTTCTGTTAGCAAAGCTGCTTTTTTAGCAAATAGACAAAACCAAGCAGCACTGCAGGTGGGGCAGATGTAACAGGTGCAGAGAGAGTTAGATTTGGGTGAGGTGGGGTGTGTTCATACTGAAATCTAATTTGCAGTGTAAGAATAAATCAGCCAGTACTTACCCTGCACAGAAACAAAATAACTCCCCCAAATCTAACTCTCTCTCTCTCTCTGCACATGTTTCATCTGCCCCACCTGTAGTGCAGCATGGTTTTGTTCGTTTGCTAAAAAAGCAGCTTTGCAATCATGTCTGCTTTAGGACCCATATTTGGCTAATTTAAAATAGATGTATTGATACCTTATTTTCAATGTGAAATTGCCATATAATTTAATATATCACCCTCATTTATTTTTATTTTTCATTGATTATAGTGCACCTCTTAGCCCCATATGGCTGTCCTATCTGGGGGCGCTGAGGACACAAACGTTATTCAGGCAAATCAAGGAAACATCCACAAATGCCACCCTGAAACGGCCCATTCCAGCGCCCGCTGCAAATAATCAGCCAGAAATTTGGGGCTATTATGTGTGGGAAAAGTTGAGGAGAGTTAATTTTCCCAAACAGTGCGCCCGCACCCGTCCACAAGGAAACAGAGCAAATAATTAAGCTAAATACTTAACATCCTAATGACTGAAATGAACAGGCTGATTTTATCCATTTGTATGTAACCTACTTTGACACATTAACGAGGGATAATTTGCATTTCTCTTGTAAAATGCTTTTATTTCCTTTCCGATCTCTATTATCCTTTTCTTTGAGGACAGTTAATGTTTTTTCGCCCTGATAATATGTTTTTTAATTGTGTGCAAAATGTTTTAGTTAATGAAATTAATGTGCGTGCGTTTGTGTGTATTTTCTTCTTATACTGACAAAGGTTTCAGAAAGGGGCTCGAAACCTTTTATATCATTATTTTACCTTTGTACTAATGGAATGGATGCAAAAAAAAAATGTACAGTGGGAGTTGCTGTTAGTTACGGCCATGACAACTGCCATTGTTAATGTTCTCTGTCCCATAATTCCTTTCTGGAGCTCTTCTCATTCCTATCCAAGAATGCACCCATTTCTTGAATACTAGCGCCTGCAAAGTCCTAGTGCCTGCTGAGTCCCATCGGATCCCTCCCAGAATGCCGTTTGGCCGCCACAATCTACTGCACATGTGACTTTCGGACTGCAGGTTAGCAATGTCATGCTTCTCAACTCTCCCTTACTGTCAGGCGACTCCCTGAAAAAGCAGCGATCTCCCGGACTCCCTGCATAGTCTACAAATCATCCCTATTGTGTTGCTGTTATGTTCTTTGGGGGAAAAAATCTGAGATATATAGACTGAAATGGGCTCATCAGCTATTTCCTGGCATTGGTTATAAGGCACAATGATCCCTACAGCTACATGCATTTTTAAATAAGGATTAAACCCGGGTTTTGTGGCTACCATGGGAGTGATGTGAGCTGGTAATTGTCAGTTGGGTCTACTTGAGTTTGCCATGCAGTGGACTAGGATATTTTGACCCCTCCCACAGTATATTTGGTTCCGCCTACATCATGCCACTTTTTTCCGTGGCCACTATACGTTTACAGTCCAACCCCTGGCACAGTCCGTGCCACTGTCTACTATAGATCCAAAGAAAAATATTCCACCCTAAGTAAAACTAATTAACGAACTCCCATCTTCGTTGCCAAAAGATTACAGCACAGTACGGCTCTTGGCGGTCCCTGTGTGGCGGTATTTGCTAATGAGCAAGGTCGGGCGGTCTTCCGGAATTGGGCAGCCCCTTTAAGAATGTGTTATTCAAAAGAACTACATTTAGGCTACATCTATTTCCCCGGTTCCTCTGATGGAATAACCCCACAGGCGGCCAAGAACTGCATTTCATTAACTCCATACCCACGGAACAGCGAAAAAACCCCAGGAAGCTACAAAATAGGTCGAAGTCTTCCACTGATCTCTATATGCAGCAGGCCTTGATATGAAACATAAATCAAAATAGCGGTATTGTAAAATCTGACAAACAAGGAGGAAAAAAATCTTCAGAGTCATTTTTTTTTTTTCATAGGAAAAAGCAGCGGCCTGTTATTTCCTTCAGCCGGTGAGGGACCTTCCGGCTTAGTGGAGCTGTATATATTTTGCCTGATTGAGCAAATATCGATCCCCAAGCGTCCGTACAAGCTATTTCATCTGTGCCGAGTCCGGCTGCGCCCCCCCCCCCCCCCCCAATGTCCATTATTCAGCATCTGTGCGCACTCACACCGCATTTCTTAACTCACCTTTTCAAATGATTTGTGCAACTGCAGCCAATGAAACCCAGCTAGACGGATCTCTCCGTACATAGCGCCTGGTCCTGCGGGAGAGCGTAGGGAAGGAGGGGGGGGGGGTGGTGTTTACTTATGGGCTACTCACCCAGTATTGATTATACATCTGTAATGCCTCTATCACCTGCTGTGTGCGTTATATATGCATTGCTACAGGGAAGGGGGGGGGGGCAGGCGTAATCAGGGCCGCTGAAGTCAATGTTTATCATTCCTGAAAGTAAATTTTTACAGGATTTTTGTAAATTACTCTGTATCTTTACCAGTTAGGGCCTGGTTGATATGTATGCAGCCTAGCAAACAAGTAAACGCTGCCTGGCTGAATGTCCCCCCCCCCCCCCCCAGGGCCGGATTACAGCAGGGGCAAAAGGGGTCAGTACCCCTGGGCCCCCCTCTAGCTAGGGGTCCCCTGTGGTTGGCATGTATTTGTATTTTTTTTTTTTTGAAGCTAAAGGTTTTGTGCATGGGACAATGATTAATGTTGCTGTGCATCGGGAGCCAAGGCACACTGACTGCACAAGTGTGCAATGCATTACTGGGAGCTGACTAAGTCCCATGACACTTTGCACAAGAGGGCAGAGGCTGAGAGGTGTGCTGGGCTCTGATTTGTGGAGCTCATTACATGCTCATTCTCAGGCCCATGGAGGACAGAAGCAGCAGCCTAGTCATGGGAGGGTTTTTAATCAGAGGCAGCACTGGGACTGTGAGGTCTCCTACAGTCCTACAGAGTAAGGTGCAGAGGGACCGGACAAACACAGGCTTTTCATGTGGTATGTATGTATGTATGTATGTATGTATGTATGTATGTATGTATGTATGTATATTATATATATATATATATATATATATATATATATATATATATATATATATATATATATAACCATAACCCTGCAGTTACCCATTGACCAAGTTTATACTGCCTTTACTCTGTGTTTTGACAGTGTAATATTCTCCCATGCAGTTTGCATCCAGTAATTACAAGTGCAAGGGGGCCCTCATGTCTAAAGTGCCCCGGGCCCCCCCGAAGACTTAATCTGGCCATGCTCTCAGGCTTGAATTAGGCCCATTGTATTTATGTTTAGATGTTATCTTTTCTGCCGTGTTTCCAAACACTTTTTTTTTAGTGCATCTTATGTACATGACATCTATGTACCAGGACAGGGGAAATGTTTTCCAGCTGTTGCCCCTTCAGATCCTTGTTCCGGCACCCTGTGTGCAACTTGCAGCGGATAATAAGTCCAAATACTTCTGGTCTCCACTAGATTATTTATTAGATGTCTACAGCCCTGATGGAACCTGCCTTAGCTCATGGGAAGATGACATCCATCTTGCGATTTGCGCCGCTGCCAGACTGTTTAATTGGTTCTGGGGGTTAGTTCTCTGATAACAGCTAAAAGCTTGTGAACAAATGGAGGCGAAACAGATTGAATAAAGGTGATTTTAATAAGAAACTTATTTCCTAGAGGACTTTCCTGTCAGAGCGTCTTACAATCATGGTGCACTGCAGCAGACGGAGTGTTGCATCGGTCAGGGTGGCGGTGGCCGGGAGCTGTGTGAGTCAGCAGGGACCCTGGAATGTAAAACGACGTTTGTTTTAAGCTAAAACCCCAGGCCAGAATACTACTACTACTAATAATAATAATAACAGTTAAGCAGGTTTGTACTTTGTATATTGTATAATAAATATCTTCCATTTTCAATGGTCAAAATCCCTCCCTCCCTTATCGCTACCAATCACCCTGGTCAGAAATCTATTACTGCATAATTAACGTTACACTGTAATTCACATAATGGACTCCAGGTGGCGGTGTTGAGTATGACTTGTCTGCTTTTCCCAGTTCCTAGCAACGCATTAACATCAATTGCATGCAAAGAAGAGATTTCCAGTTATTTTATGCCTTTAAAGTAAGCTGATAATTAAATTACTAATTACATTTAATTTAACATATTTCCTAAAATACTGTAGAACAAATATATCTGTAGAAGCATCATTTCAATATTAGCGATGAATAATGGCAGGCAATAAACACACATTATTTAATGATATTTATTATTTTTTTGACACCTTGCAGCGTTGTAAAACCATCCGTTATACAGGAAGGTTTCATACTTATTAATGCCAAACAGTTTGCTAGCTTATTAATGAGTTGCAGTGAAAAAAAAAATGACAACTAACTTTAATAAATGTAAAAGTTTTACAAATGACATCACTTCGTAATGTTTTTGATCTGGGATTTTCTTCGCTCGGGGTAGAGAAATAATTGGCGTTGCAAATTTCACAAATACAATATTTCTCTTAGGTCATTTCTAGAAACGGATGAAAGGGGAAAAGCAGATATTTTCTTAAATCTTAAAGGTTAAAAGTAATTGCAGACACACTGTTGTGTATAGAGTCTGTCTAATCATCCATTACCGAAATGTCACACTTCCAAAACTAACACCTTCCGATGACTGATGGGACTGAGCGCTTTTATTCGGTGCCTTCGGATGGATTTCTCCGACACATTTAGAAGACCAGCGCCGGCCGCTCTAAACAAGCTTTGGTTTAACCGAGGAATCAATCAGATGAAGTCAGAATTTCTACATTTCTGAAATTTCTGTTTCAAAATGCAAAAATGTGACTGACACCCAAATAACGACCTTTTTGTTTTATAAGAGGACTTTTGTGGCACCTGATTCATTTTCTTTTTACATTTTTGCATTAGATTTTTTTTCTTTTCCCTGGTGCATTTTGCGCGAGTTTGTCGCACCAACTGCCAGTGGGATACGGTCATTAGGTCTACACCAACTAGGTCAACAAGCATTGGGTCGACACCACTAGGTCGACAGGCAGCAAGGTCGACATGGGTCTAGGTCGACAGGTCATTAGGTCAACACAAGCATCAGGTCAACATGGGCTAGGTCGACAATCAAAAGGTCGACATGGGGTTTTTCACTGTTTTTTGAGCCGACATGTGCCAGCAGGCAGTATTTCATGCCCTAACATCCACTAGGGAGTGGTGGGAGAATAAAACCGTGCCCGAAGCATGGCAAGCGATGCAAGGGGATGTGGTGCACTTCAAACTGTGTCCATGTTGACTGTCGGGTAAAAAAACTGTGAAAAACCCCATGTCGACCTGTTGACCTTGCCCATATCGACCTAATGATTGTGTCGACCTAATGTCCTGTCGACCTGGATCCATGTCGACCTAGACCCATGTCGAACCTGCTGTCTGTCGACCTAGTGGTGTCAACACAATGCTTGTCAACCTAGTTGGTGTAAACCTAACAACCCACACCCCTGCCAGTGAGTCAGTTTGAAATGGCAGTTGGTGCGCCTCCCTATTTGTGGTTTGAATTGTGCTACAGCCCCACCCCTCTGGAGCCTCCCTTGGTTACAAGCTGTCTTGATTCAGTAGGTATGCATCTGGGTTGTTTCTCACTTGCTGCTGGATGGTTTTACTATGTCTACTTTTTCACGTGTCGACCTTTTCACTGTCGACCAATAGCGGTTGACCTATTGACTGTCGACCATTTGACCGGATCCCGTTTGTAACAAATGGTTTATTTATCAAGGGTTCCAAGTGATATATTTTGCCCCCATCCTCTTTGCCACCTGCACCCTGTGTAAGGGACCCATAATTTTTTATGGCCGCAAAATGGTTGTGGTCCACCTAAACCATAGAGAACAGCGAGGAGGACTATGGCCAGATGGGCTTCCATCCTCATGTTTACCACCAGTGACAGTGCTCATGTTTCGGCCGGGGGACCTTATGTAAAAAGTGTCCCCCGGCTGTGGAATGACACCGCGGGCTCTTGGAGCCCGGTGCTGGTTTCAGAAATACGGGGGGGACCCCTATGCTTTTTGTCCCCCGTATTTTTGGAACCAGGTGTGGGGTCCCCCCTCCTGGGGCTGGTTATGCTCAGGAGGGGGGACCCCACACCATTTAAAAAAAAAATTAAAACATTTTACACATTTTTTAAGACAGGACCATGCACAGATCTCAATGATGACTAGGGCCCTTGTCATCGAGCAAACTATACATCTAATCTGAGCTGTATTTACTGTCAAGAATATTCACCAAGTGTATTATACCTGATTAAAGGTTTTTTTTATTATCTGTTTGTACATTTTATTAAATATTAACCATCAATTCGAAATTGATTTACCATTTGAAGCGCCCTCTGAAACTTTTCTTTTTCCCATATATATATATATATATATATATATATATATATATATATATATATGTATATAAATATATATGTATATATATATAAAATATAGCAATTTCATCCCCCTTGGCATTGAGCAAGCATTTTTAACGACATCCACAAGGAAAGGCAGGGCTGACCCAGTGCTGTGTAAATAGGGTATAAAGCAGGGTCAGACCATGGAAACTCTAGCGTTCAAAGACCAGGGTCCGACCAGTGTTTTTGGTGTAAAAGGGGTATTAGAGAGCTGAGGAACAAGATCGTGTCACATTTGGGTTGGGGATTGCAATATGTACAGTAAGCTGATGTGAAATAACACACTCAGCAATAGAACGTAGAGTTCTAAGGAGCAGAATAAAACCTCTCGGTCATTGATATATAAGATATTTAACAATCTTTCGTTCCTCTTCCAGGCTGAAGCACATTTCCAGCGAGCAGCGAGAGGTTGCCGGCGTCTCTGGGTATGTGCACAGTCATTATCATCCTCCAGCACGCTCTCCACAGCAAGGAGGGGACAGTCTACCCCATCATGAACTATTCATGTCAGCGCTGTGTTTACTTAGAAGTGACATCTGCTCTTGAATAACCTTAATGCTTTGTTTGGCAGCGAAGCACGAGCCGATTACCAGCGCAACGTGTCTGCCGGGTCTCCCCATTCCCTCGTACGGCCTTCGTTTAAATAATATTCCATCTACTCTATTATGAATGCCAGGAGATTGCCCATAAGTGGCCTTCCTCTCTCTCCTTTCTCTGGCAGGTGAATATACTGTATTACCGGCCTATACAGATCTGATCTAGGGGAATGAGCACATTGGGAATAGGCTGGTTTAGCAATTCATTAAATGGGCTGTGCGCTTTAATGTGAGATGCGAGGGCGCGGATGCGGAAATATGCGCACACTCATCTCCAGCTGCCCGCTTTATGGACCCTCCTTTCCCATAGCATCAAGCCCCCTGCGCACAGAAGTTGCTGGCAGTGTCAGACTTGAGTATGGGAATGCAGGGATGTGGCCAGCCACTAGAGGCGGTGTGACCAGCCACCAGAGGGGGTGTGGCCAGCCACTAGAGGGGGTGTGTCCAAACATCAGAGGGGGTGTGGCCAGCCACCAGAGGGGGTGTGGTCAGCCACTAGAGGCGGTGTGACCAGCCACCAGAGGGGGTGTGGCCAGCCACTAGAGGGATTGTGAACAGCCACCAGAGGAGGTGTGACCAGCCACCAGAGGGGGTGTGACCAGCCACTAGAGGTGGTGTAGCCAGCCACTAGAGGGGAAGATGATATTAGGGGTAGGGTCCTTAAGCAGGGGGAGGGGCCACCAGGTATTTCCCCTGTATCCTTCTGGGCCTAAATGTCCCTGACTGCAGGGCAAAGGCTATCCAATATAATAAGCACATTTGCTTATCTACAGTGCACCATAGTATCCACTCAGAGGCGCCATTACCAGTGTCACCCCCTCACCCTGTAGCACAGGGCATGGAGGAGACGGCGATAGCTCCACCGCAACGGACTGTGTGTTCCACTATGGGCACCTGCAGTGCACGGGACTTCACTGTACGGACCACCACACTGGGGTAGAGATGTATTAAGCATGGTAAAGAGAGTAAGTGGAGACAGGTAAAGGCTCAATCACTCAACTTCTGCCATGTTACAGGCTGCGCTGGATAATTCATCTCCGCACGGCCATCTCAGCCTAGACTTACCCAGCGCTTGTGAATAGGGGAGAAACCATTGGATGGTGAGTGATTCCCAATGGATTTCCACCTGCGAGCGCGGCTGCGAACGCATCCGCAGCCGTGCACATGGGAGGGATTTCACTTAAATGGGGCGGCTGTGCCTGCTCGCTAGGCTCTGGGCACTCGCAGCCCAGACCGCAGGTCTGAATCGGGCCCTAGGTACTGTTGAAAAAGTGGCCAATGAGTGTGTATTTAAATGGCAAGTGACTCTTTTTCAGAGAACTCTGCTCAGACTCTGGGCCTTATAGTTGCTTGTTCCTTTGCTAGGTGATTATGGACGTGGACCATAGTGTCAGCAGAACCGCGTACCCTCGGATTGTTCGCTTTTCTAGGGAAACTGTTAATCACAGCAATATCGCCCTCTCATGACTATTAATTCAGCCCACAACATGGCCGCCTCCGCTGTAGGCAGTGATGTGCGGGATGTGGTGTTGTCACAACCTCTTCCTTGCCCCTCAATCTGACGGCACACGAAACGCGGCGAGTTTCTGTTATTCCAATGTCCTTTCCCGGCTCTGTACATTCTGTTACGGCTGGAGAATAAAAGCAGATCTGCTGCTAAAACAATGAGGGCAGATCTATTGCAGACACACGTGAACCATAACAGGAACAATGGTTCTGACAGCAGCCTTCACGATGCATCTGTAACAGGAAAATAGAGCAGCTTCTATGGAAGACGCTGTGTCCTTGTTTGCAGTCAAGGTGAAGGGGCGGTTTGTGAATCAGTATTCTCCTGGGGATTAAACAGCGGCAGTCGCTGAGCTACCTGCGCCAGCACCTGCTGTATGCCATATCCTCCATACAGGGGCGCTGCTGGTCAGACAAGTCGGCAATTAGCGGAACACTACGTGCGGTTACACTGACATCGTTATCATGCAGAAGCTTAAACCGCGACTTGCAGAATAAAACCCCGGCACAAAAGAGGCTTATGGCAAGAAAATGGATTAAACAGTTTAATAATTTCTGTTTTCTTCTCTTCTGGAGGGAGTCGCACAGAATGATAATGGCGCCGGGCGAGCGAGACGCCGCGCAGCTATCAGACGGACAACTGATTATTATACAGTGATCCCTGCCGTGGAGGATTATAACAGTACGCAGTGTTCTCATGATAACCGGGGGTGTGAAAACTGCGCACGAAAAAAAAGTAACATCTACAGAATTTAACTATGGGGGTTATTCAGACCTGAGAGTGAAATCTCGCCCTGTGCAATACTGCAAGTTGTTTAGCACAACTTGCGAAAATTAGCTGGATCGGGGATTCACTGCAAATCCATTCACAAGAAGCTCCCCATGTAATGATTCCCCAGTGTGTGCGTAGCCCAGGACCTACTCAGCAGCTGCAATAGAAACAGGCTGATCATGGGCAGGACTGACGTCACATGACTTTCCCTCACACACCTGGCCACGCCTGCGTATTACCTGACACTCCCAGATAACAGCCGCTCACCATGTAATGATTCCCCAGTGTGTGCGTAGCCCAGGACCTACTCAGCAGCTGTGATAGAATCAGGCTGATCGGGGGCGGAGCTGATGTCACATGACTTCCCCTCACACACCTGGCCACGCCTGCGTATTACCTGACACTCCCAGATAACAGCCGCTCACCATGTAATGATTCCCCAGTGTGTGCGTAGCCCAGGACTTACTCAGCGGCTGTGATAGAATCAGGCTGATCGGGGGCGGAGCTGATGTCACATGACTTCCCCTTATACACCTGGCCACGCCTGCATATTACCTGACACTCCCAGATAACAGCCGCTCACCATGTAATGATTCCCCAGTGTGTGCAGAGTGTGCGCTGCCCAGGACTTACTCAGCGGCTGTGTGAGAATCAGGCTGATCAGGGGCGGAGCTGACATCACATGACTTCCCCTCATACACCTGGCCACGCCTGCGTATTACCTGACACTTCCAGATAACAGCCGCTCACCATGTAATGATTCCCCAGTGTGTGCAGTGTGTGCGTAGCCCAGGACTTACTCAGCGGCTGTGATAGAATCAGGCTGATCAGGGTGGAGCTGATGTCACATGACTTCCCCTCACACACCTGGCCACGCCTGCGTATTCCCTGACACTCCCAGATAACAGCCGCTCACCATGTAATGATTCCCCAGTGTGTGCAGTCTGTGCGCTGCCCAGGACTTACTCAGCGGCTGTGATAGAATCAGGCTGATCGGGGGCGGAGCTGACGTCACATGACTTCCCCATACACACCTGGTCACGCCTGCATTATCCCTGACACCCCCAGATAACAGCCCCTCACCATGTAATGATTCCCCAGTGTGTGCAGTCTGTGTGTAGCCCAGGATTTACTCAGCAGCTGTGATAGAATCAGGCTGATCGGGGGCGGAGCTGATGTCACATGACTTCCCCTCACACACCTGGCCACGCCCGCATATTCCCTGACACTCCCAGATAACAGCCCCTCCCCATGTAATGATTCCCCAGTGTGTGCAGTCTGTGTGTAGCCCAGGACTTACTCAGCGGCTGTGAGTGAATCAGGCTGATCGGGGGCGGAGCTGACATCACATGACTTCCCCTCATACACCTGGCCACGCCTGCGTATTCCCTGACACTCCCAGATAACAGCCGCTCACCATGTAATGATTCCCCAGTGTGTGCAGTCTGTGCGTAGCCCAGGACTTACTCAGCGGCTGTGATAGAAACAGTCTGATCGGAGGCGGAGCTGACGTCACATGACCTCCCCTATAACATCTGGCCATGCCTGCATTATCCTTGACACTCTCAGGAAATAGACAGTTACCACCCAGAAAACACCGGCTTCCTCTCAATCAACTTGTATGCTGCTAGTGGTTAAAAACAAAGCAGCAGGATTTAATCGCAGAGAGGCCTCGCGCATGTGTACTACAGGCTGTACGCATGCCCACACTATTGATAACCTGTGAATTTGCAGCAATGTGATCGGGTCTGAATAATGACCTATGACTTTGTTTCACAGAATCCTGGGGAATGTTCCAGGTAGCCTAAAGCTTTTTCCAATTTTAGTGACCTGGGAAGAGTTATGATTGGCCAGTGGTACTGTACTAGCGGTAACTATTGTCAACAAGAGCGGATAGAAAAAGGGGCGGGCACATGTGTGGTATCTAAGTGCCCCTCCCCCCGGCTCTTGGCCAGACCATGCAAACCTTGCAGACCTAAATGTGCATAGCTCCAAAGATGGAGTCTGTCAAGGGTCAAAATAGTGCAATGTGCAAAGCTGTCCTCGTGTACACATGTCACCTACAGAAGGTGCAGCTAGGTAGTATACTGGAAAAATGCGCACTTGCAATGTGGTTTAAAATTTGCTACACACCCACCTTGACCAAGGCTGTCCTGACAGCTATGGGTGTATATAGTGCCCTGTGATTGGTTGTGAGCAGCTCGGAACCAATCATACAGATGTGTCCTCATACACCTGGCTTCTATACGTCATATGGTGCGAGATGCCGACGCAACTGAGACTCCATACCCTCCAACATGACCCATTCCATTAGGTACAAAATGCTCTGTTCCTGGACTTCCCTGCCAGTGGCAGTTGCAGAGGTGGGGCTGCAGCACAGTCCAATATTCAAAAAGGGGAGCCACACCTACTGCCACCCCAAACATCACTGTCCTGGACTCACTGGCAGTTTATGTGACCCCCCCCCTCTTTAAATTTTGGACTGTGCTGGAGTCCAACCTCTGTAACTGCCACTGGCAGGGAAGTCCAGGAACAGAGCATTTTGTACATAATGGAATGGGTCATGTTGGAGGGTATGAGACTCTAATATGGGTAACATACTGAAAAGCCACTCACGGTGTACTAGGGATGTCGGTGTACTTGTGACGCCACAGAGAATTGGTTTTACAAACGTACAAAGTATTGGATGAAGCACAATGGAACTCTGGGTAAGAAAACATTACGGTCACTGCAGATTAGACTCACACAAGTGTCGCGTATCACACTCATCCGTGTACATTAGCAATAAAGTTTGTCACCCTAAGTTGTTTTATTTATGTTAATAAGAAGTAGATTTTAAGCAAGAAAGGCTAGGCTGAGTTTGCTGGGACCTGGCGCAATGGGAGGGGCTATTTGAAGCCACAGTGTAAATGGAAACACCTGTATGTCGCCTTCTATGGCAGTGATCTTCCTAAACTATCTGCAGATACTGTAGTGGTCACACACAGTATTGGCGAAAGACTGGCTACTGTACCTTTAAATGGTTATGATGAGAAATTATAGAAACAAGTTAAATCCTTTGACTTCTTGAGTCCCACATTTAATTAGGTTATAAAAAGACCTAAGTAACGTAAAGGTCAGCTCATTAGACAACACACAGTGAAATCACCCTTCCCCCCCTTGCAAGTGAGCGAAAATCCCTTTACAGCTCATTCCCCATCCAAATGATGTTCCCACTGTGTGCAGTCTGTGTGTAAGGCAGAATCTACTCAGCCTGTGTTATAGGATGAGGCTGATCGGGGGCGGAGCTGATGTCACATGGCCTCCCTGAAACCGGCTGGGCACGCATTTTTTCTGACACTCCCAGAAAACGGTCTGGTGACACCCACAAATGGGGACTTCCTGCCAATCAACTTGCGAAAAGCTTGCAGTCAGAAAAGATGGAGGAGGCCATCAGGAGGTTGGGAGTAGGCGTGCAGGCGGTGGGCAAGCGGCTTGATGGCAGCGAGTACTCACCCAGGTTGCTGGTCCTCGATGCAGACTGGGGATCCACACAGGCGGTGGGTGCAGATCACGCAGCTCACTGCCGCCAGAGAGCTGTGTCATCTTCATCCACCGCCTGTCATTTTCGCCTGCCGACTGTGTGGATCCTCGGCCTGACAGCACACCAGGGACCGGCAACCCCTACCCCTTGCACACCGGCTAGGTCCCCGGCTAGGTCCCCGGGTTGAGCCTGGGAACAACCCTGCTCCATAGCAGGGTTGAAATCCCAGCAGTTTGCAGGGCCCAGCCCGGGAAATTAGGCTGGTGTGAAAGGGGTATTAAGGGACTTTCACACCAGAAAATGCAGGGACTTACCTGGGAATATGGTGCCTGGATCATGCAGGGACATTCCCGGGTTGGCCCCTTTCACACCAGCCTAGTCCCTGCATTTTGTGGTGTGAGGGGTCAGGCGGGGTGAGTGGGATGATGCTGGCCGGAATTGGGAGACCACAGAACCCAGTGTTCTCTACCTGGCACCGCGCTTTCCACCAGTAGCTACATGCCGGTCCCCCCTGACCAGAACCTGCCCCCCCACAGGCCTGACCTCCTGAACCGGCACCCACAGCACCCCTACACGGACGGGATCCCCCGGGTCCGGCACCCTGGCTGCCACGTCTCCCGACTCCACAGAACGACTGCAGTGAGTAGGAGCCGGGTTGGCCCCTTTCACACCAGCCAGTCTGGCTACTCCCCGAGCTGGCTGGGAGACGCTCCATCTGTACTGTATAAAAAGCTGAAGGGTGGTTTCAGGACCATGGACAGCTGCTCGGTCTGACTGCTGGTTTAGGGGTCTGCTGTGACTTTGTGTTGCAGTTATATAGAACTAGTGCATGGAAAATACTGTATATTATATACAGTATATACATTGTGTGACAGAAACATGAAGTGTACCCATCATCTCCCCTTGTATGTGATAAACATGTATTACATTATTACGGCAAGCTAGCTTTCTATACATCACTAATGTACTGTATGGGGGAAATTTACTAAGCCAAATATGGCTACAAAAATTGTATTTGCATAGTAAAATACGTTTTTTTTTTTTTAGGTGTATTCGTATTTTTGGCATTTATTATGCCAAAAGTACAACAATTCATGTATTTATGGCACATTCCTATTTGTATTTACAAATACGAATGTATACGCCATCGGTAAATACGACTAGTAGGAATCACCATTCAAAACAATGGTGATTCCTAACTTACTGAGCGGCTGTATTAAAAATACGTCTGCTAATTAGTGGTAAGCGGCCGCTAATTGCAATTCATTTTCCAGGCGTATTTGGCTTCAGTCTGTAAAAAAATAAAAATGAAATAAATAATAAAAAGACTTTTAATACAAGTCCCCCCGGCGAAAGCATTAACCCCCTGACCGGTCAGCATGGGCAGGGGTCCAGGGGAAATGGGGACCCCCCCACAAAGAAGATGTGTCCCCCCCCCCTCCTCCAGAACTTACCTGCTGTCCTCAATAACCCTGGGCTGTTGGCATCGAGCTGATTTTTTGTGTAAAAAATTGAAAAACCATTGGGTTTTGCTTTGGAACTATGAGTCCCAGCAAGCCTGGAATGCATACTGGGACTTGGAGAACCACAAGTCCCAGCATGCGGCCCATTAATGGGCTTGCTGGGACTCTTAGTTCCACAGCAAAACCAATAGTTAAATAAACACACTGACACATTATTACACACAGAGCCCATACATACTGATACTTACCTATGTTGAGCCCGTAGGTAGCCCTCCCTCCATCGGTGGTCCGTTCCTGAAGTAATCCATAGGGGTACCTGTTGAAGCAAATTATACTTACATGGGTTCTCCAGCGTATATCACATGCTCTTTGGTCCATGTAGGCTCCAGGGGGACTTGGCAAAAAAATAAACCGATACCTGATCCATGGTGAACTGTATGGAGGAGACGCAGAATGGTTGTTTACATCATGTGGCTCCTCCTCCCGAACACCGCTATTGGCTGCCTAGGAGCCTACGGCTTCTGATTGGCCGCTAGGCGCTGCTTACTTGCCAGGCTTCAGCATGGGCAGGTAAGTTCTGGAGGGGGGGGGGACCTTCTTTGGGGGGGACCCCAATTCCCCAGGACCCCTGCCCATGCTGACCGGTCAGGGGGTTAATGCTTTGGTCAGGGGGACTTGTAATAAACGTCTCCCCCCCGGCTGTGGCATTACCCTGCTGGCTGGTTGGGCCTCGGGCTGGTTCATAAAATACGGGGGACCCCTAGTCATTTTGTCCCCCGTATTTTGGGAACCAGGACTGGCCCTTGGTCCTGGTGCTGGTTGTAAAAAAATAAGGGATCCCCTATTAAAATTTTTCCCAGATTTTTTACAACTAGGACCAGCTCCATGAGACTGGGGCTGGTTACAGCCTTGGGGGTGACCCCACGCCGTGTTTTTTTATTCATTTTTATTTTTTTTACACTGAAGCCGATACAAATTCGTAATTAAAAATACGAATTTGTAATTAAAAATACGAATTTGTATTTAAACTACGAATTCGTATCGGAAAAATTACGAATGGGTACGACATCGGAAAATCCGAATCAGTCAAATACGACTGATTAGTAAATTTTCCTCCGGAATACGAATTTGCATACGGCTAAAACAGCTGCGTGCATTCGTATCCATTCGTATTAAGAATATGAATACGAATTTTTGTATTCGTATTCTTAGTAAATTCCCTCCTTGCAAAAGAAGATTATCCATGGTCATCATACTGTATTGTGATGCCGATATAATCTCCATACTGTATGTACAGTAAAAGTTCTAGGTCATAAGTATAGATTATGGACTGGTCATTTGTTCTTTAATTAGTTCAAAAATGTCAGTACTATTTGTCTACTGTAATTATTAAAGGATAAATGGCTACAAATATTACATGATTTACATTATGGTGTGTGGCTTACCATGTAATAGGCATTATGGTGTTTGGCATAATACGTAATGAACATCATGGTGTGTGGCTTACCATGTAATGGGCATTATGGTGTTTGGCATAATACGTAATGAACATTATGGTGTGTGGCTTACCATGTAATGGGCATTATGGTGTTTGGCATAATACGTAATGAACATCATGGTGTGTGGCTTACCATGTAATAGGCATTATGGTGTTTGGCATAATACGTAATGAACATCATGGTGTGTGGCTTAGCATGTAATGGGCATTATGGTGTAAATTTTTAATGCGCACCTTTGGCACGCAATGTCCCTGTTTATGAAGCATATTGTGAATTTTGATTTAATCTCTGTGGCATTGTGTGAATTTTGGCTCAATCCGTGTGGCATCATGTGTAAGGGGCAAGTATAATGGGGTCTAGTATTTTGTTGCATAGTGTGTAGAAGTGGTATATGGTGTTGTACACTACACTCAGGGACAAGCCCCATTTTGAGAGGCCACACCCCCTTTTCCGGAGCACGCCTTCGGCGCGCGCACAACTACATCCTTTACTTTTGTCGCCAAGGTGGCCCTGCGTACTTTAAATGCCAGGGCCTATTTTTAATCCCATTCCCACCCTCTCTCTGCTCTCCTCTCTCTCGCTGCTCCCTTAGCATGTACACTGGCACCACTAACACCCTCCCCCTCCCAAACCCTCTCATAGGGTAGAATACAGGAGCCTAATCATTACCCAAGACTGTGAGAGGTTGGGAGGCGGCTCATGGAATCTTGCATTTATTGGAAGGCGTCTAATGAAGTTCTGGTACTCGATGATGATGATGATGATGATGATGACGACTGTATAACCGTTTGGACGCAGCAGATTTGATCCTCAGCAAAACTTACAGGTACTGTCCAGTAACCTACTGAATCTACTTAACTATCCAAGGGCAGTGCCGGATTCAAAACAGATGTGGAATGAATGCCACAAAAACAGAATGGACATTCCCTTAAAAGGCAAGATTTCTAGAAGGTTCTATAATTCTATGGGAGTTAACAGTGATAGATAGCATCATATAGAAGCTACTCCCAGTCTATAGAGGTTCACTCCCTTAATGATGTAAGAGATACCATTTATCCTACGTATTCCTACGTTTTCTTTACGTTGAACCAAAGTTTTAATTGATAGCCCCACCTTAGGGGTGGGTTGTATATGAATATGCATGTTTTTTGTACTAAGCACTCCTTTATGGGAGTGAAGTATCAGCAGCAAAAGCAAACCGGACACTGGCATGCATTAAAAGGGTATGGATTCAAGGGATACCAATGTGATAGTGCCTCTTTACAAGGCATTGGTGAGACCACACTTGCAATACTGTGTTCAGTTCTGGGCATCGGACCTTAGAAAGAACAAAAATGAATTGGAACAGGTGCAGAGAAGGGCGACTAAGCTAATAAAAGGTCTCGAATCACTAGAATGCAAAGATAGGTTATACCAGGCTGAATATGTTCTCACTGGAGAAACGGAGGCTGAGAGGTGATATGATTAATATGTTTAAATACAGGATTGGGAATCATATGGAACTGGGAGGTGATTGGTCACTAACAGGCCTATACTTAGGACACGCGGGCATGTACTGAGGCTCGAGGAAAAGAAATTCAGTACTGAATTAAGAAGAGGATTCTTCACCATTAGAGCAGTAACAATCTGGAACTCATTGACCGTGGGGTGATTACAGAAACCACTTTTTTTTCCAACCTTAACCCCTTACCGACGCAGCCTGTTTTTGCCTTCCTGACAGAGCCCTTTTTTTCAAATCTGACATGTATCACTTAAGTGGGGATAACTTTTTTTTGCTTTTACTTATCCCAGTGATTTTGAGATTGTTTTCTCGTGACACATTGTACTTCAAGTTAGTGGTAAATTTTGGTCGATACAGTCTTTTTTTTTGTGAAAAATACCAAAATGTCATAAAAAAATTGAACATTTTGCAATTTGCAAAATGTTAAATTTTCTGCTTGTGAGACAAATAATCATACCACTCAAAATAGTTCATAACTAACATAGACCATATGTAAACTTTATGTTTCATTCATTATTTCAACTTTCTTTTATTTTTTTTGGACACTAGGGGGCAGCAGAGTCAAAATTATATACATAACACAGTAAACGCTGCAATTGGCTGTTCACATTTGAACAGCCAATTGCAACGATCGCCGATCGGGGGGGGGGGCATCGCTGCCCCCCCTGGGCAATGAGGGAAGATGTCTGCTGTCAGGGACAGCAGACATCGTCCCTCTGTCACCGCGTCTCTAGACGCGGTGACACTTTAAAGTCATGACGTACATTTACGTCATGTGTCGGGAAGTACATCCCGACCATGACGTAAATGTACGTCAAATGTCGGGAAGGGGTTAATTATTATGTTACTATTCTATGGGGGGGGGGGGACGATAGGGCACAGAGACAATAAAATATTTTTATTTGGGGGGGGGGGGGGGCTAATGTTAATGTTATGCATATGGGTGACCAGACTCATAGTTCTGCCTATGTCCAAGGGCAGGAGGTGCATTAAATTGAGAGGACTTATACGCGGCGAATGTCCCTAGATTGTTGGCAGCTATCAGATCTGATCTCGCCACCTGGAGCCCACAATTTATTTCCTGGGTGGGCCGGATGGCAGCGATCAAGATGATGATTTTACCACGCCTGCTATACCTCTGGCAAACCCTCCCCATTCACATCCCTACGACAATACTGAAACACCTCCAAAGAGACATTAGCACCTTTGTCTGGGCGGGCAAAAAACCCAGAGTTAAACTTCGCCTTCTACAAAAACATCACATTACAGGAGGTCTCGGTCTCCCCGACCTCATCAAATACTATCGAGCCGTACATATCGCCCCTGTAATACTCTGGCATGCTCCCCCCGCACAAAGAATGTGGACCCTCATTGAGGCATCCTCCATCGCACACTACTCTCTTTACTCTCTTCTATGGATCCCGCCCTCGGCCCGTCCCAAGATGTCATCCCTTCTCCCCTCTACCCGCCACTCACTAAAGATCTGGGACCTTTCCACTAAACTATACAAATTGCGATCGCACCACCCTTCACTCACTCCACTATGGAATAACCCAGCCTTCCCGCCGGGGACTAACAAGGACGTGTTTAAAGCCTGGACGAATCATAATATTATTTTTCCCATTGATATCGCCCCTACGCCACTCTTCCCTGACTTCGAATCCCTCAGATCCAAATATTCGATTCCAAACTCTAGCTTCTACCAATATCTGCAAATCCGCCACTTTTACAAATCTATTCCTCAGGCCCCTTCATCTCTTAAAAGATCCCCCCTCGAATCTCTATGCAGACAACCCCAAACCACGAAAAAATTAATATCAACCATCTACCGGATCCTCAACACTTTCAATCATCCACAGAAAGAGAAACATGAAGTTGCATGGGAATCAGACATGGGAGAGGAACTGAGCGTAAAAAATTGGTCCGATATCAGACTAGCTATTGCAAAAAGCTCTATTTCAACACGTATCAAAGAAAACGCATACAAAATCTACTACCGCTGGTACTTGGTACCGACCAAGCTCCACTCCATTTACCCCTCTACCTCCTCTCAATGTTGGAGATCATGTGCTCAAGAAGGCAATCATCTCCACATATGGTGGAGCTGCCCAATTATCCAGCCCTTTTGGCTAGAAACTCATGAACTAATCAAAGAGATTCTAAACATCCCGATGCCCTCCTCCCCATCTTTCTCCCTGTTGATGAGACCAATCCCGCACATCCAACCTGCTTCACAAAAGCTAATTAACCATATCCTCAACACAGCTAAGTGTCTAATAGCCAAAAACTGGAAAAGCCTTTACCCGCCCTCCAAACCTATCTTGGTCAATGCTATTTGGTCCACATACAAAATTGAGAAAATCACAGCATTCTTAAACGATTCCACTCCCTCCTTCATAAAAACTTGGTCCCCGTGGACCTCCTACTTTCAAACCGAGGCCCCTCTGACACATATCTAACTACTGTTTATATATCACCCCAACCCCTTATCTAAAACTGCCTGCCCTCCCGGCTCCGCCCCCCCCCCCTCACCCCTCTTCCCTCTCAAAGCTCTGTCTTTCTATTTCAAAGACCCACCTCCTCTATCTTGATCCCCATCCCTTCCCCCCATGCCCTATCGCTCATACCTCTTGCCCTCTCCACGACCTACTTTCTTCTACTCCTCTCCTTCCATTCATTATGCACCCTCAGAGTCCACTTATCCTTCGCTGTAGCTACACTATAGCTCCTTCGAGCTGATGTATGGACTTCTTTTCAAAAACCAAAACGTACTGAATCTGTTTACACCAAATCAAATGTATTACTGGTTTTGAATGTTCTGTATTCTTGACATGAAAAAACCCAATAAAAATTTCTTTAAAAAAAAAAAAAATAAATAAATTGAGAGGACTTCTCTCCCCCGCATCTAACCCTTTAACCTACTACTGTCTCACCCATTAACCTTACATCTAATTTATTATCACCCGTTACCCTTTGAAGGCACTTGTGGTATTGAGCTGAAATTGAGCTTTCAGAAGGTAATAAATAACAGTTGACTGTTATCTGTTTGAAACACATTAAGTGAAGATTAAATTAAAGGTACTTGTTTCCTAGCACGGCCACACCGATTTACATCGGGGTGGTCGTGTCGGAAAAATCGGGCCGATCGCATCGCATGCGATTTGGTCGCATGCGATGCGATCGACGCGACCGACCGATTTTCGACCCGATTTTTTGATTGAATGAAATGTAAATCGGGTCCCTGGGACCCGATTTTACATTGGATTCAATGTAAAATATTCCCAACCCCCCCAAATTTAACGGCGTAAACCCCACCCCACGATAGACGCCAACCCGAAGCGTGGCGAGCGCAGCGAGCCCGCGAGGGGCGGCGGTGCGCGTCCTCCGACCTTTTCATTCCCCTACTATCCACGTCGGCGTGGAGTTGAGAATAGAATAGTGTGGCGAGCGCAGCGAGCCACCGAGCCCGAAGCGTGGCGAGCGCAGAGAGCCCCGCGAGGGGACGCGTATAACTTCACAGGTATACGCGTCCCCTCGCGGGGCTCGCTGCGCTCGCCACGCTTCGGGCTCGGTGGCTCGCTGCGCTCGCCACACTATTCTATTCTCAACTCCACGCCTACGTGGATAGTAGGGGAATGAAAAGGTCGGAGGACGCGCACCGCCGCCCCTCGCGGGCTCGCTGCGCTCGCCACGCTTCGGGTTGGCGTCTATCGTGGGGTGACGACGGGGACATCTATAATGTGAAATGGGTCATATTGGCCCATTTCACATTTTTCACATTTTCTCACGATTTCAATGTTAAAAAATATTTTAACATTGAAGCCTATGGAAAAATCGGGGGGCATCGCGTCGGGACCAATGTTAATGGTCCCGACCGACGCGATGCCCCCAATATTTTACCTTTCCCGACACGATTTCAATGTTAAAATATTTTTTAACATTGAAGCCTATGGGAAAATCGGGGGCATCGCGTCGGTCGCGTCGGGACCAATGTTAATGGTCCCGACCGACGCGATGCCCCCGATATTGTGTCCTAGCCGGCAAAATGGACCTGATTTCAAAGGAAATCGGGTCCATCATGTGGATCGTGTACCTTAACTTAAAGGTACACGATCCATAAGATTGTGGCCGTGCTAGGAAACAAGTACCAAATTAAATGTTCAGCAGTCAGTAAGACCAGGTCAGTAAACATTACCGTGTACATGGAAGGCACAAGAAACACTAAAAACGGTATGACCCGCAATAGCACTAGAGACTAGCAGTATAACCAGCACAGAGTAATATAGGGAGCAACCCCCCAATGAAAACAAGCCTCCAATAACCACAGCTGATTATGACAGGTGAGCTTGCGCATACATATGTCAGACTGCAGTAACACAGACCCGCCAGAGGTGGCTCGTAACATGCTGTACTCGCATAATAATGCCATAATGCTCATTTCACGTTATGCCACACACCGTAGTGGCCAGTACACATTATGCCATACACCGTAATACCTATTACATATTTTACCACGTGCCACAATGCCCATTACATTTTATTCCACACAACGTAATGCTCATTGCCGATTATGCCACACACTGTAATGTCTATTACATATAATACCACACATATTATGCCCCATATTGTAAGTTCTGCTTACCTAAATGCTTGTTGCTATGGGCTTCATGCTTGATGCTCTACCAGGGGTTCATGCTTGATGCTCTACCATGGGTTAACATGCTCCTTGCCATGGGTTTACATGCTCTGCCTGGAGTTACATGCTCTGCCAGGGGTTAACATGCTCTTTGCCATATGATTAACCTGCTCTGCCAGGGGTTACATGCTCGTTGCCATGGGTTTACATGCTCATTGCCATAGGCTTACATGCTCTGCCAGGGGTTAACATTCTCTGCCAGGGGTTAACATGCTCTTTGCCAGGGGTTAACATGCTCTGCCATTGGTTATATGCTCTGCCAGGGGTTAACATGCTTGTTGCCATGGATTTACATGCTCTGCCATGTGTTATTATTTATTTATTATTTATTTACAGTTTCTTATATAGCGCAGCAGATTCCATTACAGTTTCTTATATAGCGCAGCAGATTCCGTTGCGCTTTACAATAGTAGACAGTGATAAGACAAACTGGGTAACAACAGACAGACTTGGAGGTAGGAGGGCCCTGCTGCAAGCTTACAATCTATAGGGATATAGGGGGGAAACATATGGACAGGCACCAGTAATAGCATAGCAGTTACAAGTCCAGAAGGGAAGCTATATAATACATAAGTGCCTCGGAGGGTTATGCATGTAGAACTTAAATATGATAGGCTTGCCTGAAGAGGTGAGTTTTCAGGGAACGCTTGAAAGTTTGGAGACTGGTGGAGAGTCTAAATGTGCGTGGAAGGGCATTCCATAGGATGGGAGCAGCCCGATAAAAGTCCTGTAATAATGAATGGGAGCTAGTGATCCGTGCAGAAGAGAGACGCAGATCTTGTGTAGAGCGTAGTGGTCGAGATGGGAGATATTTTGTGATAAGTGCAGAGATATATGCTGGTGCAGTATGGTTAATAGCTTTATAAGCAAGTAGAAGTGTTTTATATTGAATACGGTAATATACATGCAACCAATGGAGGGACTGGCAGAGCGGATCAGCAGACGATGAGTGTCTTGCAAGGAAGATCAGCCTAGCAGCAGCATTTAAAATTGATTGCAGTGGTGAGAGTCTGTTCTTGGGAAGACCAGTTAGGAGACTATTGCAATAATCAATGCGGGATATAATGAGTGCATGGATAAGAGATTTGGTAGTGTCTTGTGTGAGATAGGGTCGTATTTTGGATATGTTTTTTAGATGCATGTAACATGATTTGGAGACAGATTGAATGTGGGGAAGAAAGGACAGTTCAGAGTCGAGGATGACCCCTAAGCAACAAGCTTGTGGGGTAGGGTAGATTATTGAGTTGTCAACAGCGATGGAGATGTCAGGATGGTAACTGTACTTAGTTGGCGGGAATATAAGTAATTCCGTTTTGGAAATATTGAGTTTGAGTTGGCGACAAGACATCCAAGATGAGATGGCAGAGAGACAATCAGAAACTCGACCCAAAACCACTGGTGACAACTCTGGGGTTGATAGATAGATTTGAGTATCATCAGCATACAAGTGATACTGAAATCCGAAAGAGCTGATTAGTTTGCCAAGAGAGGAGGTATAGATTGAGAAGAGCAGAGGACCTAAGACTGAACCTTGCGGAACTCCGACTGACAGAGGTAATGAAGAGAAAGTAGAGTTAGAGAAGCGAACACTGAAGGAGCGATCAGATAGGTAAGATGTGAACCAGGAAAGGGCTATATCATTAAGACCTAGGGAGTGTAGTGTTTGTAAGAGAAGAGAGTGATCAACGGTGTCAAATGCAGCAGAAAGATCAAGAAGAATAAGTAGTGAGTAATGGCCTTTAGACTTAGCCGTTACCAGATCATTCACCACTTTAGTCAGTGCTGTCTCAGTGGAGTGTTGGGAGCGAAAACCTGACTGAAGTGGGTCTAATAGGGTGTTAGAGTTAAGAAAGTTTGTGAGGCGAGAGTAGACAAGTCTCTCCAGTAGCTTGGAGAGGCATGGGAGCTGAGATATAGGACGATAGTTAGAGAGAGAGTTAGGGTCAGAATTCTGTTTTTTTAGAATAGGAGTTATCACTGCATGTTTGAGCAGAGAAGAAAAAGTACCAGTAGTAAGAGAGAGATCGTGTTACATGCTTTCCTGTGGTTAACACCCTTGTTGCCATGGAGTTACAGTACATGCTCTGCCAGAGGTTACATGGTAACTTCCAGAGTCGGATCTCAGCCCCAGCAGCATGCAGGGAGGCAGCAGACACAGAGAAACCAGCCACCCACCTTCCACCTTGGATTCTGCAGAGTGGGTGGTACTCCCAAGGGAGGTGGCCTCTCTTTGTCCCAGCTCCTCCCGGCACCCAGGGACTACCTACCCTAAGTATCCTCTTGTCGCTGAGCCACAGTATGCTCCCATCACATGGCTGGCTCTCAGCAGACCCTGTAGTCGGAGAGTGGAAGGACCTCTATGATGCTGCTGCCCCCATGTCAACCCACATCCGCACTCCCAATGCTGCTGCTAAAAAGCTGACTCCGGCACACTCAGACCCGGTGCACTCGCCACCAAAAAAAAACCCCTGTGTGTCCAGACCGGGGCCCCCCTGACAGGCTTGGGCCCGGGTAAATTGTACCTGCCACCCACCCCCCCTCTCAGCACCCCTGCCAGTGATCTAGACCTAATACCCATTCCATCGTATTTAATAAGGCTCAGGCCCTAAACTGTGGGGTAGTTGGAGGGACGCAGGCCTCATACCCAGATTATCCATTCTTATCATGGGGCGTAGGATTAAAGCCTGCCTATTTAAACACTACAGAGTGGTCTGGGCCTAGTGAACAGATCACTGTATTCACCTAGGGAGTTCAATAAAACTCGGCCTAGTCACCTCCACGAGGGGGGGGGGGGGGATTGGAGGTGATGCCAGGCGTGCGGCGGACCCGGCTACCCGGCCTGCTTATACACAGGGGGGGTTGGGCTATGCGGAGGGGGGGGGGGAGTTTTTCGCTAACCTCCATGCCATCCGGAGGGACACCTGCTCCAACCTCCGCCCTCCACTGGCCGGAACCCTAGGCAAATGCCTAGAGCTGCCTAGTGGTGACGCCAGCCCTGCCTATACTGTGAACACAGGCCTAGGGCCTGATCAATGACCACGGGCCCAGTGCCCACCAATTGCACCCCGGCCTGAGGGACCTGCCTACTGTACTTCAGGCCTATTGCCTGGTTATGCCTACAGGCCTGATGGTCATTTGGTAGGACACAGGTGACCTCACATGGGGCCTACCTGTACAGTGGTTAGAGGCTACGGGGAGCAGCTTGACCATGCTCCACCCCTGGATGCCTCTCTGGAGTCTTTCTTCTACCGATGGACCGTCTTAGCCAGTGGAGCTTCTTGTTCTTTTCTGCCTCTAGCAGGTCTCAGGTACTGTATCTTCTTTCTGGGTGTGGATCGTTTAATCGACAGTGTCTAGGTCGGCAGTCAATAGGTCGATCTTTGTTGGTCAACGGGCAGAAGGTGGACACATGAAAAAGGTTGAAATGCATTAGGTCGACATGGTCAAAAGGTTGACATGAGGTTGATATGGAAGATGCCCAGATGGGAAAGGTTTGACACAAGCAAAAGGTCGACGTGGAAAATGTCGACATGATAAAAGGTCGGCATGAGTTTTTCAGGTTTTTTTGTGTGTCTATGATGACATTTTATGGAGAGCCATAAATTTTTCGGGCATGTCAAGGACTGCACTGTAGGGTGTGTAGGCACTGACACTGGCAGCCATGGTCACTCAAACATTCTGCTCCTTCCATAGGCAGATGCCATGTCCAATAGTGCGGCCTATGGTCCACCAATAGGGCATCCATGTACACACATCACTGCAGCTGCCGGGTGTCTCAGTAGGATGCCCACCGGCCTCGGCATTAACATAAACAGACAACTGCATCCACCTCTGAACCATCCCAGTACTGCACCTGCTCAGCATTTGCACACGTCATTCAGGAAGTGTCTGTTATACAGGAAGTGTTTGTTATACAGGAAGTGTTTGTCATACAAAGAGTGTCTGTTATACAGGAAGTGCCTGTAATACAGGAAATACTTGTTATACAGGAAATAATTGTCACACAGGAAGTGTATGTTATACAGGGATTGTCTGTTATGCAGGAAATGTTTGTCATACAGGAAGTGCTTGTTATACAGGAAATAATTGTCATACAGGAAGTGCTTGTTATACAGTCCATTTTTGTCATACAGGAAATGTCTGTTATACAGGAATTGTCTATTATACAGCAAGTGCCTGTTACACACAACATTTTTGTTATACAGAAAGTGTCTGTTATATGACCATATATACACTCCACCTACTATCATTTAGATAGCAGGACCGATATGGATAGGGGCGCTGTCCTTTACCGCACAATGGCTCCTTCATACATGGGGGAGAAGCGGTATCAGTGCACATAACATGCGCTGATACCCCTTCTCCCCCATAACGACCGGTCATACATCTGCCCCATGGAATAGACAGGAGGCTCCTGAAAATCGGGCGGTACTCCCATGCCCCCCCTTCTTCTATACTGTTTCTGTACTCCATAAGGTGCTGCAGACCCCTTGTGGTGCCATATAAATAAAGGATAATAATACACACTGTCACATATTGCACAATATACTGCTGGAAGATTAATTTAGCTGCCCAACACTGAACAGCAGGTGTCACTCTGATATCTGTCTGAGGTTCTGTACATACACTTACATTTTGGGGTGTATTCAATGCGGCAAGGGTTTTTTTATGGTGAGGATGGCTTGTATTCGGTGAGGATCGCCGTTTAACCCCCCTCGCCGGCCGCTCGTCCTATTTTACGTTCCAGGGGATGGCGAGGATTCCCCCGAACGGCGAGGTTTGCAGCTAGTGCAGCGAACACGCTGTTTCCCCCTTCCTTTTTAGAAATAGTGAGGTGGAAACGGCATGTGCAGGGGGTCAGTTGAATACTGAAGTCGCGTTATGACGGCACGCATTAGGCACTGGTCGCCTGATCGGCATTGAATATACCAGTTTGTGCGTGGTTGAGCAGCCAGTGTGCAGGCAGCTTTAGGATAACGAACACATTCAATGTTATGGGTTACTGCACCTATACATCCTTCTATAATATAACAAACACCAGCTTAGATATTACGTATATATAAAGGTGGCATAAATAATGCAGCCACAATTGCTCTACAAAACATGCCTCGCCCCCAGGGATGAACTGGCTGACATTTAAATTTGAGCGTCTGAGCCTTCTCTATTTAAACAACCTTCTCCCCCAATTATCCGCGCTGAAAGCCTCACGCCAGTAAGCGCCGGGTCACAAAGGTCGCAGTATGCAGATGAATCAATTTATTCAACTTTGCCCGGCGGTTATTTGATTTGGATTTATTAAATTCGCTGTACATGCGTAAAATCTGTAATGATACAACTTATGGATTCCGCATTCATTATTTTCCGACCATACACAAGAGAAGAACGGCTACGCCTGAAACCAGACAATAACATTTCCATCACAATCTGCCGATAACATGTAAATGTAACGCCGCGTTCATGTTGTTGATCAGCGCAATTTGTAAATGCATTTATCTTCCATGACCACCCCCCACATCCCCCACCACCTAATAAAAAGAAATGTAATGTTATACCATTAATAATTTGAAAGCAATCATCATCATCATCATCATCAATCAATGGTGGCGGCCATTTTGAATAATTCTTTTCTTGATGTTTGATGCCGAATTGGAGCAAAAAATTGCTAATTTCTCATTCAATAATTGATGAAACTGGATCAGGCTAGTTGGGGTGCACGCCAGACTCAACAAATTTAAGGACTCACCAGAGAACGTGAACTGGATGGTCATCACAGCGCATTGGTTAGTGAATGGCAATTGCACATACACGTTTATGTTGCAATTGTATTTACTGACTCTTTTGGGTGTTTTGCACTATTTGTCATATGGCAACGATCGGAATCGGCGAGTCGGGTATTTATTACATCTTGGATTTTGGTGATTCCTGACAAATCCAAGACGATTGGCCGATCATCTGTGCCACCACCACCAGCTGGCCTGACCTGCTGCCCGCCCCCTGCCGCACAGGGAAGGAGGTCCTAGGTTGGGTGGTCACACAGCCAGCAGGTCCGACCACCAGCTCGAGTTCGATGCCCATAGGACCATGCATCGGACATGAGGGGACATCAAACTGAGCCGACTTGGGCCGATTTCACCGACTGATTCGTCGGAATCGGCCCAAATTGACTCAGTGTATGGGAACCTTAAGCCTGTGTGCTCTCCCCCGCTCTTAAAACACACAAGAGTCAGGAACAGAGTGGAAGGGGTGTAGATAGAATGACTTGTACAGGATCCACAGGGTGCAAACCTCTACTTAAGATGTATATTAGGCACTACTACGCTGCTTTCCAGTATTCCATCGTCCGACCTCTGGTGTCTATTCATTAAGACCCGATAAAGTGCAGGAATCATTATTCGGCAATTTTCACACTTCTGTGTACTCGGCAGTGCACACGTGCGTGTCCTTTAATGCGTTCATATTCAGGAAAATGGGAACACAGTGTACAGATGGAGCCATAGGTGCCTATTCTGTGGGTGCTTGAGGGCCCGAGCACCCATGGAAATTGATAAGCACCCACCCGCTCAGCAGTGGCCCACCCGCCTGTGTCCCACTGCACTCCCCCTCCCTCGATGCTAGCACAGGTACTGTGTGGGCATTTATGTACCTGCACTGTGTGGGCATTTATGTACCTGCACTGTGTGGGCATTTATGTACCTGCACTGTGTGGGCATTTATGTACCTGCACTGTGGGGGCATTTATGTATTTGGCACTGTGTGGGTATTTATGTACCTGTACTGTGTGGGCATTTATGTATTTGGCACTGTGTGGGGATTTATGTACCTGCACTGTGGGGGCATTTATGTATTTGGCACTGTGTGGGCATTTATGTATTTGGCACTGTGCGGGCATTTATGTATTTGGCACTGTGCGGGCATTTATGTATTTGGCACTGTTCGGGCATTTATGTATTTGGCACTGTGGGGGGGATTTTTGTACCTGCAGTGTGGGGGCATTTATGTATTTGGCACTGTGGGGGCATTTATGTATTTGGCGCTGTGGGGGCAATTATGTATTTGGCACTGTTGCCATAATTTAAATATTGGAAACAACTGTGCTGCGTAATATAAATCAGTATTATTTTGTGGCCACGCCCCTTTCCCATGAAGCCACTCCCCTATATTTTTGGCTTGAAATAACCACCAGCAAAAACATAAATGGGCACCTATGGATGGAGCCACTCTGATCGGAGCAGCTCCTGGCGCGGTAATCGCCAACCCCTCCACGGAATGAGGCAAGCGTGCGTCAAAGACACTTGCGCACTTCATTCCCGGTAATGGACTTGCGAGCATGTGAGATTTCTACCGTGCCAGCCGCCAGATCATCTCCGGGAACTTTGGCATTGCGTGCCAATCAGAATGGTAGAGCAGAGGTTTGGGGAGGCTGGTGGATGTACAGGTCGTCATCAGCGCATTCTGGTTCCAGGGACAGATATGGGACTTGCTCACAGCAAAGTGCTTTGGATCCATTTGCAGATGCATTTCCAGGTAGGAGGATAAATATAGAGAGGTATATATAGGACAAATGGCACAGAGGGGGATGCGTTCCATGCCCATTACTGCTGTGCTAGCTCAGTAGGCCCTGGAACAGTGTAATAGGACAGAAGCCAGGAAGCGGGATGCAGCACACTCTACACAAAGTGCTGCGTGACCTACTCAGATATCGATTGAATCTACAGAATGGACTGAACAGGACGGACCCTATTTTCTCTTGTTAGCAGATGTATAAATAATAAATCACGGATGTTTTATTATGATCTTATATCTGGGGCCACTGAGGGTCCTTCTTTGTCGATATGGAATCGATTGGCGGGATTTAATGGACAAATGTAAAGATATACAGGTGGCGCTGCGCTCATCCATTGTGCCTAGGCGAGGGTTTTGGCGCACCACTTTTGTAGCGCGCTCAGGTGCACTGAGATGCATACAATATGCATGCAATACACATCGCCGCCATTGGGTGGATAATGCTCCACTAATCCGGCGGCCGATTGATGGACAGTACAGATAGAGCCGTGGTGTTCGCCGAGAATGGGACGCTCTTGTGTTTAAGACACTTGTACGTCTCATTCTCGGCAAACGGTGCGGCAGACAGTACATTACAAGCTCTGGCACATGGGTCATGTAAGGTACAGTGATCAGGTGGAGTGTTCGGGTTCCTTAGGCAAATGATTTCATAAATACAGTATAACGTGCTACAGTTTTCGTAGCTGATGCAGCGTACAGTAAGCATAACCAATGGCGCGGGATCACTCTACAGAGATCGCTATCACCAGGTGTCGTAGGCTAGTGGATGACTTTGCTGCTGTCCATGCCGGAGACCAGGGCATGCCGGACACCCACCACCGACTCCCATACTCAACACCGCCGGGCCGAGTGAAAGTGTTCACCAACCAACCAACCAAGAGTGTTCATCAACCACCCCACCTCCCTTTTGTCTGTTTGCTGAATGCAGTTTAATCCCCACACTTTGTTATGCTCAGGCGAGTCACCCCACCCTTACCCCACTAGACAATGCTCCACCTGTGTTGACACTGACAACCACCGGCTGCCCCCGCCGACACTGCGATCCACATATATATTGTATCGGCAAAAGGGTTGGACAATCACCCAATCTCCACAATACATTAGCAAGACAAGGCCCCAATTAATCACTAATATAAATTATTTTAGAAAAAATCTGATTTAGCGATCACTTTATGATCAGAATCGCTGATTGGTGGAACCCACACGTTACCCATTTTTTTGTGACAATCATCTTCAAAGCGGAGAATTGCCCCAAAATATCGTAGCTAGCTGTATGGGGGCCTTTAGTATGTAAGTGGGTGAAGTTGTTGAGTAATTGAAAACAAAAACAATTACCGTCCTGCCCAACATTTCCTCATCCACATCCCACGCCGTTCCCCCGGCTGCCGTTTAACGTGGCTCAATTGTTGAGTGATCTATAACGTACAGTATAATATAATAATATAAACAGGAGCAATTAGGTTGGAACGTTCTGTAAAGCATAATTGGATTTTCCTCCCCGCGCGCTCTGCAATTGCAGCAGAAATTTCCAAAGTGTGAGAGCCGGAGTTGGCAGTTCTGAAGAAAAATTGACATTGTCAAAAAAAAAAAAAATACTCTCGTATCTCAGATTAGAAACATGAATTTATAATTTCTTTTTTTTCTGTGAGAATATGAGTTATATAACGGATGACTTCATTACCCGAGCAGTATATTTCTGCATATTTCTGCATAATAAACCTAATGATTCGGCACTTTCCTGCCTACTCCGTGTCTTTGGGATTTTGTTTTTTTCTCCATTTTCTTATGATTTAGTTAAATACAATCACTCTTTATCATACCATTCTACATAATGGCTGCGGGGACGAGGCAGAGAGGTTGGTGAAATGGTTGTAAATTGCTGTAAAGAAAGAAAAAAAGAGCACAGAAAAATACCACCCACGGAGCGTGACGCATCCCGAGGTGCGATCGCCTCCACAACCGGCAATGTACGTGACTAGTTTGTGTCTATGCAACTACCACATTGCAGAAGATAGACCTCCTCAGAGGATAAAGGGGTGTTGCCCCTGGATAAAGGGGTGTTGCTGCACAGCCCTCTGGTGGCCATGTTCACTTCCAGCACCAGAGTAGCAATTCCATAAATCTGCCTTTGCTTACATGTTGGAATACTCCTCCTCCCATTCTCCATGTCATGCCTCTGCGTGTACGGGCTGGCATACTTGAATGCAAAAAACAGACGCGTTTCACCATATAATCAGTCTGCAATAGGAAGTCTACTCAGGCATTACATGGCGTGCACACAATTACAATAAGTTCCATACGAGTCAGGGCTCAAACGGGTGCCAGTGCCAGGGGCGATGGTAATGAAGCTCTACATGTACTCACATAGACAGATGGATTGTCGCATTAGCATAAGGGAATCAATATGGCGGCTCCTGTCTTTTGCACTTGCACCCCATTTGCAACCAACTCAGAATCAGGCTTTGTGCAGGTGTAGGCCATACTGGAGAGGTATACTGGTTTACATGATTTGAAGTAGGCTGTGTAGGATAAGATAGGCACTTGTGTAGGCCATCACTAAGTACAATGATTGGGGAAGTCTTTTTATTTTTTAACCAGCCTGCTAGTGCAGAGGAGGGGAATGAGAGGAAGGAAAAGAAAGAGAAGGAAAGGAGGGGGATGGTAAGGAAAAGAGAGGAAAGAAAAGGAGGGAAAAGAGAGGAAAGAAAAGGAGAGCAAAGGAGAGAAGGGAGAGTAAAGGAGTGGAGGGGAAAGGAGAGGAAAGAAAAGGAGGGAAAGGAGATGAAGGGAGAGGATAGGAGAGGAAAGGAGAGGAAATTAATGGCTGGAAAAGAGAGGAGAGGAGGGGAAGGAAACAAGAGAAAAGAGAAGGAAAGGAGGGGAATAGTAAGGAAAAGAAAGGAGATGAGAGGAGAGGAAAGGAAGGCGAGAAAGTAGAAGGAAAGGAGGGGAATAGTAAGGAAAAGAAAGGAGATGAGAGGAGAGGAAAGGAAGGCGAGTAAGGAGAAGGAAAGGAGGAGAATGGTAAGGAAAAGAAAGGAGGAAAGGGGAGAGAAGAGAAAAGATAATGAAAGAAGGAGAATGGTAAGGGAAAGAAAGGAGAGGAAAGAAAAGGAGGGAAAGGAGAGGAGGGCAGAGGAAAGAAGGAGAATGGTAAGGGAAAGAAAGGAGAGGAAAGCACAGGAGAGGAGAGGAGTGGAGGGGAGAAGAAAGAGGAGGAGAGGAAAGGACAAGAGTGGAAATGAGAAGATAGATGAGGAGAGGAAGAGGAAATGTGAGGAGAGGAAAGTAAATGAGAGGAAAGGAGAGGAGGGATGGGGGGGGGGGCAGAGTCACTGCTATTATATGCCCCACACCTACCAGAATGTAGGCGGTGCCTTCTCCTATCTCTACATGTTGCTGCGGTATATACTCTGGGATGACTGCAGGGGCAATTCCAAATCTGCCTGGAATTCTTAACCGCTTAACTGGATAATATTTATTAAACTATGTCCTCAAAATGTATAAGGTTTTTTGTTGTTATTTTTTATATCAAGTGATAAATAATTGCTGTTTGAACTTGACTCAGTATATATTGTCTATAACCAAAATACAGATTTGGTGATCAAGGTTATAAAGCTGTTATATACACAAATTGATTTTTTTTTTCTTTTAATCAACAATTTTGGGGATCTGATTTGAGTCAACATGCATTGGGGCAACAGTTAATAAATTTACCACTTTTGGTCAACATGCACCATAGGTCACCACAAGGAAAAGGCCGATGTGAGTGTTTTACGATTCTTATCATTTTTATTCTTTTTCATACTTGACCACGTGGACTAATATTGGGAATGGTAAAGTGAGCGCAGTGGTAATGGGCGGGGCACCTGGTCACATGCTGAAATGTACAAATTGACACCAAACAAAGATAAAAAAACTCATGTTGACCTCTTCATGTGTTGTTTTATAGTCCTGAGTGTACCCAGTTTTACTTGTGGTCATCTGTGAGGTGCAATATAGTGCAATGCGCAATGGCGTGTTTCCTATACTACAGTATGCCTAGGCTTCTGCACACACAAAGGGCTGATTCGGTCTCGGAAGCATATCGCCTCCAGAATTGGCTGCACTGTGGAATAAATGTAGACCTTAGCCAGTACTTACAGTTGACCCCATCTATGCAGTCCAAGTCCAAACAGTCACATGACCACCCGAACCCCATCTATGCACTCCAAGTCCAATCAGTCACATGACCACCCGAACCCCATCTATGCACTCCAAGTCCACTCAGTCACATGACCACCCGAACCCCATCTATGCACTCCAAGTCCACTCAGTCACATGACCACCCGACATTTTTAACCATGCAGATTTTGGAAAGTTGAATCTGACAGGCCTCAATGTGGTTGAATCAGCCGCATTGAATAGATTTGTGCCATTGCCCCCTTAGTGTTAGAAGGAGATCATGAGGGAAAAGGGCCCATCTGGGCTTACAGTCTAAGAGGGAGGGGAGTAACCTGGAGGGTAGACTGCTTAAGAGAGAATATGGAAGGAGAGGTGGGCACAGTAATGAGTTATGGGGGACAGCTGATAGACTTCATGATGTTTTGAGTTGTCTCACGCACTTTGGAAATGTACGATTGGATCTAATGGATTTTACATCAGGATGTTGAATTGTGCAAGGTCAGAGCAGAGGCCACAAGGTGGGGGAGTCAGGTGGCAAAGTTATCTGAGAAGGTTGATGTAGTAGGTGGTGCCAAGGGTACATCAGATAATTGCCCCGCATCCACAATAACTTGCAGATCTGCTGAATCTGTTAAGAACTTATAAGAATTGCATACAAAAGGGGAAAACCCTATGACGGTAGAGCAGAAATGATTTGAATATGTTGGGTCAGTGTTTCCAGTCCGTTTATGAAGTCAACCTAAAGAGGACCAATGACAGCTGGAGACGTAATACTCCTGATCTGAGGCCATGCTGGTCTGTAGACGTGTGTGCACTCAGTGTTACATAACAGAAGGTCTGAAGCGAGACTGATTAGGTCACGGATACTTATAGCCCCATTACACACTGCCCACTGGCGCTGACAGTTAGGTGGGTGGGTGTTCACGTTTCCTAGCGGCAAAGGATAAGCATAAGCACTTATGGATGAAAATCCTGAGAAATTCTTGACCTCTCAGGTCCAATCTAATCACCCAATAAAGCCTGGCTTTTAGAGGACTACATGTCTAATCACGTCGTGAAATAACAAGCGTGGTTAATTAAGCATGTGTTAATTGGAAATATGTAAAATTACGCCTGGATGCAACCTCCGAGACCCTACAGAGTATATACCAACGAAAATAGGAGGCATGTAATTCTCAGCTTGTCACATCAGCAAATAGCAAATAATTGCAGTTGGGGAAGTGAGAGCAGCCATTGCAGGCATCGGGGTAATGGAGCTGTACCAGGAGGCAATTACTTTCTGAGGTGACGTCACCTGCAATGATTGAGCATTGAAGATAAATACATTTATAATACACCAAGGGGATCATTTATCAACGAGCGATGAAACATATGACAGTTGGAAGCTGAATACATGACAGTTGGGAGCTTATTGGCTGTTATTCATTGGGCCCCTAAGTCATTTAACAATGGGAAAAATGTGCACCCTCAGGATAGCCCCTCCCCTGCAACCTAACCCTAACAATCCCCTCCCCTGCAGCCTAACCATAACAAACCCCTCCCCTGCAGCCTAACCCTAATCACCCTTCCCTGCAGCCTAACCCTAACAATCCCCTCCCCTGCAGCCTAACCCTAACCACCCTTCCCTGCAGCCTAACCCTAAAGATCCCCTCCCCTGCAACCTAACCCTAACAATCCCCTCCCCTGCAGCCTAACCCTAACGATCCCCTCCCCTGCAGCCTAACCCTAACGATCCCCTCCCCTGCAGCCTAACCCTAACGATCCCCTCCCCTGCAGCCTAACCCTAACCACCCTTCCCTGCAGCCTAACCCTAACGATCCCCTCCCCTGCAGCCTAACCCTAACGATCCCCTCCCCTGCAACCTAACCCTAACCACCCTTCCCTGCAGCCTAACCCTAACAATCCCCTCCCCTGCAGCCTAACCCTAACCACCCTTCCCTGCAGCCTAACCCTAAAGATCCCCTCCCCTGCAACCTAACCCTAACACTCCCCTCCCCTGCAGCCTAACCTTAACGATCCCCTCCCCTGCAGCCTAACCCTAACGATCCCCTCCCCTGCAGCCTAACCCTAACCACCCTCAGATGGATAAATTTCGGTTGCGTGGTTGCGTTTTGACGCTATGGGGGCATGACCCAGAGACTCTGTGAGCCTCTAGCCATGCCCCCAGCCCCTGGCTGCAGGAATAGACGCTCAGCAGCCGACAGGGGGGACTCCCAACAGCCCCCCCCCACCTCACTGCGGGACACTGCCGGCCACGGGAGAGACGCGGGAATGTCCCCGAAAACCGTGACATTCCCGCGGTAATTGGGACTGTTGGAAGGTATCAAACAGCAATGCCAGTTGCAACTGCTCCCTGCACAAGACTGACCTTACACAGGCTCGGAGGCGCAGCAGCCATTGCAAGGCCAAGGAAACAGTTTTTCGGGCCTCACCATGCCCGAAAAACATTGGAGCCCCATCCCTGTCAATCTCATTTCTGAGATCTGATCTCAGGACCTATTCTACACATGTGCAGTTTCCTGGTACTCGGGGGAACTGCAGGTTTGACTGCTTACGGCCCAATCAATCACTAACTGGCAGGTGAAAGGCTCCTTCATTTACATTTTGTACTATGCTGCAGCCTCACCCCAGCCACTGCTGCTGGTCACAAGGAAGTCCGGGAACAGAGCATTGTGCACCTGATAGAATGGGTCATGTTGGAGGGTGTGCGTGCACAGTGCGTATCACAATCGGCCACACAGTCTCCTGTCATGCAGCTAATCCATCCAATCAGTGCATCATACAAGGCTAGAAATGTATGTAACAAAAAGAGCCAACAGGAAAGCATAAATAAGCCCAGTATATACTACTAGTAAGCCCGCTCAAGGCAAAAGCTTCGAAAGCTAGTCTGCTACCTTCTGTGTTTGTGCATGTGTGAGAAAGAGATGTAGTTTCACTCTCTGACAGCAGATGGCAGTGTTTTGGGGACTCACGGACACTAGACATATATATATATATATATATATATATATATATATATATATATATATATATATATATATAGATGATTTAGGGGTTGGAATCATTAGGTTGACCAAAGGAAGGTCGACATGTATTAGGTCAACCACTGAAGGTCAACAGGCCTTAGGTCACCACCTTCAAAATGTCGACATAGCTTTTGGTCGACAGGGTCATTAGGTCGACAAAAACATTAGGTCGACTTGGGCAAGGTCGACAATCAAAAGGTCGACATGGGTTTTTCACTGTTTTTTGTCTCGCTGTGCTCGACATGCTTTGGGTACGGTGCCTCGCTGCGCTCAGCACACTATTCTGTTCTTCCTCCACGCCCTAGTGGATGGTAGGGCATAAAATACCGCCTGTCGGCACATGTCGGCTCAAATAAAAACCAAGAAAAAACAATGTCGGCCTTATGACTGTCGACCTTGCCCATGTTGACCTAAAGCCATGTCGACCTTTTGAAGGTGTCGACCTCAGGCTTGTCGACCTAGTGACCGTATACCACTATTTAGTTGAGTCAAGTATATCTCTATGCATAATACAAACAGGCTTCTTCTTGTACTACAACTAAAACGCGTTCTGAGTTATTGTGTCCAACGCTGGACACCGTAGTTGCAGCCCTCATGATGCATGCCGGAAGTTGTAGTCTGTGTGTATGTTTTGCCCATGGCAGCAGCTAGCTGTTAGGTAAGTTGCTTATATCTTCCTGATATACATAATAAGTTTATTATAGATGTCTGGAGGTGAGAGTGACGGCATTTCCCTCACTCAGCTGTGTGCTGTGTAATACAGATTGTGTGTACAGTGTTACATGTGCAGGTGGTGTGTAGTGCCGGTGACAGTGGTGTGGGACATGCAGGACAACTGGGGATGGTGGTATAATACTGTCTGGCCCCCTGCTGATTGCACAGTGTCACGGGGACTGCGCACTGCCTGCTATGGTGTGGGGGCTGTGATGCTGGGGGATGAGCACACTTATATCACTCCTTTATATAATTATATCATTGGTGCAATCCTGAATAATGCCCATTGCACTCAGTGGTCCCTGATTCGGGACTGGGGGACACTGGTAACTGTGGGTGTATTTGGAAAAGTTGCAAAATTCTCATTTATTTTGGAAGAAATTATTTTACACGTATTTTGTATCGTAAGGCTTATTGCACTTTACATGTAGCATTTGTTAAGTGAATGTATACTATTCCATTCCCTTGTGTAATCATTGTGTAACTTCCACTGTCCTCCATGTACTGTAGGCAGAAGGTGCATTGTGTAATGACAAACTGCTTATGTCCTAAGCCTAGCCTGCTTGTCTCATCGCACAGCATCTCGTCACCTGCGTATATAAGAGGATATCACTTTTTGAAGTTTGATCTGGTCCTCAGTGTGTACGCGCTACAGTATATCGTTAACGAAGCATGCTCGTTAGCGATCTCCTCCATCGTCTGTATATGCAGGACGAAGGAGAGTATCGCTAGAGAGAGAGCGCAGCGTGGCATCTGCAAGGGTGTATGTACTTGCTGATGCCAGGTACCACCGCTCCCAATATCGTGCTGGATACACATTATCTAATGTGTGATTATATAGCGCACACATATTCCACAGCACTTTACAGAGGATATTTCACTTGGTCACATTAGCCCTTACCCTAGCATAGCCGATTTTGTCCGATTTGCTGTATTTGTATATGGAAAGGTCAGCCGAATGTGGGTTTATGAATGAATACACCATCGATAGAACACGGCCGTATGTGGCAATGATTTCTATGGTGGTTGGCTATTTTGCTATCATCCGTACGGCTGAGTTCGGCCGGTAATTCAGTTAAAAATATGACTGGAAAATACTCCTCATTTTCCGGGCGTATTTGGCTGAAGCAGATCCGTGAAGGCTTCTGAATAAATATATTTATAAAAACAGTGTGGGGTCCCCCCTGCCCGGCTATAACCAGCCCTTGGATGATTGTGGCATGACACCGCTGGCTGTTTGAGCATGGTGCTGGTTGCTAAAATACTGGGGACATCTATTCCTTTTGTCCCCCGTATTTTGGGAACCAGGACTGGGTCAAGAGCATGGTGCTGGTTATAGAAATACAGGGGGACCCCATTCCATTTCCCCCCTGTATATCTGCAAACAGGACCAGCTCAATGAGCCCAGGGCTGGTTATAGCCGGGCGGGTTGATGTTTTTTTAAATGATGACCGATGCTGGCGGCTCTTACTTACTCGGTAGCCGTAAATTCGGCAGCCAAATACGAATGTCTTCACGTCGGAAAATACGAATCAGGAGAATACGGCAGTTTAGTAATTCTGCTGTATTCTCCGGTTGTACATGGATTTAGCCGTAATTGGCCTTCTTAGTAAATTTCCCTTTTAGTGCCTTGGTCAGCATTTGTCTTCATGACCCTGGTAATGTTATATAAGTGCTTTATATAATGCAGGGATGGAGAACCTTTGTCCCTTCAGCTGTTGTTGAACTAAACATCCCAGCATGCCCTGCAGCAGTTTTAGAATGGCCAAATAGCAAAACTGTAGCAGGGCATCCTGGGATGTGTAGTTCAACAACCGCTGGAGGGCCAAAGGTTCCCCATACCGGACACAGGCCCTTATTCTGGTCCATTCGCACGGACCAGAATCTTCACAAGGGCATCGATGGTTGCGTATGCGCAGGGTAATTTCTGCGCATGTGCCTACACCCGGTGCATGGGGCCACGGCAAACAGAGGGTTCTGCTGGGCACACGCACCCAAGTGAGTGGGCAGAGGTGGAGAAGGGCGGCGGGGTGGCTCATTTGCATATGTGAACGCCCAGCGTTTCATGGTCGTTCCCTTGAGAACGCTGGGTGTTCGCATGCTAATGAGCCAATGACGCAGGGGGCGCCCACTGTCCACGCATATGTAAGTGACTTGAGAGTGACTTTTATATGCGTTCTCCTTCTCAATCATTCGATGGAAGCCAACCTGCGAATGATGTGGGAGGATCCCCCAAGGCTGCGAATTCCACCATTCACAAGGCGGGGTGGGTGGACTCGGAAGGCTGTGAATTTGCAGCCTTGCGAATCAACAAGGATAACCCCCACAATGCATTGCACATGTTTAGGTGTTGGTGCTGCTCAGATACTGGTATTTCCTGTTGGAATGAGGCAGTTACTGTGCAATATCCCCCTGTTGCTTCATGTGGCGCTTTGCATCTGTGTTACAATGATTTGCATACGTACATGCTGGCTTCACTATGCATGATACTGTATGTTTGTTGTACAAGTTCATTGCACGTAAGCCACGCTTTCTTACTCTCCTGGAAATACTGGGATACACCCTGATTTTGGTGAGATCCCCTGGACTTCTTGGAGAGTAGTGTGATGATCCCGCCGATCCAGGGGATTGCATTACTCCCTTTTCCCAGCACATGATCATGCCCCAGCGATGTGGGCGGGGCCTGATTATGTGGTTGCAGCATGTCACGTTATAGCCCCTCCCCCTGCTGCATGATTATACGCATCACGTCATTTTGCTTTGGGGTACAGGGATGAGATGACATGAATCTCATCGCACTCACACCTGTGCCCTGCGGGATTTCTGCCGCATACCTTGCTATAGGCAACATCACACTTATGGTGAACAAAAATATCCATTTGTCCACCTCTAATAAGCTTTTTCAGGGCTCCTGGTTTACTCACTTTTTTAATGGGCATGCATTGGCCCCCTGACACATATTTAGGGACCCGCTAAACTTTTGGGCATGAGCGAGCCCTTAAATTACCTTAACGGTAGGCTTCGCAGGCAGGGGCTCGAAGCGCTTGCATTTCTGTGATTGCAAGAGTTTGCACCGCAGTAAGGGACCCAGCATCCTGGGAGGCCTTGTACTGTCGCAAAACTACAACTCTGAATAAGGCCATAGTCTTTGATTGCTTGCCATGGGCGACAACCTCCATTTTTATCTTTTCAGAAGTGTTTGTTAGTATATTTACCCCTTGGTGTTTTTTTTGGAACCCTGTTCTTGCCATTTCTGCACATTTGTCACTTTTCAATGCGCTAAAAATATGCAGCGATCCGACAAATCCATAGCAGCGATGTACTGCTGGGAACAGAGGCCTTCCTGTGGGAATCTGGTATATATGGGATGAGTACGAGTCATTGACTGAGCGATGTGATTCCCATTATCCCCTTTAGGACGTTTTCATCTGTGACTCTGGAATATCTGAATCTACTAGGACAATCTGAATCTCATGCTGTCCTCCCCCCGTCTCCTGACGTCTCGGATATTCCTGTTCCAACTGTTACGTGGTGCTTACATGGGCGATATGAGTTCCAAGACTGAGCTACCCAGCAAAGACGCAGCGCTGGCTGGGAGGTCAAGTGAAATGAAAGTTTCAGGTAGGTCCCCGGTTCTAAATAACTGATTACAATTTGATTGTCAATACAATATAGATTGGCGTCCTGTTCGTCTTTTTGTACTTATACTGTACATAAGCTGTGTTACACTCTGGTGCTTTCTGTGTACTATACAATAATGGGGGGTATTCAATGCTGCAGCGAGCGGCCGGCGAGGGGGTTAAACTGCGAGGATTGCAGAAAACCAGCGATCCTCGCTGTTTAACCCCCGCGACGGCCGCTCGCTCTATTCAACGTTCTGGGGAAATCCTCGCCGTCACAGGACGGCGAGAATTCCCCAAAACAGCGAGACCCACGGCTACTGCAGAAAACTCACAGTTTTTAGCCGCGAGTCTCGCTGCTTCTGGAGCCGCATCCGCCAATTCTCCCTCGCTCAAAAAACGGAGCAAGGGGGAATTGGCGTATGCAGAGCGTGTGTTGAATACTGTCAGGGTGAGTGGTGACAGCGAGCAGGAAGACCTGCTCGGTGTCACCACTCACAAACAGCATTGAATACCTGCCATAATGTTATCTCTTTAAATAGAGGGATCATGTTATTTACTAATCATTACTTAGTCATTCCTTGTGTCAGGTAGGCAATATTGAGTATGATGTGGCCAGTTATAATTTGCCTACGATTTTACAGGGTGTTCAACAAGCCAATTCTGGCATCCCGAGGGGCTCAGCAAGTGACCTTACCCTCTCCCACTCTCCAATCGTGCCTAATTTTAACCTTTAACCCCTGTACCATGCCACCTAACCCTAACCCCCCTTCTAAGTGCTTAATCCTAACCCACCGCCCTGCAGCCTAACCCTAAACCCCCCTACCCCAGCCTAATCCTAAATCCCCTCTATTGCCTAAACCTAACCACCCCCTCCTTTTTTCCAGGCCTGACCCTAGCCTGCCCCAGCCTACTTACAGATGTAGCCATGCTTATTGTGGCTACATCTTAGGCCACCAGCTAATAGATTTCTAATGGGTAGTGGGTGCGACTGCGATGGCCATTTATATTCCCCCCCCCCCCAGCAGTGCAACGGAGCCACAATGAGCGTACGTTCACTTGTATGTTCGTGATGCTGGCTCTTGGGTATCCAGCGTCGACCTCCTCATCCATATAGAATTTATGGCGCTGGTGTTTTGTCGGTAGTCAGGATTTTGGTGCCAGGATTCTGGCAGTCGGCATCCTAAGGCCAATTAAAAATGGGAAAGTATTTTGTCTTTGTTGGTACCTAGGGGAAGCACCCTAGGGGGGGGGGGTGTTTGTGTCTACCTAACACATGTCGACCTTTTCAAAGTCGACAAGTGACCATTCACCTCCCCAAACACATGATATGTCATCGGTTTGATTTGCTCTCTATTAGATTTCGATTAGATTCCCTTTAGATGTCCTTTAGATTTGGCCTATTCAACTTCCTTTTGATATAGTCTTGCCTGCATAGTCTATTTTCCTATTCAATATAGACGAAATGGGAGTGCGCAGCGGCATCGAATCGAGATTGAACGCTCTAGAAACCGTTCGATTTCGATTTGATTGTAAGAGCAAAATCGAATCGAAAGTTAGTCAAAATTGAACCGTGTGTACACTCAATTAGTCAACCATATTTTTTGTTTTAATTTTCTTATCTGTATGTATATACTTTGTAACTCTTTATCTGTAACCACCTATTTGTAATATTCTACAATAATCATTGTACCCCCCCCCCCTTTTTTTTTTGTGCAGTAAATAATACCGTCTTGATTATTTAATCTGTCATATTTCTTTAGAACCCACATTCTTTGAGTGGACTGTTTAATGGTATATGCTACACAAGTGTATGCTGCTAATTGGTATTAATTGCTGAAGTAGGCGGCTATTCTATATTTGTTTATATAATAAAATTGACTGCTGATAAAAATGATGTCATCATGTAGGAATGTAATGCCAGTTGGTCTGACCTCTGACTCCTCCCATCAATGTCAATGATATCTCTTCCATAACGCACATCCGAACACTTCTGTTATTCGCCATACTTAGCTATCAAAACCCAACTCGTGGTGACAACGCATGACAAGATGACAGGGACATACTATACTTAGTTTATATTTTGTTGAAAAGTATTCAGACCTGCACAAACATGCTCTCTACCATATGGGGGCAGCGAACACTTTCATGCGAGATCGGGAAGCTGTACAGCGCGGTTATTGTTGCGATTATTCCTTTGCCGGTTAATCCTTGGATTACAGTAAATGGTTAATTTTCTGGGTACACATTAGACGATTTTACTAAACTATATGCACCATAATGATATCGTTAACAATATTCTGGGTTATTTCTCGTGACACCCGGAACCCATTTACAGCATAGGAAGATCCGGCGTTTGGCGATGATCTCATCTGCAGTTGCCAGTTTGGCACGTGCCTCTGGTGATGTCATCGTCCCAGCAATAAGCTGGGTCGGGCCACCAGTCTAAAAAGGGGTCTCAACCTGTGTACAAAATCCGAGTGTGAGCTTGGCTCATGGTGTGAAGGTGGTTTGAGCCTGCTCTGACAGAGTGAGACTAAAGCTGGGTACACACTGCATGATGTGTCTACCCAGCGATATTGTCTCCAACGGGGAGCCATGTCGGCAAGTGCATACGTGGGGGGAGTGGGGGCCATGCCGCATTTTGCATTAACAATGCCCTCCATAGGCACCTTAAGCCCCATACACAGTAGTTAACGCCATGGCCGGTGCTCCTTGACGAATGATCTAGTGCAGGGGTGGCCAAACCTGTCCTCAAGATCTACCAACGGTGCATATTTTCCAGGCAACCTGTGGATCTATAGTAGGAATGAATGCAGCATGTTTTAAAATGTGACAGTTAGTAATGACTACAGCTGTGCACCAGCAAGGTAACCTGGAAAACATGGACCGTTGGTAGATCTCGAGGACCGGTTTGGCCACCCCTGATCTAGTGCATACCTGCTGATTGTTTAACGATGTCATCCTGTCCCTGCTAAACATTCAGTTTGTCGATGATAAGGTCAACAGGGAGCCGCGTGTTCATACGCTAGAGAACATAGTGTACACACTAGACAATGTAAATGATATATCATTAATGATTTCAATATAATTCAATCATTAACATAATATCGTCTAGCGTGTATGGGGCTTCAAACTAAAATGGTTTAGAACATTGGGGGTTATTCTAGTCCATTCTTTCTGACAAAATCCTTCTTAGATGGACAAAACCATGTGCACTGCGGGTGGGGCAGATGTAACATGTGCAGAGAGAATTAGATTTGGGTGGGGTTTTACTTCAAAGTGAGATCTATATTGCAGTGTATAAATAAAGCAGTCAGTATTTTCCCTGCACAGAAACAAAATAACTCACCCAAATCTAATTCTCTCTGCACATGTTACATCTGCCCCCCTGCAGTGCACATGGTTTTGTCCATCTAAGAAGGATTTTGTCAGAAAGAATGAACTAGAATAAACCCCATTGTTTTCTCTGTAAGAGAGAGTTACTCGTACACCTGTGGAACTGGTTTGTGCTGAAGTCTGAGGGGTTCAAACACTGAAAACGGCACCTGAATGAAGCCGATCTCACACCCTTCGTTGGCCCAAATTTGCATAAAATTGACCACACCCCTATGGAGGTGCGAGTGCTCTTAAGCTAATTCAGCCCGCTGTAAAGTGCGGGCGAGGTGGTTCTTTGTGTTCCGCCAAGGGGGGTTTCAACGGATATGCACTGTCATTGTTACAGCTATAAGGAAATGTAAAGATACTTCAGGTATTCAGTAAGCAAGGGGTGATCAGCGGGGAATGTTGCGTAGCAGGTTCTTCCGTCCGTGCAGGAAGTATTCTTTACTGTAAGGGTATTTGTGCAGCGTAATTCCCCTCACCATGGGACGCTAAAGGCAAATTCTCTACATAGCTTCAAAATGTTGCTCAGAACAGAACTCCCAGCAAGACACAGGTAAATTTAACTGTGTGATTAATTTGTCATCTCACAAACCCACTAAAGTAGAAGTCAGTGTGCTATCTAGAGGACTTACATTCTGTCCGACCAAGCCTCTCGACAAAACAGAACTATGTAGTGACATGGAAGAATATTTTAGGAAACTAAGACTGAAGGAGTTCTTCCATGACAGAGAGGAGACAGAACCTACAAATAGCCAAACACAAATTAGACCAGTCCACAAGAAGAGTTCTGTCTGGACACCACCACCTGGCCGCAGTACCATTTTGGACCTATATATTGACTCTTTTAGAAATGTGGTCCAGTCAACAATATTGGAAAAACATAAAAAGGAATACTTTAACATCAGTGTGCAAGAAAGAAGAGCTATTCACACCTTAAGAAACAACAAGAAAATCACCATCAAGCCTGCAGACAAAGGTGGGGCCATAGTCATCATGGACACATCGGACTATACTAAGGAAGCAAATAGACAGCTGATGGATATCCAATACTATACCAAACTAGACAAAGATCCAACTCAGAAATATTTAAGGGAGTTGAGAAGGCTTGTCAGGGGGCTGTCAGCAGAGTCTACAGAACTTTTGGACTTGATACCCGACAGTCCCAGAATTGGAATATTCTACATGCTTCCCAAAATACATAAGCCCGGCAACCCAGGGAGGCCAATCATCTCATGCGTGGGAACCCTCACTGAAAAGATCTCAGGATGGGTAGAGGGTGTCCTGAAACCACTGGTGAGACATACAACCAGCTTTCTCCAAGATACCACGGACCTACTGAATAAATTATCAACCCTAGGTCCCCTCCCTAATGGAGCCATCCTTGCCACCATGGATGTGGAATCCTTATATTCCAATATCCCCCATGAAGATGGACTGACAGCATGCCAGATATATCTTGAGTCCAATGGGATTGCTCCTGGTCCTGCAATACAGCTTACAAAATTCATCCTTACACACAATTATTTTTCCTTTGGCAAAGAAATATTTCTACAGCGCACCGGGACCGCCATGGGCAGTAAAATGGCACCGCAATACGCCAATCTGTTCATGGCAAAACTCGAGAGTGACTTCTTGGCATCCTGCTCAATCAAACCCTTGGCTTACTTCCGTTACATCGATGATATCCTGATCATCTGGACTGATTCTGAACAAGAACTCATACATTTCCATGAAAAATTTAACAGATTTCATCCAACAATAAACCTGACAATGAATTACTCATATACCGAGATAAACTTCCTTGACACCACTATAACAATTCAAAACAACGCAATACAGACAACCCTATACCGAAAACCCGTGGATCGGCCTTCATACCTCAGATGGGACAGCTTCCACCCGAAACACATCAAAAAATCCATTATCTACAGCCAGGCCATCAGATATCATCGCATCTGCTCCAGCCCAGCAGATAGAGATGTCCACTTAAAACAACTTAAAGGGACCTTTTTAAATCAGGGATATCATCCCACATCAATCAACGATCAGATTATCAGAGCCATCAGGATACCCAGAAATAAACTTATCCAATATAAAGAAAGAGAAAGAAACAACCGTGTACCCCTGGTAGTCACCTACAACCCACAGCTTGAGGTGCTAAGAAAAACTGCAAAAAAACTACATCACATCATACACAAAGATGACCGCCTGAAAACAATATTCCCAGACCCTCCACTACTATGTTACCGACAACCTGCAAACCTGAAAAATATTATAATCCGAAGTTCACTGCCATCCATTACACAAAGAGGAACCTATCCCTGCAATGTAAGGAGCTGCAAAACCTGTGCCCATATCCTCACTACAGACAGTGTACGGATCCCCAACACACAACAGGACTATAAGATCCCAGGGACATTCACATGTTCTACTACCAATGTAGTGTACCTGATTCTGTGCACCAAATGTCCTATTGGGGGTCTGTATGTTGGAGAAACAGGACAAAAACTTAAGGCAAGGATGAGGTCCCATCGCCACACAATAAAGGAAAAAAAGACACACTTTCCTGTGGCCAAACATTTCTGCAGCCCAGGACACAATCAGGATCATATGAAAGTGATTATACTAAAAGGAAATTTCAAATCACAAAGAGACAGGAGGGTCTGGGAATACAAATTAATGACAACGTTTGACACCCTTAACACAGGACTGAATCTATCCGAGGGATTTATGGCCCACTACAACATCTGAGGAGAGTGAGGGCATCGGAGCTCTAACTCTGGTCTGTCATCAACTTAGAGACAATAAAACTTTCACACTACTTATCTACAAACTAATTAAGGACTCAATTTACAAGCTCATTCTGTCATTTTGTTTTGTTTTGATCTTAAGAATGTCCATCTATCACATCTTGTTCCTACTCTGCTGTGTATATATATGTGGTTCTTCACACACCTTGTTATACCATGCCTGAGGAAGAGACCTAAGAAGTCTCGAAAGCTTGCATTTTAACAACATTTATTTTTGTTAGCCATTAAAAGGTATCATATTTACTAGATTGCTATTTTGTTTTTCTCACTGAGGAACAATAAAACTTTTCTAGTTTTGGATAACAGACTGCCTGTATTACATGTGACCGGTGGGTGGGTCTGTTCATTACATGGACTGTGAAGTGTCATTCTCTGCCAAAATAACATGGAAATGCTGAAAGTGTCCGATTAAAGTAAAGGGTAATATAAAGAGATTGCCACGTCTGTGCTGCAGGGTAGAAGACCTCTTGCAGGAAGGAAATGGCCATTTGTCCCTCTATAATAGGAACATCACTGAATATGCTTCATCTCTGCCGATTTAGTGATTTTCCACATGCTGGGCATAAGGAGGATTTCAGTCCTGCTCCATAGAACTGCACAACCTGCTGCGCCTACACTTAACTACATCTTCAAGCTTAACCCTGGCTGCACCCAATGTATATAACGCGTCGCTGGCAGGAGGGAGGATGGCCTCTTATGTAATCAGAGGCAGAACTCTGGGAGGCCACCGGGCTCCTGCTCCCAAGGGGGCACCACCTCTCCTTCCCTTTGAGTTTGAATCAGTTAATTGAAAGCAGTTGATATTGCTAATGTGGCTTACTCACCCTTCTAACATCATTTTTGCAAGTGTCACACCCTGTATTAGACCCATGACCTTACTGGAGACAGACACCTTACTGAATGAGCTATTTGGGGGGCCACCAGTACTTACCTTCCCTCCGGGCAACTGGGATGAACTTACGCCACTGTATGTAATATAACACATCGCCGGCAGGAGGGAGGAAGGCAGTAATGTAGCAGGAGGTGTATTACCCCTACTGCTAGTTTACCATATTAGCGCTGCTGCTGATGATGTGACTGTGCTCGCCCCCCAGTGGCTGTGTATAAAGCTGCAGGTCAGATTCAGCCGCACTGATAGATTGCAAAGTTGAGGTGTGTACGCAGATTTAGTGGCAGCATCTCTGGCCAACACATACAGCTGAATACTATGGGTAACCTTTACAGGTGTATCAGATATCAGGCTGACGCTGTGTCCAATCTATTATTACAAAGAACAGAGAAGGTTACAGATTACGGCTATTCCAGTACACGGGCCTACGTGCGCCCCCAGCCTTTATCTGTGCAGTCTCTTTGCAGCTGGCCTTGATACAGTATTCCTTAATAGCTTAGTTCTGTGCCCTAGGGACGCCACTGAAGGGCATCCCTAGGGCACTGCTAGCCCCCTCCCATGTTATATCACTGGCGAGCGAGGTGGTTAGATGGAGGTGTGACCACACAGACCAATAGGAGGCTGTAATTCGGGAATTCCCGTTGGTCCAGGCAGACATGCTGCCATAGGCTGCGCCTGGGCTGTGGAGTGGGTATGCCAAACCTTCAGCCTCCCCTGTGGTACTACCCTCCAGCTACTTCATGGGGTTATGTTCATTAGGTCTACAGTGAAAAGGTCATCCGGAATGTTCCAATATTCTCCGTACAGCGCTTCGGAATATGCGTGCGCTATATAAATAACTGGTTATAAATAAATAACAGTGTTTGCGTCAACACCAAAAGGTCACCACGCACAATGTAGTCTACGAAAAGCAGTTGACCTTTTGGTGTTGTCCTATTGAGTATCTATCTAGACATTGTAGAGCTATCATCCGTGCAGGGTAAATACTGGCGGATTTTGCATGCAGCCCACACATACCGGGCAGCGTTATATTTATTCCGAAAATGAGAGTTCATCGAGAACTCGCCCCTCCGGCATAAGGGCCAGATCCCGATGTGTGGGCACTGCCAATGTCGGAAGTTAAGGAGCCCTATTTGCACACCACTGTCACACAATTCCCCATAGCGGTGACCCCACTCAAGGAAACTCCGGTGGTGGCAGCTGTTGGAAGTGACGGAGGGGCAGCCCAGGAGGACCCTCTGCACCGCAGCGGGCACTTATGGTCTTCCTGCTATACTTCATGTGGCCAATGGCTCAGCTTAGGAATAATCAAAATCATTGGTACTCTTTACCTAGAAGGGCGCCCATCGCGGGCATCGCATGTACATTATAATGGCATGCGATGCGACCAATGCGATGCCCACGATTTTACATAGAAATACATGTTAAAATGTAAATGCGACCAAAAAATCACATGCGATGCGACCGACCGACGCGATTACCGCGATTTCCCATAGGGAACAATGTTAAATGTCCCAATTGACCCGATTTTCCATAGGGAACAATGTTAACGCGTACCGCCGCCGCTCGCCACGCTTCGGGTTCACGTTGATCGTGGGGTGGCGTTAACAATGGGGGGGGGGGGGCATTTCACACTTCAGGGTGCCTATTTGGCCTCTGTGGGCCATTTAACATTGTTCCCTATGGAAAATCGGGTCAATTGGGACATTTAACATTGTTCCCTATCGGAAATCGCGGTAATCGCGTCGGTCGCATCACATGCGATTTTTTGGTCGCATGCGATGCGACCGACGCATTTTTTTACCTTGCGATGCCCAAGATCAAAAATGTGGGCGCCCTTCTAGGTAAAGAGTACCAAACCATTACTTTTTGGCATGCACAAAATGTACTGACCAGTGAGTCAGACGGTACACGAGCGATGACCAATGAGAACAGAGCTTGTAGCCAGTGACTGAATGATTATCATTAGGAGCATACCGATTAATTAATCCTTGGACATATATCTGTAATGCGTCATATCCCTGGTTCTGCGCGGTATGACTCAGACGCATGCGCAGATGCAAAAAGTCGCTCAACTGCGCCCAACTGTTACAAATGACACAATAAAACAAGATCACAGTACTGTCAGAAAGGAATGAAATAACGGCATAAAATGCAATCAATAACAAAAACAACGAGTAAATGAAAAATCAAAGTAAAAGGTCTCCTCTAGAATCTGCTGCAGAATTCACAGACCTCAGTCTCCCCCCAACCTCTGGCATGCCCAATCAGAAGAGCCTCCAACCTCCGAGCATTTAAATGTACCCTCAAGTCTCTCCTCTTCGTTCATGCTGCTACCCTCACTACTATTTGCCCAAACTCCACTTCCCCCGTCTCTAGTCGCCTCCCACTCCTTGTGCCTACCAAATCCCTAAAGTGTAACTCTGACGAGCAGGGCCCTCATACATACACGCTCATACGTTCACATGTTCCCTGTGGACGCAGAACGGTTATACTGGGGGCTGTTCCCAATGGTACAATATGGATGTGCATTGGTATATGTGCTAGGTGGATTTTCGTGCAAAGCAAGAACCCCAATGTTCTATCCATGTTTGTTGAACTGTAGTTAATTCCCTTTAGTGTTTTCTGTTGCTTGTCCCGTGTATAGTTCGTTTGCATACTGACAGGCACTTGGATGGTTAAGGAACCTCTTTCATATTGGCAGCGCAATAGTGGCCCCAAGCACCAGTCTTTTCCGCCTTGCATAAATTTGCTGATCGTTATCCATCGAGCGGAGCTCTGGCGTAATTGGAGGCTGTAATTAGGGAAGCGAGCCAGCGGTCTGTATAAATAGACAGGATATTAATATGCGGAAGATGCAGTGTTTGTGCCTTCTTCTTAAGGCCAATTAAAATGTATTGATTAAGTTGGTTTCCAAACTCTAGTTCTCGATAATATCTATTATCGGGGGCACTCTAATAGGGGAGATATCAGGCGATCACAGGGAACAATAGTCTTACCTTGATTGTACAAGAAGGCGCAGAATGACCCGTGGGATTGTGTTGTTTTATTTATATTCAAATTCAATTGCACTATTAGTATATCATTAGATAGGGAATATAGGGGCCCACACAGGTCTTATTTTCCAGGTCACCTGTGGATTTTTAAATGTGACAGTTGACACGGCACATCTACTGGACAACAGGGAAAACATGGACTGTGGGGCTGATTCAGCCTTTAGCGTTTATTGTAGTACTGTGCGTGCGCCCAGTCCGCAGTGTGCATGGCTGGTTCATTGACAGCCAGCCAGCGTTTGTGAGCGTCACTCAAGTGTTTTCACAGCGCTGGCTTATGCGGGGGGGGGGGGATTCCTTTTCATGGTGAGCGATTGTGAGAGGAATTCATCCTCTTTGCATGGCTGCGATGCCATTTGGGGGCGGGATTTCACTGTGGGGCAGGGCTGCAGATAATTTCAGTCCTGCGATCAGGTCTTGATGGGCCCCTGTTCGGGGTCCTGAGGTCCCAGTATTAGTATGAACAAAGCTGCTATTTCTTGTGTCGGTAGTTGTCATAATTAATTCCATCTTAGTAACAGAATCCCACAGTGTTGGCGTTCTGACAATTTCCATATTCTGTCCATGTCGGCAGTCAGACCTTGTCGAATGTCGGCACGATGAATATACTGTAGACCCTAGCATTCTCAGTGGGACCTGTTCATCCCCCCCTCCCAATTCTGCTGAGGACGTGAGTCCTAGAACAGGTCCAAAGCACACAGGAAAGCTCCGGTGTATGATAGGTCATGCGGAATAATCGGATGGAGGCCTCTACCTGCTCATTATCCCTCTGACCTTTGTAACAGTATAAGTGTGATATTGTCATACCTACGCTGTAACCGCCTCGTTATTGTGCTTCTGTAATCCTTCTACGTCAGTATATGCCATTACATAGCCAGGCTATCCACCGGAGTATTGATTACTTCTGCCTGTCTACCAAGCTGCCACGTTCCGCAGTCCCGGCCTCCCCTATAGCACATCCCCAGAGTGTCCTCGCTGCTGCTGTCACTAGGCAGAGCCATGTGGATCACCCTTCGTCACCTCTGCTCCTGGACCCTGTTATTCCAGATGCTTGGTAAGTATTGAGTACTAATTGTTATATATGCTAGATATGAGGCGGAGGATCCTCCTAGAGGTATTACAGTATCTATCCTGCTATTTAACAATACTGTCCAAAGGTGCAAACCTAATTCTACCCCCCCCCCCCCCTCATATACAGAGCTTCTAGCGAAAGTGCACCAGTCAGCTGATGCGTTTCTCCAAATCTCTTTCTACCCTCCCAGCTGGAAATAAGACGGGGTCCCCATCCTGCAGGTAGTGGGAAATCCCCAACCCTACAGGGGATGTGGTCAAAGTCAATAGCTTGACCACTATTGGTTGACAGGCCATATGTTGACACATGAAAGATGTCGACATGAGTTTTTCACATTTTTCCGCCCAAAACAAGGACATAGAGTTAGTTTATTTGTGCCGACCGTAATGAGGCACAGTTCCCGAAGCATGGTGAGCTAAGTGGAACACTTATACGGTGTCCATGTTGATGTATGTCGACATAGACACTAAAAACCGTATAAACATTGTGTTGACCTATTGTCCACCTTTCAACCTTTGTCATGCGTCTACCTCTGGCCTGTTGACCAATAGCGGTTAATGTATTGGCTGTCGACCCTACTACGGTTGATCCCACCCCCCTACAGTAGGGGCGAGACACCCTGGAAAGATATTATTCGCTGGGGGGGGGGTAATTTGGCATGACATGTTGCAGGGTAGTTGTGTCGCTCCCAGTTTCACTAACACGTATAAGACGCACATTTTGAGGGAGAAGACGCTTAACGCGTCCGACTCACCCCAGACCTGGTGCTGACAGTGGCTGTTTGGTGTGATAGAAGTCATCTGTACATTGCTACAGTAAATGTTGTTCTGTGTCAGGTGCTGAATACGCCCCTAATGCCTCTCTCAAAATGACGTTACCCAGCGCAGAGGAGGCTCTGCCCGGCAGGACGGAGAACGTCACCGTGTCAGGTAAGTTCTCTGTCGTCTAACAATATGGAGGTGTCTCATCCTCTGCTTGTGTCTCCTTGCGCTCTTATGTGCAGTATGTTATCTGCTCCTTGGGGTGTATTTACTAAGAGACAGGGGGTGTCTAGGCTTGAGCAGCAGTATTGCCGTATTAATTTTATTTCTCTGTAAAATCTTACCTCCCATATGGCCTCTGCTGGGCCCCCCTGCACCTCACCTCTGCCAGGCCCCCCTGCGCCTCGCCTCTGCCGGGTCCCCCCTCACCTCTGCCGGACCTCCCCACCCTCACCCTCACCTCTGCTGTGCCCCTCTGTGTCTCATCCTTGCCGGGTCCCCCTGTGTCTCATCCTTGCCGGGCCCCCCTGTGTCTCACCTCCCACCTGGCCTCTGCCGGGCCCCCCTGCACCTCGCCTCTGGCAGGCTCGCCTCTGCCGGCCCCCCCCCCTCACCTCTGCCGCCCCCCCTCACCTCTGCTGGGTCCCCCTGTGTCTCACCTCTGACGGGACCCCTTGCATCTCACCTCCCATCTGGCCTCTGCTGGACCCCCTGCGTCTCACCTCCCATCATGCCTCTGCCAGACACCCTGCGTCTTACCTCCTATCTGGCCTCTGCCGGACCCCCTGCGTCTCACCTCCCATCTTGCCTCTGCCGCGCCCCCTGCGTCTCACCTCCCATCTGGCCTCTGCTGCACCCCCTGCGTCTCACCTCCCATCTAGCCTATGCGGGAACCCCTGCGTCTAACCTCCCATCTGGCCTCTGCCGGACCCCCTGCGTCTCACCTCCCATCATGCCTCTGCCGCGCCCCCTGCGTCTCACCTCCCATCTGGCCTCTGCTGGACCCCCTGCGTCTCACCTCCCATCTGGCCTCTGCCGGACCCCCTGCGTCTCACCTCCCATCATGCCTCTGCCGCGCCCCCTGCGTCTCACCTCCCATCATGCCTCTGCCGCGCCCCCCTGCGTCTCACCTCCCATCTGGCCTCTGCTGGACCCCCTGCGTCTCACCTCCCATCTGGCCTCTGCCGGACCCCCTGCGTCTCACCTCCCATCTGGCCTCTGCCGCGCCCCCTGCGTCTCACCTCCCATCTGGCCTCTGCCGGAACCCCTGCGTCTCACCTCCCATCTGGCCTCTGCCGCGCCCCCTGCGTCTCACCTCCCATCTGGCCTCTGCCGGAACCCCTGCGTCTCACCTCCCATCTGGCCTCTGCCGCGCCCCCTGCATGTCACCTCCCATCTGGCCTCTGCCGGAACCCCTGCGTCTCGCCTCCCATCTGGCCTCTGCCGGACCCCCTCATCTCACCTCCCATCTTGTCTCTGCCGCGCCCCCTGCGTCTCACCTCCCTTCTGGCCTCTGCCGGAACCCCTGCGTCTCACCTCCCATCTGGCCTCTGCCGGACCCCCTCATCTCACCTCCCATCTTGTCTCTGCCACGCCCCCTGAGTCCCACCTCCCATCTGGCCTCTGTCGGACCCCTTGCATCTCGCCTCTTGCCTCAGGGTTCTCCACTCCACTGCTCAAATACAACCAACAGGTCATGTTTCCGGATTTCTGTGGGTGGGTGGGATAGGTGGGATAACTACTGCCCTGGCAGAATTGCTTAACTTACCTGCGTATAATTAAAGAAATCCTGAGAACATGACCTGCCATTGAGGCTTGGCGTTGAGCAGCCCTGGTCTGAATGGTTGTACTGGTAACATATAATGTTACGGCTGCTCTTAGTAAGAAGCTAATGATGATTATTTCTGAGGGAATAATCCTTTGAGGACCATACATAGTAGAACCGCACTCTCCCTCTCTCCTGTGTCCTCCTCTGCTATTACAGCATTGCCGCTATTTACAAATGTCTTAACAAAGTCGGTTGCCCTTTGGGACAACTAATTAAAGAGGACAGCACTGCTTAAACCGTGGGGGAGCGTGGGGGAGCAGGGGTCTCCTGTGTAATGTATGTCTGCCCAGGTGTATGGTGTTATTATCCGCACCGCTGTGTCCTGTGGGGGCCTGTTCTTGTGCGCTGGGCTGCATTATACAATATAATAACCACCTTATGGAAGAATAATATAGTTCAAATCTGAAAATTGCTGCTGCCGCCGATTTACTGCAAACCAGTACAACAATACGTGCTCAGTACTTCTATAAGCTCCTGACGCCTCTCACTGTCACTTCCCTGCTGGGAAAAGCCGTCTGTAACTTCAGCGCAGGGAAAACATTTATTTAGAGATAAAGCAATCGGTCGCTGACGTCTGTTATGTACTTTACGCCGAGTTACAGCCAAATACAGTTATACGGTTTACAATACGGAAAAGCAGACTGGTTTGGAAAAAATGACGGCACAGGAAGATAACCGTGAGTGCCGGCATGTTGCGCCAGTGACGTAAATCGACCGATGTATCAATTACATCAGTATCCTATATAATAAAAGGCTATACACGGAATTTCAGGCACTGGATAGTTGGAACATTGAATTCCGACTGTTGAGTTACTGTCGGATCTGCTGAAAAACGTCCATGATTCCAACTGTCAGGACGTTCCAACGGTCGAGTTCTGGAATTGAATACCGCTTAATCTTAATAGTGTGTGTGAAACTATTGCACATGGTAATCCAGATTTCCCACTTGGCCATACAGTCCTGTCATATGAATGTTTTTATCATGATCTTGTATTTATAAGGCGCCACAAAGGTTCTGTAGTGCCGTACATGGGGATGAGATAGAACTATAAATACAGACTATATATAGATACTGGTGCCGGTAGATAGATCTAGATCGGCAGTCACTAGGTCTACAACAAAAGGTCAACAGGTTGAAATGGTCAAAAGGTAAAAGGTAGACACATGACAACATGAATTTTTCATGATTTTTTTTTAAACCGGCTTGTACTTATGTCATGTCGGCACAGAGGGATGATATAATAGTGTGCCGAATGTAGCGAGGCACCGTGCCAGAAGGATGGCGCAGTAATTAAAAGGTCCTTGTCGACATGTCACCCAAAAAACCCTCATGTTGACTTTTTCCTGTGTCTTTTTTCATGTCGACCTTTTGACCTGGTCGACCTTTTCATATTGTTTGATATTGACCTTTTCATAGTATTGACCTACTGCATGTCGACCTTTTTTCATGTCATCCTTTTGACTGACGACCTTTTGACCCTGTCTACTTATTGCAAGTTGGCCTTTTGGGATAGACCCATTGACTATCTAATAATCCACTGTTTATAGGTATGTAATTAACTGAAGGCCGACACAAGCATTAGGTCGACAGTGGGAAGGTCGACAGCCAAAAAGGTCGACATGAGTTTTTCACTTTGCCATGGGAATGCCAAGCGTTTTATGGACGTTCCCAGGAAAATGCTGGGCATTGGCATGGGTGCGCGGACGAGCCGATGCCTGCCGGCGGCCGCAGATATAAGTCACTTGAGACTGATTTCTATGTGTGCAAAGGCAGGGGAAACATCGTAACGTCCGTGCTGGCTGCATTACCAGCGAGTCAATTAGAAACACCCCCTTAGATGGTGTCCATCTTAGGTGATGTCTTGACTTGACATCCGGGACAAAAAAACATGAAAAACTCCCGTCTACCTTCAGTGGTCAACTCAACGCATGTCAACTCTAAACTGGGCAGTCCAATGACCCATACACCTTGATTGCAGGACAGCTAGGAGATGTGATGGGTACAAGTACACCCTCAGCGGCGGTAACAGGTGTAGTAACGTTGTCACACCCCAAAGTGATGTGTCTACACCCCATGCTTCCTTTTCCCGCAGGCTCCTGGACGGGCAAAGTGGGCGGTATGTGCCATCCGATAAAACAACCTGAGTAGTCTCAAAAGCTTGCACTTGAACTGTGCTCAGTTTCTCCAAGTAGAGCTCAGTTATTGTCCTGCCTTTTATGTAAACTATTGCTATATATACAGTTACCTGCGGAGACTGTCCCATGCCTTGCAGATTTACAGCTGACACATTATACAGGCTGATTACATGCGCGTTACAGCCCAGCAGGTGAGCTGACACTCTGCCGCAGAGCGTCTCAGAAGTAAATGTTCAATGTCAGTGAGTATTATGCAGTAGACAAATACATGATTGCGTCGGCACATCAGGTCCCTGAGAACATGGCTGATACGCGCTTTACCTATCCAATCTGCACTCTATGAAGACACCGTGTAACCGGCTGGTATATATATACAGGGTTTACTAAATGCAGAGGATCAGCTCTAGAACATTCATATACTTGGTTTAAGTGACTTATATATAGCTGGCTTAAATCCAGCGATCTACATTTATTAAACTACGTTCTGCAATTCTGCAATCGGTGCAGACAATTGGGGATGCAACGTGCTGCTTCCGTGTCAGTAGTTCAGGCCTGATTGTGTGTGCAGATGGGAACCCATACACTATTGCTGCAGATGCACCCAGCATCCCAGTTGCTGACCGCACACAGATATACAGGTGTCGCAACTCAAATTAACCGGTGAACCAGCTCCGCAATAACCCCTCCCGTGCAGAGTTATTGACCAAGGCTGTCTATAGGCAAATATGGCTCCTTGCAAACCATCTGTGGCAGTGTATTTCAACCACTGTGCTGTAGTGCACTAGGGGGCATTGAGCTGTTCTCGAGAGTTCACCAGAGCTAGAGGTGTCCACACCAGTTTACAGCCACCAGTTCAACTGTTTACACTGGTCTCTTGTTTTCATGTGAGTGCCAATTTATTTTATATTTTTTACCTGTGGGGACCAGTGTGATTGTTTTTTTCATATGGTAGCCAATGGGTTTGGGTTTATTCCTGTGGGGGCCAATGTGTTTTTCCCTGTGGGGTTCTGATGGTGTGCCTTGGTAATTTAAAAATCTTGTTTGGTGTCTCGCGGGTTGAAAAAGGTTGAAAATCACTGTGGGGTGAGGGGCCACTTACAGTAGTTGTTTTGGTTTTATCCCATACAACTATCTGGATAGTGCGGTTTTACTATGGCCGAATTTTATAACAGCTTGTTACTAGTTTGGGCATTTGCTGCCTATCTGATACAGAATGCATCGTGCAATTACATATATATGGGTTCCTGGATAGGCCATAATTTAGGAATAATTGTGATCAATTCTTGGCGTGTCAGTGGACGCCACGCTCCAGCTTCGGTGTCCATTGCTGGGTCTCGGCGGCGGTTGCATGGTGGCCAGGCAGGTACGTTTGATTTCCACAGTGATCCTGGATTTCCGGCCGCTGCTAGGTAACTTAGATGACGGAAGAGTAAGGAGTTCTCCATTACCTAGCCAGGCAGGAAGTACATCTATGTGCCGCACTTCACATGTTTGTTGTTGGTTATCAACTTCATGTCTCAGCCAGGCCTTAGTGATTGGCTGTCCTTTCGCATCTGACCAAAACTAAGGCGTCTGTTATAGGTTCACAATTTTTCCTGGTCCCATCCCATAGGGAATATACCTGCTATCCTAAAAATACGGTTCATCAGAACCATTACTTCTCCGCAATCCAGTCCTGTCTGTCTGCTGCCGGCTAAACGGGTGGTTTTCCACAATCTGGTCCTTGTCCGCAAATCCTGTACTGGTGCTGCACCACTATCCAGTGTCCTCAGTCGCTATCAGTTTCTGCACTGGTGGTGCTCCCAGTCGGTCTACATTCTGCCTGTACATCTGTAACCCCTCCTGCATGCTATACCCATTGCTACACGTAATCCTGTGTGTGATTAGCGGATATAGCTCTAGAGCATGGGTCTTCAAACTGTGGCCCTCCAGATGTTGTGAAACTACAAATCCCAGCATGCCTTGCCACAGTTTTAACACTCCCTTATAGCAAATCTGTGGCAAGGCATGCTGGGATTTGTAGTTTCACAACATCTGGAGGGCCACAGTTTGAAGACCCATGCTCTAGAGCATAAGACCTGGCGGTTCCTAAGTACCGGTGGACACTTTCCATTCTATGGGAAAGTATGTGTTTGTTATAGGCATGAAGACCTCTTGTGTCCTATAAACTGCTTATCAAACGACATCAGGATTTCGCAACACATACAAGTCACGCTTCAGTTTTCCTAAGCGGGACACTTTTTATCATATATTTCCTTTAATAGAGGCATAGTCCACAAGTTACTCTATGGGGTGAGGTAAAAACAAAAACATTCCCAGATTTTAAAGGTAAAAAAAAAGGTAAATGCCATTCAAATGTTAGTACATCTAAAAGTGCATGGAATACAGTTTAGTTTGGTTCTGAATACAACGTAGTCAATGCTTTCAGGTCATAAATGGTCCTTGATGGACGCTTGTGGACCTCAGCTGTAAAATGGCCCCGTTGGCTGTGTAGAAGTTTTCATGAAGCCGATATTGTATGGTTTTCCGCCAGTGATGAAAATGATGCTCGTTACCATAGCCAGGCGGGTGCTGGATAACACTCCGACAGTCAGGATTTTGACGGTCATTTGTCCAACATCGGAATTCCAACTGTTAAATGCCCAACCATCGGGATCCCCACTGGCAAGGGCTATTTTTCTTTGTGGGGGTCCTCAACCTCCATAGAGGGAGAATAGAACCTGTGGCGAGTGAGGGGCTTTGTAGCATCCCCCCCCCTGTCGGAGTCCCAATGTCGGACTAATGACCGTATCATATAGAGAGGCCGCAATGCCTATCCATTTGATACCTTGAACGTCTTGAATTAATTGAAGTCCGACAAGGCCATCCATCCGATTTTCCTGTAATCCAAATATATTTTTATTTGTTTAATCTTCCCGTCGGCATTTCCAGCCAGATCATTGTCGCATTTTGAAGGTTTCAAATGAATAAAATAAAAAAAAATAAAAAAAAACCAGCACTAAAACAAGTCAACAGGAACCAAATTGCGGATAAACCGGGCCGCTGTTTGTGTTGGGGCTCGGAGGATCATTGTCATACGTGTGCGTAGGATGGGCACATAGCTCATTTAGATCCCGTAAGAGCTCTCCGGCCTATTTGTGATTCTCCTCACGGCTGGACGTGTGTGTCGGCATGGAGCTTTGGCAGATGCAGCGATTCTTCTGTCAGATGTCCGTAGGCCTAATAAGCTCTGCCCGGCTTCTGTCCCCTGGCAACAGATTATAGGTTGCCGGGATACTGCATCAATCGAGGAGCACGGATGGAATTTTCTGGATATAAAATGATTATAGCTTTCTCGCCAGCGATTGAAGAGTATTTTATTTTGTTTATTTTTTTTTTTTTGTGAAAAATAGTAATTTTGTGTGTGGATGACGAGCATTTGAGAGTCATGTGGCTACGCTTCAGAAGCCTGTTCTTCTGGATAATGCTTGGTTAATGGCAATTTGGGGCGGACATTGGCTTATTGATAGATGGCGCAGTTATTTGTTGTGTTGGACTGTGATAATGAATTCCTATTCTGTATTGTACACCGCGTTCCTTAAAATTATAACTGAAACTTTACTGATACTTTATATTAGTGATAAATCATACCCCTTTCACACTCACAAAGATATCCCGGGTTTTCGCACATGAACGCGCATCAACCCGGGATTTAGCTCAGTGTGAAAGGGTCTTGAAAGAATATCCTGACGTGGGTAGATTCCGGAATTAACCCAGGATGCGGTCAGTGTGAATGGTCCCGTACCTGCGATTGGGTACACGGGACTTTAAAAAAGCTGCTGATTGGAGCTTTCTTGGGCTCATAAATGCTGATGTCATCTTTCAGAGCCCTGGGGTCCATTTCTAATGACATGCATATGTATTTGCAGGGATTTCCCGGGATCAGTGTGAATGGGGCTGTCCCGGGTCGATCCCAGGTCTGAGTGCATTGTGAAAGGGTACATTCCCAGGTAGAGTCCCGGGAAGCATCTGGGAAAACATTCCTGGGTATGACCCGGCTCTGCGAGTGTGAAAGGGGTATTAAAGGCAGATATCTTGCTATATGTCAGTCCCAATCCTCTTGTATAGTTGTGTTTACTGTCAGGGCTGCCCCCCCCCCCCCCCACCTACTGTTAAAGCTCAGAGTGGCAGGGCCCGGGAGACTTGTTCCCATGGTACCCCCCTGATGGCTGTAAATAAACTCTGGCTTTAACCCATCTTGGACCCTGGACACATATTGAAGCCAGGCTTTCAGTACTTCCCCTTCCCCCGATCACACCTAGATGATGGACCTGGGATATTCTTGGGTCGTTAGCCTTCACACTGGGTCCAGTTTATCACCGGCCAATCAGCTCCTAACTGTCCCTTTTTAAACCCAGCTTGTAACTTAACAGTCAGGAGCTGATTGGCTGGTGATAAAGTACCAGGCACTTTATCAATTCTCCCTTATCACTGCTTCATACATCTACCCCTTAGTTTTAAAATGACAGTAGGGAGTTGATTGGCTGGTTTTTTATCTCCTTCCACTTTATCTCTTATCCATGCTTAATACATCTGCCCCAATAGTCCTAATAAAAGGGTATGGGTCATTGCGTAGACCCAAGTTAGTACGACATGCCTTGGGTTCGAACATTGAACGTCCACAGGCCTTCGGTCGACACCTGAAGTAGGTCGACATGGATAATGTAGACAGGGTCAGCAGGTCGACATGAGATGTTCACTTTTTTGCCCTATTGGGAAATAGATGTGGAGCCAATTAGACGCCTCCCTGATGGTAGTACATGATGGATAATCCTGACAAAATCCCCAACTCCATTTCCTGAAATGCAGCCCCAAACTTGCAAGACTTCCCCCCCCCACCCCATGCGTCACTGTTACCCGCAGACACTCATTATCGCACCGCTCTCCGGCACTTCGGTGAACAGTCTGCCCTCTGGTACAGCCAAATATCTCACATTGAGATTCACCAGCCCAGAGCACCTGCCGTCATTATTCTGTACCCAAGTTCCTAAGTTTTTGTGCATAAATGATTTGCTTGGCCACGTCCAAGGTGCGGCTCTTTGCCTGCGGAGACCACTTCTGGATAGACTTCTCCAAACAGTAGATTGAGTGTACCTGGGTCCCAATGGTTTCTGCCGGTTCTGAGCTGATGGACAAGGGAAGTATTCATGATGTGTCTTTTATCTGATGTACTAAGATTCCTCGGCAGCCATTGAGTGTACGGTTCTCCACGTTGCCGTTACCTTTGCTGCATGGATTGCCTGTTCCTAACCTAGTTTTAAGCCTCCTACACAGCTGTTTCTGTTTCAAGTAAATGACTGTGTTTCAACCTACATTAGAAAATGATGGACATTATCATCTGTTTTGCCTGATCCTATAAAATCCCAGACTTTGTTCACAGTGTGCCTAGAAGAATTGATGCTGTTTTGAAGGCGGCGTGGTGACAGCAAATAATTATTTGATTAACATTTCTCTTCTGAATGCTCTGAATAATAGATAAGAGCATTGTTACTTTGCAGCATTTTTCCCTCACCTGCCTAATACTTTTGCCCAGTACCGTATATATCTGCCCATCCCATATTTATCTGTGTGTCTGTGTCGTCATCATCGTACGTCATCATACTGTACTGTAACGTCAGTAGCCTGAGCTGTTGAGCTGTACTGTACAGTCAGTAGCTTTATATCTGTCATATGCATAAGGTAATTGAGCATTGTGCGTGTCTGCCCACCCAGGGGCTCTCTGATTACCTTTGCATTATTATGTGAATATTAATGAGGGTAATTGCAGTTGCAGGCCACAGAGGTGACATCCCTCCTTATACGTATCCTGGTGCCATTCTCAGCCTCCGCTGTAATAAATGCGTGTGTGTGTTAGTGCGGGATGGCCAGTGACAGCAGACAGTGGTGCACTGTGGGTCAGCCCGCTGTAATCAGTGTGCAGAAGCCGGGCAAGGTGGCTGCGCGAGGACAGCTGAGCAGGGTGCACCATCTACAGTATGGGGAAGTGTAATAATTATGTTACAGAAAAATACTTACATCTTCCTCCTGCACTCGCCGATTGACTGCTAGAATGTGCTTCTGCTCCATGTAGTGCACATCAGGGTACACCGCCTGCCAACATCCCGACTCAGTGTTTCATCTGTTATCCAAAAAGATCTATATTATAAAAGGCTAACGTTGCTCCTCGCCTGTATGGGGGGGGGGGGATTCAAGTATTGTGCGCATCATTGGCCACTAGGTAGATCCTGATGAAGAAATTGTAGTGTTGCTCTGTTGAGGCGGAACCCCTTGGCCGTCCCCCTTAATGACTAATTGGGCTCTTTGAAGTTTTGAATTATGTTTTAGAGAGCCGATAATGAGATCTCCGTTTTGGGGTGAAAAAGGGTTGGACATGGTGGGGGCACATGGTATGGTTTCGGTACAGTATATTGGGGCACTTTGAGTGGGACAAGAGTGTTTAGGATAACAGGTGGGAGTAATCGGTTGTTTTTTGCAAGGTAAAGTGCCCAAATATATATTTTTACACATTATCATTTTTTTTTTTTTTTTTTTTACAGTGTACCCTAAATCTTTTAATTATGCGCTCTAATACACATCTATACTGTAATCCTATGTTGCCATTATTGGGGACACCGGCTGATCTCCCTATTTTCACCTGCACTTTTCACTGGTTAGCACAGCGCAGTTTTCGCAATTTTCAAATAGGATAGTTACGTAGTAATTTAGGCAGAAATAAGACGTACGTCCATCAAGTTCAACCTTTGGTTAGAGGTTGTGGTCTGTTTGTTATATCCCTATTTGAATTGTGTATTTTGGTGTAAACATAAGAAACATAAGGTCGAAAAAAAAAGAACGCAATCACCAGAAACAAGAGTGTTTGTCATTATGATAGGTGCGATAACTTTACCTGTGATCGCGGATCACATTATCACAGGTAAAGGGGTGCCCCCCCCAAAGTGCTTTGGATTTACATCACAAAATAAGCTTAATGAGAGAGAGAGAGAGAACCAAGCTTTTGGTTTGCATTTTTTTTTTAAAGGAACTAGTGGGACCCTGAGTAAAATGCTGAGTAACAGGAAAGTCTAGAGTCTGTTTTTCAAGGGTTCTAGAGTGGGCATGGATGTTCCCTATTGTCAGAGGTGAAAGGTCGACTTACAGATGAATTTTCGGGAGAGTCTAGGTACTGCTAATAGTCCATTGTCTACAGATCGCAGTAATCAATTGGGGCAGTTTGGCGTTGAAAGCTGCGCCAGGTACCTTGGGCACTGGTGCATGACGTCATGTCCTTTAGCTCTGGGGTTCCAGAGTCAGGATTGATCTGGTCATTGCATCTTGGCTCGGAGATGGCTTCATCAGGCTGCAGGCATGCTGGTTTGCAAAGCATCTCAACTGTACAGAAAAGCTAAGCTTTTTTATTGCAAAGTATGAAATATAACAGTATGAAATGACATTGAACATTATTGTATAGTGCAAACATTTTCTAAATTTTTTTTTCCTACCGTATTTGCCGGCGTATAAGACGACTGGGCGTATAAGACGACCCCCCAAAATTTCCACTCAAAATGTAGAGTTTGTTATATACTCGCCATATAAGACTACCCCCTCTTCCGCACACCTCCCTGTCACTAGCAGCTGTCTGGTCCCTTGAGTGGTGGGTTTTGCTGGGGCAGGACAAACCTATCAGGGCAGGTTTGTCCTGCCCCAGCAAAACCCACCACATAAAGTTTTAAGACCCCCTCATCTGCAGCTTCCCTGCAGTGATGCCGCTGTCCTCCCCCAGGCATAAAGAATTGAGCATATATTCATTAAAGGGTACCTCTCCTCGGCCTCGGCCCCCCCCCCCCCCCTTCTTATGCATATGGTACCTCAATAATAAAATATAGCAGTATTTCTCTGCCGCGCTTTCTTCAGCCTAACGGCCTGTCACATTGCACATTGATGTCGGTGGCAGGCTCGGGTGTTTTCGGCGGGGCTCGGGGGGGCTTGTGTGCCTGAGCGCTCCCGAGTCCCCCCGAGCCCCGCCGAAAATACCCGAGCCTGCCGCTGACGTCACTGCAGTGATTGATGTCGGCGGCAGGCTCGGGTACTTTCGGCGGGGCTCGGGGGGACTTGGGAGCGCTCAGGCACACGAGCCCCGCCGAAAACACCCGAGCCTGCCGCCGACATCAATGCGCAATGTGACAGGCCGTTAGGCTGAAGAAAGCGCTGCAGAGAAATACTGCTATCTTTTATTATTAAGGTACGTATGCATAAGAAGGGGAGGGGCCCGAGGCCGAGGAGAGGTACCCTTTAATGAATATATGCCGCACCCAGCATATAAGGCAACATCACGCCGTGCACCCGGCATATAAGACGACCCCCCACTAGAAGGCAAATTTTTATGGGGTAAAAAGTCGTCTTATACGCCGGAAAATACGGTAATTACATTTACACTGTATTAACCAATTTCTGTAAGTATTTAGTCTATGCAAAACAAACTTCAATAAATGAGAACAATAATTTAAACCATGGTGTGTCTATCAAAAATAACTGTAAAAACAGAAGAAAGGAAAACTTAGGGAGGGGGAGGAAGGGGTGGGGGCCATGCGTGTCCAAGATGTCCATCTCCTTTTATGTTTAGGTAATTGGTGGGTTTTGTAAAAGTATTCTGGTCCCATATTATTATTATTATTATAATTTTATTTACAAGGCGCCACAAGTGTTTCGCAGCGCCGTACAAAGGAACAATACAGGGAGACAAAGCTTGGCATAACATTGAATAAATAACAAAAATACAGTACAAATAAAGAGCACCACAGTTCAATACACATTACAGCTTGGATATAAGTAGTGAGGACCCAATTAACATACAACTAGAGGCTTGAGGCCAATGATGGAGATGAGTATGCAGACGAAGATGGTCACTGAGTGTTGGAGTATAGGAGAGCTGTGAGTGAAATATGAAGAGAAGTGGGCTTTGACAACAGGAGGGAAGAGGGCCCTACTCGGAGGAGCTTACAATCTAGTAGGAAGGGGAGACAGACAGATTACAAGAGATAGCAGGATGTAAACAGGCAAGGGGTCGGACAACCAGCTGGTTTATGCAGTGGAAGGGTATGCTTTGATGAATAGGTGAGTAGGTCTCATACCAGAGAGTTGTGAGGAAGCACTTATGTATTTGTTGTTTAGTTTCCGCTGGTAACGTATCTATGTAGCTTTCCCATACCTCGAAAAAAAAGTTTTGTTTGGGTTTCCTTAGAGAGTTGTTTCAGTCCATTTGAGTTTAAATATTTGACATTTTTCTTTAAACATAAGAAATGAAGGGGGTGTGGCAGATACTGTATCCACTGCTGTAATATGCACATTTCCTCGCTACCGAGGAAAGGTACAACAACAACCTCTTACAGCCGACTGAGATTTTTGGAGTAGCTGGTAAATACCCCAAAATGGCCCACTCTGGTGTTAACAGTAAGTAATTTACCAAATGATCCACTGCAAATTTTCTGTCATCCAGAATCGTTGAATAGCTGTACATTCCCATAGACAGTGGTATAAGTTTGCATCAGAATGGTTACATTTAGGGCACGTCGAGGAATTAGTTAGACCCATTAAACTGCAGCGATGGGGAGATAAATATCCCCTGTAAAATATTTTTAAAAACATGTCTCTATAAGCTGGTGTATTTTACTGCCATGATATCATTTGAGAGGAACTCTGATGTTCTGGCGGGTGATTGTGTATTCATATTCTCTAATATGTTTGATTCATTTTCTCTTATCTTATCTTCTACCGGGTTAGTTTTTCTCCATTGTCTTTCAAGTTACATAGTTACATAGTAGGTAAGGCTGAAAAAAGACTTGCGTCCATCTAGTTCAACCTGGTATAGATATCCATTGCTGATTTGGTAGGTTCTGGTATTTTACAGACAATTTATATTTCTTATTTGTACCCATGGATGTTTTTCTCCAGTAAATGTTTGTCCAACTTTGCCTTGAACGCATTTAATGAACCAGCCGTTACCACCTCTCTGGGAAGAGAGTTCCAGAGTTTGACTGTTCTGACCGTAAAGAAATTCTTTCTACTAGCTGAATGAAATCTTTTTTCTTCTAATCTATACTCATGCCCTCGCGTCCTAGATTCCTTTCTAGTAGAAAAGGGGGTGCGTGACAGTTCCTTATATTGGCCCTTGATATACTTGTACATGTTGAGCATGTCCCCTCTTAAACGTCTCTTTTCTAATGTAAATAGTCCCAAATTGCTTAATCTCTCCCCGTCTACAACCCCTTTTCAGAGTTCACTAATACCCCTTTTACACCACCTCAAAACCCCGGGTCTTCGGTGGGTCAGAGGCGGTGTAAATGGGACCTGGGTAGAGAGCGGTGTAAATGGGTATGCCGGGTCAGTGGGGACGTACAACCTGCGGGCTGCAGTGTCCACAGGTTGGACGGGGGGGGGGAAGGGGGGACGACAGACAGCCTGCGCTGCTGTCTGCTATACTCTGCAGACATCAGCGGTGGCAGGGGAGGAGGTGAATGGATGCCTGTGTGCAGCATCCATTCACCTCCTGGACGACGGCTGGGGGTAGCCCAGCAGCTTACCTTGGTCTTGGGCTGGGGATCGGTGTATCCGGCAGGGATCACCGCGGTCCCGGTGATTGGAGATGTCATCTCCAAGCACCGCCTCCGTCTACACTGCGGGTGGGCACCGCAGTGTAAATGGAGTAAATCCTGGATCCAACCCGGCTTAGATCCTTCTTCCAAACGCCGGGCCGGACGGGATTTTTGTTGTAAAAGGGGTATAACTTTGCTGTTGCTGTCATGGGCAGGGATCAAAAAGGCTACGAGGAACTCACGTTTTAAAAATGATTGAGATCTGCAAGTCATTCGGTCACACAAGAATCACATACAGCGGATGAACTTCCAAATGCAATGGGTTTATTCCTCCACAGGGGTCACAGACAGGCAGTTCTTAGCAGAATGTCATCAGTTCTCAAGGAAGTTACAAGGAGATACCACAGGTCACAGTAGATCGTTAACAAACCCCAGGTGAATTCCTTCAGAGACCAGTCATTTCCAAGGCCCCCTAACACTAACCACTTTTAGGTATATCACCTGGCCAGCTTGTCCAGCATCAGGAGCATTGTCTCTTGTCTCTGAAAGCATTTAAAAACCAACCGACAGGTGTCTGCAATCAGGCTTGCTTTAGACTTGACCACGCCTAATACCTCTCCTTGGATTGATGCAACCACACCCTGGTGTTCTACATACCTGCCTGGTATGTTCCTGCTGACCTTGTCACATTATGTGCACTGGTTGATGTACCTTGCGTACGTCGTAATTAGTAGCTTAGTAGCTCTTCCAGCTCAGCCATAAGGTCACTGCCCAGTGTTATTGTTTTTGGGGTGTTGTCTGTAGCCCTCATTTCCAGCTTTCCTTTCTGTTTAGTTTTATAATCACTTTTTTTATTGCAAGATGCATTTAAAGTTTACCTTCTGTTTTGTTATTCCAAGCCTTTTGAAGACACCAGACTTTTTGTCATCCCATCTCCATTTCCTTCATTTGTTTTAGTTCATTGATTTATGATGATTTCAGTTAGTTATGTCAGATCCCTGAATTATGGTCATATCTTTCATTTATTACAGTTCATCTATGCAAATCAATTAAGGGGAAGGCCCAGAACAGGCTTCCTTGGTCAAAGTTCTGCACAGCGTACACCAATGGGATGTCTGAACAGGACAAGGTGATGGGAGCCCCTTGGCGGTGGGGTTCCCTAGGCCGCAGCCTGCTCTGCCTGCTCTTACATCCAACCCTGATTGACCTAAGTAGGCAAAGCTACATATAGATAGGGTGATAGCAGGGGCACCTGTTCCATCGCAATTGCAACGTGTTGAGATTCCTGGTACTACACAGCTTGGAATAATTTATCCTCCTTTCAATGAATAATTCCATAGAAAACAATAATTATCAGAATGTGACTGATCCTTTACACAGTATTTATCATCTAGCGCTATTTATCTCCTAAATAAAGCACACGCCGTGATTAGCGTGAGGAGGGCGGCATCGCCTAACTTGCTTAATGCTAATGACGCTGTCCTAAAATCTACTAAGGGCCTGATTCAGGTCTGCTTGCTAAGCTGCAGTCATTCACTGCTTAGTGAGCAGATAAACGCCCACCCCCCAGCTGGCCCTCGAATCTCCTCGGAAGCATGCGAATGGATGTGTATGCTGATACAACCATTCGCATGCAAGCATACGAGGAAATAATCATTCGATGGTCGCCAACCATCGAATAATTTTTTTCCCCCCGTTCGCAAATAAAAGTCAGTCTAATACGGTCTTTTATTTGCTTCAGCTATGGCCGAGAACGGGCTTCAGGCTGCGACCCGCCTTTGTTCACATTGGGGTGCCCAGCGTTTTTGTGGGCACGCCCAGGAGACACTGGGTGCCCCCATGCGGCAGCCCCCTGTCCGACCACTGCCCGCCCCCTCTGCGTGAACGCCTCGTGACTGTGATTATCGCCGATATGTTCATACAGCGGCCCTGCGCATCTGTATATCTGCCTATGTGCAGAGCCGCACCCTCGGTCCTCAGTATGAATACGCCGAGGACTGTGCCATGCTGAATCAGGCTGACCAGGAACATATTCCATGTACTAAACCCTCTCCAGACAGCACTATCGGAACGTCCGAACTATTGTCAGGTTCATCACGTTGGTAATAAATGCTGCGGTCACACGGAATACAGCTACCGTGCCGCTAATTGGTTACAGTCCTTGAGCATCGTTGCAATCCTGTGAGATGGGGACTCTCTCCTTCCTTCTCCCTCTATCAGTAACATCTGCCTATTAGCATTAATCAGGACCCGACTGCTGCTGATCCAAAGCTATTAGATTTCAATTAATTGATTTTCTGTTCCTTTAATTGCCTTTTGGAGAGAATCTTTTATATTTTCTTATGCGGCAGCAATGTTTAATGTCGGCTGGAATCTTACTGAAAGCCCCGTGTTTCAGATCTGCCGATACGTTGTAGTAGACATGGGTAACCGGCCTGACTGGTGTTCCCGTTACAAAGAGCATGCGCTCGGGGAGAGGACAGGAGAAAGGAGAGCGCTCCTGCCTGGTCCCCGGGTGCCTCCACTCCAGTGAATGACAATTGTGCTCTCCTAGGAATAGTTCCGTGAAGATCATTTGCATCTAGATGACACCAGTCTTTATTATTTGTGGCCAGATGTGTGAAGGAAGCCTTTATGCAGCAATGTACTGGAAGCTGAGAGTCATCGTTTGTACCATTGAACATCATCCAAATTGTGGTGAATGATTTAATTTCACCCTTTTATTATAATCGCCACAAGCAGTTCCAACGATACATTCAGCAGAAAAGAGGATTTGATGATTCTGAAGGGCAAATATTCGATATTAACTTATGTTCAAGACATTTTATGCAGTCATTATGTGAACACGGACAAAATGGCGGCATGGGCATAATGTTCGACATTGTGGATGTCAACAGGCACGTTGCTGTCAGGCCAGGCTGACCTCAGGTCTGCAGTTAGGGTTAGAATTAGTTAGGATTAGGTTCGGTATTTGAGTGCCACTAAAGTTAGGCTAGGGAGAGGGTTGGCATGCAGTTAGTGTTGGGTTAGGATTGGTTAGGTGAGGGATAGCGTTGGCCTTTGGTTTTGGTTAAGGCTACGGCTTGACTGCAGTAAGGCTTGGGCCGTGGTTAAGGTTACGTTAGGGTTGGGCTTCCGTTAGGGATAGGTTTGGCCTGCTGTTAGGATTAAGGGTAGGGTTGTACTGCTGTTAGGGTTGAGCTGAGCATAGTGTTAGGGTAGGTATAGGGTTGGGCTGAGGTTAGGAATAGGGTTTTCTTGTGGCTAGGGTGTTGGTAGGTTTGGACTATGTTTAGGGTTGGTCTGCAGTTGGGGTTAAGTTAGGGGTAGGGTTAGACTACAGTTAGTATTGGTCTGCGTATATGGTTAGGGATAGGGTTGGGCTGCAATTAGGGAAAGGGAAGGGCTGCGGTTAAATTTACGTTAGGGGAAGGGTTGGGCTGTAGTTAGGGTTAGCTATAGCTAGGGTTAGTTTAGAGTTGGGTTGTGGTTAGGGTAAGGCTGCGGGTAGGGTTAGATTAGGGACAGGGTAAGGTTGGAGTTGAGCTGCGGCTAAGTTTAGGTTATGGTTAAGGCTCAGTTGCCCTTAGGGTTAGGATGCGGATAAGGATAGGATTGGACTGCAGTTAAAATTTGGTTAGAGATAGGTGTGGGTTATGTTTAGGATGTGGCTGCAGTTAGGTTATGTATAGGGTTGGGCTCTGGTTAGGGATAGGGTTGGATTGCAGTTAGGGCTGGGCTATGGTTAGGGATAGTATTTTGTTATGGATGGGGGGGGTGGCAGTTAGGGTTGGGTTAGGGATAGGGGTGGACTGCAGTTAGGGCTGGGTTAGGTTAGGGATAGTATTTGGTTATGGTTAGGGATGGACTGCAGTTAGGGTTAGGTTCGATATAGGGTTGGGCTGTGGATAAGTTGTGGTTAGGGTTAGGTAAAGGGTTGGGCTCTGGTTAGGGTTTGGCTACGGTTAGGGTTATGTTTTGGTTAGGGATTAGTTTGGAGTGCAACATCTTCCTGTCACGGACAGCTGCGACAGTATGTGACGGGTCTGATACTCACCCGTCCGTGTCCACCATCAGCTCTCCTTGCGGCCTGTGCGGCTCCAGCAGTGGTCTGCTTGTGCAGCCTGGGTCGGACCCATCCTTGGAGCCGGGTACTGGCTCAGTGAGAGAGGCAGTGTCTGGGAGCGGTGCCGACATCTTGGTTATGGGCAAAAAGTGTCATTGGCCAACTTAGGTGTTTCCTTTCCCTCCTGCACTGTCCGCCAATTGAAGTCTCCCTCTGGCTACAAAGGGGATCTGCCTAGACTGCTCAGTGTCAGTACAAATAGTCTTCTGGCGTTTTTCGGCCTGTTGCCTTCATTTTGCTCAGCCTGCCTTTGTTTGCTGCTCTCGGATATCCCAATCAGCATCTCAGTCTTCTCCGGACCTTCCTTGCCTAACTATGTCTGGTTTCACTCAGTCACAGTGTCCGCCGGACTCTGTCTCTGTGCTCTCCTAGTCTTCGGCTCCTTCCACTCCACCAATTTTCCGGATCCAAATATCTCCATCAGTGCTCAACGTCTTCCAGCTCTTCAACCCGGATTCCCATATCCAGTGCTCAATTTCTTCCAGTTATCCTCTCCGGATCATATTTATCCTCATCATCCTCGTCAAACCTCTCGTTCCTTGTAGTCAGCCAGTGTTGCAGGCAAAGGAGTTTTTGCGCTCACCTCTCGAATTGTTGTTTTTTTTTCTCTCAAAGACGTTATTTGGGACTTGTCTTATTTTTCCCATTTATGAAAAAGTCTGTAGTTACACCTGCATGCTTTAACCCAGTAATCTCGAGCCTGAACCCCACACGAACCCATCCAAACCCACTTATGCGACACTCCCTGTCTTTTGTACCTTCCATCAGTCCGTTAATATTATCAAGATGCCCAATCCTCGCTGAGAAAACCATATGGCGATCCGGATGACTCACAGACAGGGGTCAATTTTACTAAGATGGGAGTCCTGTTGAAGATGTGATGTTGGCCAAAGCGACCAATCAGATTTATCTTCTAGAAGGTGCTAAATAAATAAGAAGTACAGTAAAATCTGATTGGTTGCTATGGGCAACATCCCGTGATCCCCATAATAGATCTCCCACCTTAGTAAATGTACACCGCAATGTCTTGGTAGACATTTTCAAGGTCAACGGTCAACACAAGCAGAAGATCAACATCCACGAGGACTCCGAATGGAAAACTGGCCCGAAGCCGGGAGTCCTGCGGGGGTCCACCTTCTTAGGTGTCAACATTAACACCAATAAAAAACTCAAGTTGACCTTCATGTTTTGACCCTTTGACACCATTGACCTTTTGAATGTCAACTTTTTGGAAAGGTCGTCCTTTTGGTGTTGACCTGTTGACTTTTCTACCTACAGCTGGAACTCTGGCCATCTAGCGGGGGTCTGTCGGATTGCCAACCACCAGCCCCCGCCAGCCGCCAGAAAGGGGACAACGGAGCTCCCCGCCTCCTCACCGCCGGTCTCCACCGAGCACCCCCACCTCACCGCACCCCCCCCACTACCCCTGCCCGTCTCCCTGAAGTGGAGATGGCCAGGGTTTGCGTCCCCTGCCGCCCAGAAACCTGGATGCGCGTGCGTCCCAGTCAGATGGAGCGCCATCTCGCCAGCAGGGGCATTCTAGCGAGCTCTAGCGCTGGCTGAGAGGCACTCCGTCTGTAGATATTATGAGGTCAATTTACTAAAGAAATTAAAAAGTGGTTCTGTTGCTCACAGCAACCCATCAGATGCTGTCTATCATTTCTCTATTGCATCCTAGAAAATGAGCATTTCGTGGTGGTCGCTAAGGAACGGGAGTGGTAGGTTTGCACCATACGTAGATTTTTGAATTGGGGTAAAAAAACTCTACTATTGTCCCATCCGGCCCAAGAACCCGCGTGAATTGGGGGCAGTTGGGACATCTGATAAAAGGCAGAAGATAATCTGTTACAAATAATGATATTGTTTGTAGTGCAATTAGTTATTGGTCACTTCACACAGTAGTTGTAGTGTTACATGTTAGCAGCTTTGTAACGTTGTCTGAGATTAATGTTCGTGTCACTACAATGACGCAGCAATCCGCAGCGCAGTGTTGTACACTTACATCATATGCTGGGGGAACGGGTTCCCATATTGCCAGAAAGGTTCCGGGAGGGTGTGAGTTCCAACGTGTGATGCCAAGATTTCCTCCATTGTCTTCCGAAAGCAGACTGATCTCATTACCACTAATTAAAATATACCGCCCCCCTCCCCATATAGAATCCTCCAATGATTCTCTACAACTCCCAAACCCAAATAAGATTCCATGTATGAAGTATGTAGCACTTGTTAAAGTTGAACGCACACACCCCTCTTCTCTCTCTCTTGCTCTCTCTCGTTCTTTCGCTCTCTCTCTCTCGTTCTCTCCTCCTCCCCTCCAAAACATTTTTTGGCTTACAGCAGGTTGTGTCGCATGCGGACATTTCCAGACACAGAACAGATTCCTTATCTCAGAATAACAAATGGCTACAAACACTACATTACTGCTTATTAAAAATGACGTTGGGGCCGCGGTGACACTTACGAGCCCTTTCGGGTGGAACCAGGTGTATTTCGGCTGACGAGAGGGTTTGTCAATTGCAAGATTTGGTAATTGTCTCATTTCCTAGGCGTCGTTCCATTTTTGTTTCTTCATTATTATTATTTATTTTTTTAGTTTAGTTTTATCCTTTGTTGGGGGGACAGGAGACCCCCCTTCCCTCTTAATATATGAACTGATCCGCAAAGGGCATCATTGGGAAAGACGGACTCAAACAGATTGGCACAGGCTGGAACTCTGCCAAGGCTACTTGGATTTGGGAAGATTGCCATGCTGGGAGCGAGGAAGAGACAGTGTGTAGAGGAGGGGGGGACGGAGGCGATACTTGGCAGAGCTCGATCAAATCAGTTTCTTTTGTCTGCCATCCCTGCTTGAGCTTCGAGAAAGAAAACCATTTTCGGGACTAAAAAAAGGAAAATTCTGAACTTTTTACTTTTTTTGAATATGTTTTGTTCTGCAAACTTGGAAGCGGTTTGTCTCCTTTAGACCTTTGCGGCGTAGTACATGTCAGTCAGCAAAGTTGGAGAGAACAAAAAAGACACTTAAAGTAAAATGCCCTGCCGGTTGCATTGTGTCCAGGTACGGTAACCCGCTCCGAAAACCGTTCTCCAACAAAAGTGCTTTTTTTTTTCAACTTTGCAATCTACAGAGAAACAGAAGCATCTGCTGTGCCTTTAGTACCTGGAAGAGCGGACGTGGACTGGAAAGGCCTTGTTTGAAAACTTACAAAAAGGACAACTTTTTGATTTGCTACGAAGTTACGTCACAAAATCTGTCTACATGTGCGTGCCACCTATTGAGATGTATTTTGGGATGGAAGCAACAGATTATTCCTTGATGTCTCTCCTGGTGCAGCGTCCTCAGCTGTCACTACTGCCTTGCCACCGTGCAATTAGTGACGAGAAGATGACAGTAACCCTATACATCACTGAATGTGCAATCCGGAACCTGTGAGCATTCTCTTCTCATATCTTGGCATGTATACATGTCTGTAACTGCACCTCTGTCACCCTCCTGGGAATGTCTCATTCAGATTTGCTGTAAATACCTGATATGGGGCAATCAATGAATAGATACGCAGTTTGGTAGCTGTATAATTACATTGATAAAGAGCTAACTGTTTTTTTTATTGTAGTGTTTTGGAGTTTCGTGAATTAATTTATTGCATAAGTTTGTGTTCATTTCGGGTAGTTTCCGTGTTGCGCTGTTGGCGTTGGTACAGCGCCCAGACTGTGTATAGAGAGTTTTGGGCCTCATCTGGGCATCATAGAGCATCTACATTGCAGTGCGAGTAATCTGGAAAGGATCCAATCAGAACACTGTTGCCATGGGTAGCGTTTTGTGAATGGCACTGCCAACGGATCCGTGATGATGCTAATTGAGTTTTATGGGGGTCGTTTTGTGGCATTGGAGAAATTTGGATTGTATGGTCACAACTTGAGACGCGTTTGGTCACTTATTATGTTATGTATAAGGAAAGAGACAGACATTTTTTTTTGTGTTTGCCTTGTAAAAGATTGCCCCTTTAAAAAAAACTTGCTTCCATTAAATAACTGTGTATCCGGGTTTTGCATGTAAGTGTGCCTGGTTAAAACTGCCCTATTATAACCTGTGTTTGAGCTAATAACAAGTAGTTCCCTTTAGTTATTTTGCAAATTCATTAGTAATTGTATGAATGAATTCTATTAATGAATATTAGGTGTAACGGCCAGTTGACACATAGGGCCTTATTCTGGTTCACTTCTCAAATGGACAAAACCATGCTGCACTGCAGGTGGGCAGATGTAACATGTGCAGAGAGAGTTAGATTTGGGTGGGGTTTTACTTCAAAGTGAGATCTATATTGCAGTTAGAAATAAAGCAGCCAGTATTTTCCCTGCACAGAAACAAAATAACTCACTCAAATCTAACTCTCTCTGCACACGTTACATCTGCCCCACCTGCAGTGCACATGGTTTTGTCCATTTGAAAAGGAATTTGCCCCACACAGATGGCCAATACGGTTGCTTCCTAAAAGCACCAGTCATTTAAATTGGAAAACCAGCTCGGTTTAGCCTTTTCAAGGACTGGCGCTTCAAAAACAGGGCCGGACTTGCCGCAATCCCGCCCCTTGCAGGCTGGTACATCAGCCCCATAGGTTCAGACTGATGGTCCCTTTCCAACTTACATGTCTGTTTATAACCTTCATAGTCAATACATATTACTGTAATGAGTCCATGATGTATGTACGTGTAGCCTAGAGGTCTTGCCGTCTCTATCCAATATCAATCGGTCAGGCATGATGGATTGTCTAGCATATCCGCTTGATGCAATATTTTCTAAGTGTCCCATCGGCTGTTGTATGTCCTGCCGCGACCAACGGACGCGCGTTTCCCCTGTTCCTTTACATGCGAAGGAATGGAGAAATGACTGCTCTTCAGGTGCGGAGCGCTGATATCGGGTGAGATACAAGGTGAGGTAACGAACTGTGTGCGTCCCGGATATCTGCAGTGTCAGATAAAATGTCTGTCCGTCTGACTTGCATTTTATCTGACCATGTATGCCTAACATATGCAATTGGGTCAGATCCACATACCTTCCTGAATTGTGAACCGTTACATTTCCAGCGAGAGGAGTGTGTAATGGTAAAGGGGGCACTGTAATGTGGTACAGTATGAACAGGGGGCACTGTAATGTGGTACAGTATGAACAGGATGCACTGTAATGTGGTACAGTATGAACAGGGGCACTGTAATGTGGTACAGTATGAACAGGGGGCACTGTAATGTGGTACAGTATGAACAGGGGGCACTGTAATGTGGTACAGTATGAACAGGGGACACTGTAATGTGGTACAGTATGAACAGGGGGCACTGTAATGTGGTACAGTATGAACAGGGGGCACTGTAATGTGTCATAATCTAATATACTCAGTGTAATGTGAAGGGTACTATAATGTTACATGTGGCACAATATGCAATGAAGGCACTATAGTATAGTATGGTATAATATGAACTGGGGCACTGTAATTGGATACATACTATACCCTAACAGAGGATCCTGCTACTTTGAATTCCAACAGTCTCTCCATTAGTAACCTGACCCTCCCCCCCTCACTTGCAGCAGCCTAATCCTAACCCCCTCCCCCCACAGTCTGACCCTAACCCACCCACTATTTCCTAAACCTCATTCCTGTACCTCAACTCCTAAACCGAATACCCCACAGTCTAATTCTAAGCCCCCCCCCAGTAGTGCCTAATCCTAACCCTCTCTTCCCTGGCCGCCTGCTAGTGCCCGCTAGCAGGCCCCACATACTCGCCATTCAGGATGTCAGCTGTCAGCATCCTAACCGCAACCCACTGTAATGTGGCATACTTTGTACTGGATGGCACTCAAATGTGGCACAGTATAGACAAGGGACACTGTATCGGGGCATAATATGAACTGGGGACACTTTATTTCCTAGCGCAAATTAAGAATACTGGGTGGCCTCTTACATACTAGGGATCTACAATGGTTCATAAAATAAACTAGGTCACTACTATGGGGCATAACAGACACTTCTTTGGGGCTATTACTATGAATAACTGCTCCAGATAGGTGTCTCACAAGAAGCATTGGGACAGACGCCCCTTCAATATGTAGTTAGGGGACATACAAAGTTATTGTTATGGTGGTATGGTGAGTCTTCATCTTACTAACCAGTGTCCTATCGGACGGCTGTAATTGGGTGTGTTGGTTACATGAGGTCCAACTATGACAGCACCTTACCTCATGTTTGTGGTCTTCGTGAAGTTCAAAAGCGATCAGCAATGTTGAGCAACCAGACGAGTGCAATTTGATTGTCGACGCATTTTGTCAACCAACCAGATGACAAAATGCGTGGGTCATAGTAATCGTTTATGCGTGTCCATGACGTTATTGCACGCCACTTAAAGCCCCTAGCCTCCAGCAGCCTATTAAAGAGAGAGGACATGTGGACAGAAGCCTTCTATGTCAACTATGTCTTTTTGGGGTTGTGGTATATTTGGTTGACATGAGAATGTCAACATTGACACTTAGGAACTTTTAATATAATCATATGGTCGAAACGTCCCAGGTGGTCTAATGGTGGCTACAACTGGTTCGGCGTCTCCAGTGGTGTCCTGACAGTCAGGTGACCATGCCTTCCGTCAGATCCATTGTGAACATGTCGACACTCTGCAATGTTGACCTCATCACTCTCGACATTATGAAAGTCAGTATTGTAAATATTATGGCTACGCCCCTTTTTTAATGTAAATCAACCAGAACATTTAACATATTGTATAAAGTTATATCGAGTAGTTTTAAACCGTATTTAAAATCTGTAACGGTCTTCCAGCGTGTAGCAGTTTGCATTCAATCAGCTTCCATTCATTCATGAGCCAGCCCTGATTGCATTACCCCCCTACTACACTTGTTATACCTCATGCACAGTAAGAAAGACTATAATAGTGTATTATGGAGCCTGACTTGAACAGAGCTTTGATAGAGTTCTGTTTGATTGGGGTCTTGTGTCGGTACAGATCTGAAGAGGGTCTCTTGGGAAGAATAGCTGTTTATACACTTGTGGAGGAGGCCAGCCCTATTCTGGAGAGAACCCCTTGTTGGTTTTCAGCTTCTTGCGGAAACTTGTAGTCATTAGGGTCACACATAGGGAGCTACCCAAAGTCACTTGTCACTCTCCTGTAACTTACAGTGAATGGGTAGATTGTATCTTATATATGTTGGCAGGCGGCACCTGCACTTGCAGGACATTTGCTGCAGCTTAAACCAATAAGACCACAAGTCTTTATCATACTGTAGCTGACGTTTCAGTCACCCCTGATGTGACTTTCATCAGGGAACTGTCCTTAGAGTGACACGTGCAAACATTTCTGTTCTCGTTGTTTGCTGGACATGTGAGAGGACACCTGGGCAAGTAAACAATATATAAATGGAGTGTTGGTTTGTGAGTATGTGTATACAGTACATATATACACAGTACTGTAAAAGGCAAGTGTGGAAAATGATGCAGATCAAGAATGCTTTAAAAAATAGGGTTTATAGTTAATTTTTTTTATTTTTAAATACAGGTGGGGACTGCTCTCATCTGAGCAGCACCCATGGCGCCGTCTGCTATGCTCCGCCAAAATGGGGCATGTTGAGACGCTCACGCGCAGCGTTCTCGGCAATGGATGCACAAGCTGGTGTGACGCTAGCGCGTCCATGTCCCGTCCCCATCCGCCAGATCGCCATCTGTCAGAAACCTGTGGATGGCGATCTGGCGGCAAGGATGGGTGCGGCCCCATCTGTATATTTTTATTACAGGTCGGGTCTCCCTTATCTGTGTATTTCAAAAACCAATATATTCCAAAAACCGTGGTTTTTCATAATATTTCGGGGTTTTTTCCCACACCCATTTTTTTCATACTTACCTCGTCCCCCCGAAGTCCATGGCAGCCTCCGGGATCCTCTTCAGCGGTATCTCCGGTCCCAGGGGTGCATTGCGTGCATACGCACTTGCGCAATACATCCCTGGGACCGGAGATGCCGCTGAAGAGGATCCTGAAGCCTGCTGTGGACACCGGGGGGCAGTACCAGGGGACCAGGTAAGTATGAAAAAAAAAAAATCCAAAATCCGAACAAATCCCTTATCCAACATGCTCGTGGTCCCGAGCATTTCCGATAAGTGATACTCAACCTGTAATATATCACTTCGCAGTAAAATATACCAGAATCAGAATCTGCTTTATTGGCCAGGTATACTTGCGTACACTAGGAATTTGTGTTCGGTTTGCTGTGCAGCAGCCAGGTGGGTAACAAGTACACAGCATACAGTATAAACAATATAAACAGGTGGGGGAACGTGTACAGTCATACAGAAAGTTATTCCAAGGGGACACTGTGTTAGATTATGTGCAAAGGGTTATGGCGCGACTAGACAGTGAGGTGTTCATGAGTTGATGTGTCAGCAGGTGAACCGCTTGAGGAAAGAAGCTTTTTAGGCTTCTGGTGGACCTGGTGGGAATAGCCCTGTAGCGTCTGCCTGATGGTATCAGGTTAAACAAGGATGTAGTTGGTCCTTGACTTATCTTCGTTGCCCGCTTTTTTGGACAGAGGGAAGGCCCGTCCCGATTATCTTCTCCGCAGTGCTGACTACCCTTTGGTCTCTCTCGCCGGCGGAGCCGTACTAGACCAGTATTGAGGAGCACAGTACAGACTCCACAATCGCGGCATAGAAGATGAGCAGAAGCAAGCAAGCAAGAAATGTTGAATATGAGCGCTAATGACAGATAACATAAAACTTGTAAATATAACATTACAGTATGTTACAAACTATCAGTGTTGCACATCATAAACTTAATAAGCAATTGGGACTCTTTTGAAGACCGGCATATACATATGTGCAAAGACATTCGGAAGGGCTCCTACCCATCAAGGACTACAGAGACTGATAGAGGAACCAGAGAGTGGCAGTCTCCTTGTGCACACGGAGGACCCTGTTTCTCAAGCCGTGTAAAATGCACCGTTCACAGGTTGGCTGGTAGGTAGAGATTCCTTGTGGACAACACCCTTTGAGTTGAAAAAGACAGTGATGGATGGATTTGGTCTTTCATTTGCTCATTTGGTGACGATGGTTTGCGCCACTCTGCGCTTTAGATTGTAGTGTCCGGATCATACTCAAAGATCTAAGTTTTGTTATCGCTCTGTCAAAATAATTAAGCTCACTTTGCACACCCTCCAAAAGTTTAAGGTATATCGCCACACGCTTGTCTTTTGAAACATGAGTCAAAAACTTGGGAACCAATGGGGATCATATCTTTTGTATCGCTAATTCCTTTGTCACAATCTCTTGCACAGTGCTTTTTGTAAGCCCCAACCTTTCTGCTACCATTCCACTCAAACGACGGTCAGTGTTCAAAACATTGCGCACTTTGTCCACATTTTGATCATTTTGGATTATTGATGGTCGTCCATGGTGTGGTTCATCCTTAACGACTTCTCTGCCCTTCTTGAAGAATTTAAAACAGCAGTAAACTTGCGCCTTGGACAAGAATAAGTTTAACACAAAACGCGACCGCATATTGTTGCTCGATGATGAGCTCCATCTTGAACCTCGACCATGGTAAAAAAAAAAGGTACACTTCGTTTACAGCTCGATCCGTACACTGCATAGGCTCACGGGCAACTACCGCCAACGAGAATGTGTAGCTGAGAAACCCTCCACCCATTGCCACCATGTGCCTGTTCTGCATGGAGTGAAAAAGATCAGTCTCATTACTTTCCAGACAGACCCTGTATCCAGTAGTAGGTTCTATTCCCTGTCCTGGTGGTCAGTAGATCACCCCAGTTTGAATAATGTTCCTTTCCCCCATTTATATGATCACCAATGGTTTCTGTTATCGTAGCATTTATGCTTTTAAGCAAATACATTATCACTATTGCAGTTACTGTAGCTCTTGAATTTTGTCTCCTAAGCTGCTAGCATATATGCTTTAAAAAAATATTCTGTGCATCTGTTATTCCTCTACATGTTGGATAGTACATACCCAAATATCAGGTCTAAAGTTGAAATTACCTGATTGGTTTGGTGATGTTGTATGTAATGTCTTTACATTACATACAACCTGCAGCTCAGTGGTCGTTTGGCATATCGTTCGGTGTGTTTGCACAATATCGTTTGTCCAGGACACTGGAAAGTTCAATGGAAATTGTTCAGCAATATTGTTCTCCGACACATCGTCTAGTGTGTATGGGCCTTTAGACAGGCTACACGTGACCACACATGGCCAAATGCTCAAAGGATATAATTAGCGATGTGTTTGAGTAAACACCATGCAGCCTTTAACATGAACTATGATTCAGTGAACAACTTGTCCACACAGGCAACACCAAATTCAAGATATTACCATACCTCCCAATATTTTGTCCCCAGTGAAAAGGGGGTGTGGTTAAAGGGGTCGTGGGTTAGCGGAATGTCTCTTCCCATAAGCCACGCCTCCCATTTCCGCTGCTGAGGGGGCGTGGCTAGAGCTCTCTTTCGTGTATAGGTGCTGTGCACATTCGAAGGTCTGGCTTTTTGACAACAATTCTTCAATAAAGACCACTGGCCAGACTTCTTCTAACAATAGATGGCTGTGCCTGTGTCCCACTGGTTTCTGCCAGTTCTGAGCTTATGGCACTGCTGAGCATCTCCCATTTTTAAGGAACGTAAGCATGATGTGTCATTCATCTGATGCACTATGTTTCCTTGGCCGACCACTGCATCTAGGGTCCTCATTATTGCTCACTTCAAAAGAGCTTGAATAGCGCTTCTTGAAACCCAAGTCTGCATTGAAATCTTTGCCTGGGAGAGACCTTGCTGATGCAGTATGCCTACGCTGTATCTTGTTGCTGTGTTCTGTCCTGCCATGGTGTATATATAAAACTGTCTTCCCCAACCTCATCGTTGTATCATAGCTGTTCCTCACCCAGTTTCAAGCCTCCTACACAGCTGTTTCTGTTCCAGGTAATGACTGTGTTTCAACCTACATATGAAAATGGATTGATTTAGATATCTCTTCTCCTTGCATTTTGTTAATTGATAACAATAAACTATCAAGAAGATACACTGTACATAAATTACTTTATCGGATGGCTTCTCAAAACACACCATCACGGCCACAAGATGCGTTAGCGAACTCATCCCCTTGCATGATACCAAGTAGTGGGGGAGGGACGAGAGTTCAGCAGGGCGGCGTTCCAGTGCTCGGTAAGCAGCGATTTCTAAACCAAGCTGAATCAGGACTAAATGTATAAAATTTAAGGAAAACATGAGCTAAAATATTCAGAGCAGGGGATTTTTGTGGGGATTTACACTAGGGATGCCAATCCCGGGGCATTTTTTCAATCCCTGGAATTGTATTGAAAAAAGCTCATTCCCGAGATCCCGGGATTGGCATCCCTAGAAGAAAAACGCCCCAGTCCCCCAAATCTACTTACATGTGGGAGCGGCGTGGCGGCAGCATTGCTGCGGAGCCGCCAAGAGGAGGCAGTTGACGGTTGGTACGGCCGCCACGAGCGGTCGTCGGGAGGCAGTCGGCGGGTGTTGCGAGCCACCGGGAGCCCTGGACGGGAAGCGGAGGGTTCCGGCGGTGGAGGTGTGGCCTGCGCAGCATGACCAATGAGCAAGTCACGCTGCGCAGGCCGCATGCCGGGGACGGGAACAGCCGGGCAGCGTCTGAGCGAGTCTTATCCCAGGATTGGCTACTCCAATCCCAGGATTAAAATTCCGGACATTTTGGGGCCAAATCCTGGCATCCCGTCGATCCCAATCCTGGGATATGCCACCCTAATTTACACTTTACACTTGGTATCCGGATGGCTAACCAGACAATGTCTAGGTGGACAAACATATGGTCGATATACAGATTTATCCATGATTATCTATACTTTTTCATACTTTACCATCAACGTGATCTCATTAACTACGTTTGCTAATACACGGCTATGATTTAATAAAGCCATAGAGAAGATTTTCCCCACTCAGCTGTTCTGTAAGGAGCTGGACGGGCTTATAGCGTTTGGATCGATTACCTTTCATCGTGTATTCTGTCCCTGGCCTGCGGGACGCGCCTCTGACAGTAATTATCCGCACTGTCGCAGCTAGAGACGGAGAGTTAGGACTTCCAGGTGGGTGCGGCAGGGAGGCTGCAGGAAGAAGCCGATCTATAATACACGGAAGTGATGTGAGAAGAGGAAGACAAAAGTCAAATCTTACTAAAATCAGGAATCGGTTACTGGTCGCAGGTTTATTTCCTGCTAACGAGCTGATTTCAGGACGCTGCGCTGATTCTTTTACTGTCATGTGGATTACAGAGTTGAAGCTTATTTGGTCCTTTCCGGGGGATGATATGATATTCCAGCGTTTAGGACGTCCGAACCCTGCATCCCGATTATAACAAATCCAACAGGGGCTCCGTAGCACCCTAATCCTGTCCCCTTACCTCCCAAACACTAACCCTTCTTGCAGCAACCCCCCCTTCCACAGCCTGACCCTAACCCTCCGCGCTACTGCCTAACTCTTACCCCCATACCCTGCCCCTCTGCCTAATCCCTATACCATGCCCTGCGGTCTGACCCTAACTACTCATTCTAGTGCCTAGTCCTAACCCTCCTCCCCACAGCCTAACCCTAACCTTCCCCTCCCCGTATCCCGACCCTAACCCTCCCCGCTAGTGCCCAATATAATCCCAGTACCCCACCAGCTATAACTAGCCCCCACCACCTAACCCTAAACACCCCTAACCCTAAGTCCCCCGACTATTGCCCGATCCTCACACCCCCCCCCCTTCCCTGGGCACCCACTTCCGTATATTGACCGATTGGGACGGCGGCTACCAGCGTTGCATCTTGATCTGTTAAATGTTCTGGTGCCGGTGAAGGATTGCTGAACGCCGTCATCCTGACTGTAGGAATGCTGATTGCAACCCCTCTCCAGCACTAATGGTTAATGATTCGGAATTGTCCAAAATCATTATTTAAACATAGTAAAATAGAGCAAATTAAAATGAAAATCTTTAACCCGGTAATTTGCCTGGTTGAAAATAGTGGTCGTCTCAGCGCTCGTACACTTATTCTCATGGTGGTCGTCTCAGCGCTCGTACACTTATTCTCATGGTGGTCGTCTCAGCGCTCGTACACTTATTCTCATGGTGGTCGTCTCAGCGCTCGTACACTTATTCTCATGGTGGTCGTCTCAGCGCTCGTACACTTATTCTGATGGTGGTCGTCTCAGCGCTCGTACACTCATTCTCATGGTGGTCGTCTCAGCGCTCGTACACTTATTCTCATGGTGGTCGTCTCAGCGCTCGTACACTTATTCTCATGGTGGTCGTCTCAGCGCTCGTAGACTCATTCTCATGGTGGTCGTCTCAGCGCTCGTACACTCATTCTCATGGTGGTCGTCTCAGCGCTCGTACACTTATTCTCACGGTGGTCGTCTCAGCGCTCGTACACTTATTCTCATGGTGGGTGTCTCAGCGCTCGTACGCCCCATCACACGGTGGGATCTCAGCTCTCATATACCCCATCACACGGTGGAATCTCAGAGCTTGTACGCCCCATCACCCGGTGGGATCTCAGAGCTTGTACGCCCCATCACCCGGTGGGATCTCAGTGCTCATACACCCCATCACACGGTGGGATCTCAGCGCTCATACACCCCATCACACGGTGGGATCTCAGCGCTCATACACCCCATCACACGGTGGGATCTCAGCGCTCATACACCCCATCACACGGTGGGATCTCAGCGCTCGTACACCCAATCACACGGTGGGATCTCAGCGCTCATACACCCCATCACACGGTGGGATCTCAGCGCTCATACACCCCATCACACGGTGGGATCTCAGAGCTTGTACACCCCATCACACTGTGGGATCTCAGTGCTCGTACACCCCATCACACTGTGGGATCTCAGCGCTCGTACACCCCATCACACTGTGGGATCTCAGCGCTCGTACACTCCATCACACGGTGGGATCTCAGCGCTCGTACACCCAATCACACGGTGGGATCTCAGCGCTCGTACACCCCATCACACTGTGGGATCTCAGCGCTCGTACACTCCATTGCGCGGTGGTCGCATTACAGTCCGTACATTACAGGTACAGTATGTACGCATTTACTGTATTATATCATTACATAGCTCAGCTAATGTCCTGTCACTGTTATTTATAATTATGAATATATATATTTATTCTTTAGAATAGGTATACAGCAGGATGGCGTGAAGTTATTGTAAATGTCAGTGCCTTTGACAGAATATTGCAATGTGCCTGTGACTTGTGAGTACACAAACCTAATTCCAATCTTTACTTTGGAGAATAATCAGGAAAATTGCCTTCTCCCTGCTACCTGTGTTCCCTGGAGCTGTGCAGTGTCTCATTAGATCTAGTCAATGTTATACATTTTATCTTAGCAACACAAATGGGACTGATGGATGCTGTATGTTTAGTCTGGATTTATATACAGGTTAATGACTATATTTTGTACCACTTGCCTAAACTTCTTGTTCTAAGACACTTGCAATCAGTTAGACTGAGAGGAATTTGCTGGTGACGAGGCTATACTGGCAGTTGCCCAAGGGAATTCCTGATATGGGGCATAATGCGTACAGAGCCTAATTGGCTCAGCAATTTGTTTTAAACTGCATGGAACTCTGGAGTTTGCAGAGCCACCAGTAACCAGTAACATTGGGATACTCCGGGCACTCCTCTTCTTCCTGGTTCTTACGGCCCTGCCCTCTTGACATGATGTCACATGTTTGGGGGAGGGAATTGGTCTCAGCTGATGGACCAGTGCTGCAACTAGCTGACATAGTAGCTTAGCCCAAATCTGTGGGAATAAATGGTCTTCTGATTTGTTCCCATCTGACTTGGGCCCAATTCAGGCCTGATCGCACCAGCGCAATACGCACAGCCAGTGTTCATTTAAGACACCGCACCACTAGAATTAAATCCCGCCTTGCAAATCAGTGTGCTCGCTGTGCGAATGGAAGTGTACGGCTACACATCCATTCCCAGCCTCGGGAATATGTCCAAAACCCATGGTAACAGGCCACAAGTCATCGCAGGCGCTGCGTAGCCCTGGATTTTCTCAGCTGTGCAATGGATAAAGGCATATCTGGCATGGAGGTGGCGTCACACTCCCTCCCCTAACACGCTTTGGCTAGTGTTTTCCCAGACACTTCCAGCATTTTCCTAGGCACATCTGCGGTATACTTATCACTCCCACTAAACGTCCGTTACCATCCCCAGACTCCTACTTCCTGCTTTCCTATTGAAAATTAAATAAAAATAAATTTTTCCGCTGGATCCACTGGGTCCTGTAGGCCAGTGATTTTCAACCTTTTTACCTTGCGGTGCACTAAATAAGGTTTTAAAGATGCCAAGGCACACCATGAGATCCCCACAGGGCCAAAGACATTGCCCCCCCCCCCCCCCCCCCACAGGGAAATAACCCAAACCTATTGGACCCCGTATAAAAAACAATCACACTGATCCCCACATGTAACAGAAAGAAAATACATTGGCCCTTCAAATGAAAAGAAGAGACCAGTAAATAACAGTTGAACTGGAGGTGGCTGTAAACTGGTTTGGGCATCTGTAGATCTGGGGGCACACTTGAGAACAGCTCAAGGCACACTAGTGTGACTCGGCGCAGTGGTTGTAAAACACTGCTGTAGGCTTTCCAGAAGGGACTATTATAGCTATGCTTATAATTCAACAACATGACATCACAAATACAAGTCCAGATGGTTTCTAGGATGTCTAGCAAGCTTAGCCCCTAACCCTATCTATCTGAGGCTAATTTGTTCTGGCTTGAGTTCTGTGACCTGGTCTGGACACCCTTCTGCAGGAGGGTGGAGTAGTTAGTGCTTGAAGGCCCTACTGATGACCATAGAGATGCTTCTTTGGTTACTGCAGACATGGTTCTTCAGAGAAATTCAGTTTTAACCAAATCTACCACTAATGTGATCCTCTTCTTCCCCCTCTTGCCTTTTAAACGAGATGCTGAGGGAAAGCTTAATATGAGGAAAGTGGAACTTCCTCGGTTAGACAAGCCACAAATACAAGCATCAGTCAGGTCTCTCGGCCACGATTTGAGTGTCAAGCAGTAAAATTGTTACCTAAGGGCAAATATTTCCGCTCTTCATTGGAAAGACTGTTGTTGTATAATTAGAGCCACCGATAAAGATTCCCATTCCAGTTTAAACCGGATATCACTGTGGCGCCGTCTTTAGTGCTGTACCTGAGAAGATGTGGCTATAGGGTAGATAAGCCTCAAGAGGCTCCAGACCCGGGCAGGTGTCCTTTGCACACCTTTTCTCAGTGTGTAGATAATATGTGGTCATTTTACCAAATCACGGATGGCTTTAATTAGGAAGTTCAGACTACTGTGGGCACTACGTGGCTCATTTTGCCTCTTGCCCCCATAGGGTGAGCGCAGTAAGAGGAGCTTCCTTGGTCTTCGTTAATTGTGAGTAATGTTCGCAGTTGCAGCTCATCGCGCAAGGTTGGACATTTCGGCCATGTGCAATGAGCTGCAGCTTCGCACATGACCGATGATTAAATAAATCAAGTTGGAGCGCCGGCCAGGGCTGTAGGGAAATGATGGCTCTTTCTGCAGCTTTTTCTACTCTTTCCCTTGAGATGCAAAATGTCAAAGAGCTTCCTATGAATTTTGCTTCGGGCTCAGTATAATTGGACAGACAAAACATTAGTATGGGTTACCTTGCCTCCGCCGCCCCGGAGACTGCAGCTAGATCCTCCGCCGTTAATAGCAATAAATTGGGAGGGATACTTACTAATGTGGGAACCTTGCACACAATACCAAGCAGTGTATTGATCTCCGTCCTCTGGTGTCTAGGATAGAGGACACAGCTACCTTACATAGACTCCATTCTAGATGCTGAAGACCATTGAGTTACAGAGGTGTCCGCGTACGCTTTGCTACTGTTGCGCCTTCTCTTGCTAATGATACTCCCCTGACTGCGCAGCCTAGCTGGGAAGGCAGTCGCCTGGTAGTTATGTTTTGGGTCGCAAAGACAAACAGTCTGGACACACCTGCGTTGTCCGGACCACACCGCAACAAGGATGTGTCGCATCCCCGCGTTGGCCCTAAGACGGCATTTTCCTAAATGTGACTGTATTTTAGGGGTTGCACATGAGCCGCAGAATATCGGTTTTCGGAAATCTGCGGGGAAACCTGAATTAGGGCCATTGCAGGTTTGCACAAGTTTGTATATTCTCCCCGTGCTTGCGCGGGTTCCTTCCTGGTACTCCGGTTTCCTCCCACAATCCAAAAATATACTGGTAGGTTAATTATCTCCCAACAACATTAACAGTAGAACATCTGTGTGTACGTGGTAGGGAATATAGATTGTAAGCTCACTGTAGCAGGGAATGTGAATGTTCAGATATTCTCTGTACAGCGCTATATAAATAACTGGTAATAAATAAATAATTTGGGCCCCCCTCCTCCACCTCAACCTGAGTTTACAATATGCAACAAAGCATTTGATGCCAGAGTGTGGCAGAGTGTTACAGGGAAAAACAGTGGGTGACTCAGTTGCACTGCGCCAATAGTAGTTCCAGCCTCTGCTCCTCCTAGTTATACCCAGACTGCCCTAGCCTGCACACTATAATGAGCAGGGCACTCCATGTTCTTTTGCCCTGTCCTCGTAGTGCCCTCATTCCCTCGTAGTGCCCTCATTACATAACAGCCTCTTTGGTACTATCTGTCCGCCCTGGGCTATTGCACGAAACTGTTGTTCACTTTATTGTCTAAATATTTCACTACCTGTACAGTCTGTCTGTACTTTTTGTATATTAACTGGAGTATGTTGAATTGTAATTGCTCCCTGTATTGCGGTACAAGAACATGGCGCAGTTATAGGAGTGTGTTTTTTAATGACTTCATAACCATAGTTACTGCAAAAGGCTCAGTCCTGAATTTGTGTAGATTAATATTATGAATAATAATGATAATAACAACAGTTTCTTATATAGCGCAACAAATTCCATTGTGATTTACAATTTAAAACAACAGCGATCATACAAAACTGGGAAATAACAGACAGAGAGAGGTGGGAGGGTCCTGCTCGCAAGCTTACACTCTGTAGGGAGAAATGTTGCAGCGAGAACCACCTCTGTTTTGTGAGTTTTTTCCCATCTTGCACTGGGTCCACGTATACCTGGAGGGGGTATATAAATCTGTGGCGAGCAAAGTGAGCCTGCAAGGGTAAATCCCAGCTGCAATAAAATAGCCTACACCTACGTAAAATACAAATAAAATAAAAAATGCTGTGAGGGCATCTGACCGCTTCCATCCTCTCCTATCGTCACATCCTACCCACAAAACAGAAGTGGATCTAGACACAGCCATAGGGAAGTAGACAAGGAAAGGTTATATCTATTGCAGAGGTTCTTGATATGGTGACCCAGCAATGTTGGCCAGGGGTCAAGAGTATGGGAAGGTGAAGAAAGGGAAGATAAGTGAGGAGATGTGTGGACTGTACAGTGGGGATGTCATTGTATAAGAAAGGTTCATGAAGGATTTGTGGTTGTTTCTGGAATTTAATAAGCTGCCTGAGAGATGAGTTTTCAAGAAACGCTTGAAGGATTGGAGACGAGAGGAGAATCTTATTGTGTGTAGGAGGGGATTCCACAGAGCACAAAGAAAGTCCGTGAATAGGAACACATAATGAGTGTGGATGAGAGATGTAGATCTTGTAAGGAGCGAATAGGTCTGGTTGGGATATACTATGAATATACAGTTGGAGTGCATTTAATCCTTGCAGGGGTTGGCGGTCGGATTGCCAGCCCCTGCCAGGGGGACAAGACGCACGCACATCCCCTTCAACCGGAGTTCCCTCCAGGTCCCCGCTGCCTCGTCCCCATTTGCCAATGCCAACCGCCACCTCCTCGCTCCCCCCCAACTCTGCCCGTCCCGTGCGGACTGCACTGTTCGCATCCCAGCCCGCACGGTAACTGGGACACGCGTCCCAGTCAGATGGAGCGCTGGCTCATCAGCGGGGGCATTCTGGCAAGCCCCGGTGCTGAACGAGAGGCGCTCCATCTGTATATTCTCTGCATGTACATCTAGTGTATACCTGTATGTGTCATGTATATCTGTCACTGTTTAACTGTTACCTAACCGGCTGTTGCACAGCGATCCAAATCAGATTCTTAGTATACACAAGTATACCTGGCCAATAAAGCTGATTCTGATAAGAGAAGAGATGTACCTTGCTGTCAGGCATATTTTCCACAATGCAACCTAGGCGCCTGCCTAGGGCCCAAGAGGTTCCATGGAGCCTCATATAGATATCCCCCATACAGCAGAGAGATCTAGAAGAATAAGAAGTGAGTAATGTCCTTTAGACTTGGCAGTTACCTGATCATTCATTACATTAGTCAGTGCCGTGAAGTGTTGGGAAGGACTGTGAACTGTGAAGTGTTGGGAAGGAAAGCCTGACTGAACCGGATCTGATAGGGCGCGAGAGTTAAGAAAGTGTGTGAGGCGAGAGTAGACAAGTCTGGAGGAGCATGGGAGCTGAGAGATGGGACAGTAGTAAGTTAGTTAGAGAGAGAGTGAGTTTGGGTCAGAATTGTGTTTTTTCAAAATGGGAGTAATCACTGCATGTTTGAACAGTGAAGGAACGATACCAGTAGAGATAGAGGGGGGAATTTACTAAGATGGGAGTTCTATTTCAAATGGGATTTAGCTATGGACAACCAATCAGATACTATTTATAATCTTCTAGAATGTGCTTAATAAATAAGAAGTATGTTCTGATTGGTTGCCCATAGCAACATGCCATGTGAAATAGAACTGCCATCTTAGTAAATTTCACCCAGAGACTTTAATTAAGTTGGGATGATGAGCACAGGAGACAGTATTACTTATATGTGAGCATTTGGCATCAAGAAGAGAGGTAGCAGATTAGGAGGAAGGGTAACGTGCGGATACTTCATCTTCATTTGTGGGATCAAATGAAGAGAATGTGGCAGAGGGTTCAGGTGTGGAATTGAGGAAGGAATGGGGAGCATATAAAGTACCAACCAATTAACTACCAACTGTCATTTTTCAAATACTGCCTGTAACACGGCAGTTAGGATATGATTGGTCTGTACTTTATCTCTTTCCACGTTTTCTCTCCAAGCTTTGATAAATCTCCCCCTATAGGTCACACTGTACATCAGCATCCATCATACAGGTGGATGATGAGGTAGTGACCCTTGTTTATTCTATCACAGGGCTCCCTTGACATTACATGCCCCCATTCAGCGTTAATAATGAGAAATGGCTTTTGCGCCATGTAAATGTACACACACATGCATCTAAATCAATTTCCCTGCAGCTCATGTCAGGCGTGTGGACGGTTCAGCGGAATCTCATTTCCCTAATCTATGATTATTAAGTGCCCTTTTTTCTAGATGTATGATTCGTCACACTCTGATCGCAATGCTTTCTCTTGATCCCATATCTTTTTTTCAATATATTTTAGATATTATTGCTTGGAGGGGGGTGTATTTAATACAATTCTTCTGCTTATATATATTAGGCTATATTATTGCAGTTATTACAGATTATGCCTAAAACCGATCCTCAAACAGCCACCGGCCTCCTCGTGGCTATGCTAATGAGCACTATACAGTTGTAGCATCTGTCATTGTTGCAGGGGCAGGTCGGCGGATTGCCAGCCGCCGGAAGAGGATGCATGCGCATCCCCTTTTAATGGAGCTCACCGCGGTCTCCGCCGCCTCACCGCCAGTCCCCACGACGCTGCCCCCACCTCCCCGCTATCCCCCTAACCCTGTCCGTCTCCCTGAAGCGGAGACGGGCAGGGTTCGTGTCCCCCGCCGCCTGGGATGCGTCCTAGTCCGATGGAGTGCCATCTCGCCAGTGGGGGCAATCTGGTGAGCCCCGGAGCTGAGAGGTGCTCCACCTGTAAGTGTACATTAAAAAAGCAACCTTTCTTTGCTGTGTTGGAGCTTTCCAGCAGGTGGCGCTGTGTATTTAATTTACACTAACAGCATATCCATCAATATTCAGTGTGTTGACCAGTGCCGGATTTCCCACTAGGCACATGAGACACAGATATATGGCCAGGATCTGCTGGGAGTGGAACAGGAGTTACTGCATTTGCATGGATGCCTCCCACTAGGTCTACTTCCCTCTTCAACCGGTGGGAAGCAGGCCTTTTAACTCTTTTCCATGGCCCCCGCCCAGCCAGGACTTCTAAATGTCCTCTTCCCTCTTCACCCGATGGGCGGCGGCCTTTAGACGTCTTCTAGTCTTTTTTCCCGTTGGACAGCCACCTTTAAGCTCTTATGCCCATCTGGGAATTCCATGCGTCTTGTCCAGGCGCCTTGAGGAGGTCTTCACTGCACTTCCTCCGCTGTTGGTGAGCTTCTGAAGAGCCAGTGCCATGGACGTTCAGATGTTGACATAGGATGCCTGTAAGTTTGGTTGGATAATGGCTACTGCTTACCACTTATGTTGTCATCGTTCCACTAACAGAGACCTGTCAGGGGCCAGAATTTTTGCACGTGTTCATACATGTGTATGTCTACACTTGACAGACATCAGTGGTTGGAGCGGCACCTCCACCTTTATTTTACTTGCCCACTCTCTGGCAGACTTTCACATATTTGGAGAGATTCATGGGCTCCCATAAGAGTGGGCAACCGTCCCGTATGCTAATCACTTCCCAGCGAAGTGGACGAACAAACTACATGGTGGGCTGTATTGCAGAGGTGGGGCCAAATAATGCGGTGTGCCACCAAAAGTGCCCACCGCTAGTTCATCTGTTGGAAGTCTCCCGGAGGCAAGAAAAATATATGTTGGCAAGTTCCACCTAGATGGGTCATTTTGTGATCGCTGCCTTCAAAAATGTTTCTGCTTAAGATGTATTTTATTTGTGTACAACGGTCTATAAAACACCCTGTTACTTACACCCTACGCTCCTGTCTCTAACAGGTGTACTACAACGGGGGAAATGGTGAATATATATTTATATCTATCACTACTTTCCCGACAGAGATTATTTTCCGGAAGTCCGGCTTTCAGGAGGCACGATGTGTTGTGCAGAAGTATTTGTTTTCTTTCTTTTGTTCCTTAAGGACACGTAATAATAACAGAGTCGCAGAAGATGCGAGTCCTTTCTCTTCTGTAGTGGATGTCCAGACATTAATTCCTGTGGACACAAAGGAAGAGCCGCTGTAAGGACATTGTGTACAGGACGTATCTGGAACAATCCGTGCAGAAGTGTGAAGGTGCATTAGGTGTTCCGTCGGTCACATCGCAGAACAAATGTGCACACAGGGAGTAAGTGTTTTAGTTCTGGACACTCAAGTGTTTAGTTTTCTTCTTCTTAATGTGATTAAAGTTCAGATATCTATACCAGTGCTGCGGAACTGTTTTTAATCTAATTATTCAACTTCTAAAGTAATGACATCAAATTTTGCTACATAGCTTAGACAAAATTACATTCAGCTCAGTAAGCCCAAAAAAAATCGCTGTTTACCGAGCACTGAAACTCTGCCCCACCGAATGCTCCTCCGCCACCGCCAGGTCCCCTCGGTACTATGCAAGGGTATGTGTTCGCTAACATATCCCTCACATGCACCCGCTAGCAGGTGTAATCATTCGATGGTCTCCAACCATTAAGACAGGTGAAACTGACTTCTATTTCTTTCGGTGTACACTGAAGAACTTGGCGTTGGCGTCCTGTGAGGTCATCCGCCCTCCTCCCGCAGCCATCGGCTCGCCTGCATTCCAATGGGAGCGCCCAGCGCTATCATGCAGACGTCCATAAAATGCGTTCCCATGGGTGAGCAACGTTTCCGCGCCCAACCCAACCTCTCCACAACGAACAACCTGGCGAGTTTGTAACTCACTGACGCCTGTCGTTGCGGGGGTATGCACATGTGCAAATATACTCTTGTGAATGCACATCCCCCCCCCATGGCAATGGGGCCAAGTTCGCCCTGGTTCCAAATGGTGCTGAATTGGCCCCATCGTCCTTAATAAAAGCAGCCATTGTATTTTACTGGGACCAACTTTGTGGTCTGTTACATGCTAAGTTTGAAAAGTGACCATTAGGAGCTGATTTGCTACTTTATCTCTATTGTTATGACTGGTTGTTATCGTGCATATCATTTAAAATATTGCCGAAGATGTACTCCGATTTTAGTGCGTTTAAAAGTTGTAATACACTGATATATATACCTGCGTTTTCCCGTATAAGATGGAATGCGCCAGTGGATGTTACAGAACAATCCCTCCGCCACTGGGTATTGGCCTGACAGCAAGGTAACACATCGTAACCCCCATACATAGCTAACCAGTAGCTTTCCCATAAAAGCACCTTCTCCAAGCCATGGATCTCATTTTTGTTATGCTGGTGGATGTGGTGCATCATAGAGGGATGGCCGCATTCTCAGTGTAGGTGTATTGCAGTGGATTGCATTGTATGGATCGGTCACTGTGTGTGTGCGCTGCCAGTAGCTCATTATGCGAAAGAGAAGTATCGCTTTCCGCTTTATTGGCCAGATGTACCTGCGTATACTAGGAATAACAACACAAGGGGGAATTCATAGCATAAATTACATATATAGGTCAAGTATCCGTTATCCCAGGGTTGCCGACTTAGAGTTTCAGCAGCCGCTCAGGGGGCGGGGCTTGCGAGTGACATCACTAAGCCCCGCCCCCATTCTGGTAAAGCAGGGAATTCACGAATCTCCGTGGAGGGGGCGGGGCTAAAATGACGCAAATGTGCCGTTTTAGCTCCGCCCCCTCCTCTGAGACCCGAGGATTGCAGCATTTTAATGCCGCAATCCGGGGGACAGGGGGGGTCCCCCCTGAATCCGGGAGGGTTGCCCACCCTTCCTGGGGGCCGGGAGGGGGTCCCGATTTTCGGGAGACTCCCGGAAATTCCGGGAGGGTCGGCAACCCTGCGTTATCCGAAAACCAAAATATTTCATTTGTATTTAAATAGTATGTATGTAAAAAAAAAAAAAAAAAAAAAAAATCTGGAAAAATCCATTATCCAAAATGCTCCTGGTCCTGAGCATTTCGGTTAAGGGATTCTCAACCTGTATAACAAGTACTAGATCACATTGCTTGTGTGTGTTAGGCCTTACATATTAGCTATGTTGCACATTGTTCTGTTGGTGGACAGCTAGTGGGGAAGATGCTTTTTTGTGGTTTTGATTGACCTGAAGCATTTGCCTGATGGAAGCAGTTGTGGCCAGGTTGCCGCTTATCTGCCGCGATTTTGCACCTCTTGATAAGTATAGTTCCTCGATTAAAAGGGAGGCCAGCCCCCACCATTGCCACCCTTTGTAGCCTCCGTTTATCACTCTTGTTGGCAACTCCATACCAGACTGTGATTGAGGATATAGGACAGACTCTCTACGATGGTGGTGTAGAAGATGAGCAGCGACTTCCATGGGATGTTGAATTTCCGGAGTTGCCTCAGAAAGAACATCCGCTGATGAGCCTTCCTCACCGCAGTGCTTATGTTGGGCCCCCATTTAAGGTCTTAGGAAGTGTGCAGTCATTGGTGTATAGAGAGAAGAGCACGGGGAGAGGACACATTATTGTCTGAACACTAGATGAGAATGACCCGGCGTTCACCCCGTTTCCTCGCGGTCATCAAGTCAAAGATCCAGGAGCACGTCAGCTCTGGGACTCCCGGGAGAGGAGTTTGCGCTGCATCATACTTGGGATGATTGTATGGAATGCTGAGCTGAAGTCCCCAAGTAGGACCCTCACATAAGTGCCCGGACGGTCCAGGTGCTGTAAGATGTAGTGCAGCCCTAAGGTGACTGCACCCTCGACACTCCTGTTTGCTCGGTAGGTGAACTGCAAGGGGTCCAGGTGATTGTTAGTCGCTTCTCTTAGGTGGTTCAGCACCAGCAGCTCAAATGCTTCCATGGCCACAGATGTACTGGAAGTGCCGTTGGCCTGTACTCCTCACGGCCTTCTACAGTTGGGTTCTTGGAAACGGGGACAATTGTTGAGCATGTAAAGCAGGAGGAAACCTTGCACATCTCCGGTGAGGTGTTGAAGATCCTCGAGATATTTGATGCATCCCATAGTGATTGGGGTAATTGCATGATCAGGCGCCATGGTCACATTGTAGGGCACAGATAATGAGGAGTGTTATGCTGATACTTGTAGTCCTAGAGCAGCTAGAAAGGCTTACTATGTATGTGCCTCTACTTTATATGAGGTTGGAACTTAATTCATTTCATGTTTAGTATAATTATTTTGTGATTCCGGGTGACGGGAGGACGGATCTGAGGGATTGTTGTGGTGTAGCCTTCGTGTGAATAGATCCTAGGACGCAGCAGTGTAAATGGAATAATCCAGTCCATGGCAGCGCTATCCCGTGTCTCAGATTCTAATTGCGCCTTAGAAGTAAATTCCGGCAGCACAACATCTGTGACCTTTTATATAATTACCAAATAAGGGCAGTTTTCCACACGAGGAATAAAACCCCTGTTTTGCATACATCAGGAGTTTTAAGAATTAATGAAGACGTCTTGGGAACGCCGGGCGCTGGAAGCAGGCTCTCGGAATGCTAATTCATGGCGATGGGCGAAAGACCAGCCTTCATGGGAGAAAAGGGGGTCAGGATTGCTACGTTGCTATGGTAACTCCTGCCGCAGTGTGGTGGCTTCCGAGTCTCCGGGGTATATCCAGCAGCTCCAGCCGCAGTCAGACTTCTCACACACGCCGACGGCTGCAAGAGAGTGCGTGCAACGCCGCTTCTTCTGTGGTTACACCTTTCCAGCGGCTGTGGAACTACAAGTGCCAGCGTGCCAACAGCAGGGCATAGCTTTACATAAGCCACTCCTCCTTCAAAGACCCTTTTTTAGTCTAATCCTTGCTCATAATTGGGATGTTGTCAGTTGTCCACAAAGGTCAACATGCACATTGACGACAGTCGGCACCAGAAAAAGTCGACACGTGAAAAGGTCAACATCAGTTTTTTTAGGATTTTACGGTGTCAATGTCAACATTTGGTCGACCCATATCAGGTCAACATGCATTGGGTCGACCACTGGAAAGGTCGACATGAGGTTTCACGTTTTTTTTGTCCCAAATGACGACATGGTCACTATCAAAGTGGATGGTAGGGCATGAAATACCGCCTGTCAGCTCGAAAAATGTGAAAAACGCATGTCGACATTTTGACTTTATACCTTCCCATTGTCGACCTAGTGCTTGTGTTGACCTTCCAACCCTGCCGGGCTTAGCCATATCGACCTGGGGGATGGGGGAGATTTATCAAAGCGTGGCGGGAGAGAGAGATAATACCACGCAATCGGCTCCTGTCAGTACCACAGGTGAGGAGCTGATTGGCTGGTGCTTTTTCTCTCTTGATAAATCTCCCTCCTGTACAGACAGAACTGTATGGCATTAGGCAATGGCTGCTTTCCCCGGGCTATAGAGCTTATTGCTGCATCTGCCATGTATATAGCAGAGGAAGTGTTACCATCACCGCCACTGGTGAGTACACCGCAGGCAGGAAGTTTGCATGGGCAAGCCTATGTAAAAGTATGCCCGCGGTTATACCTGTTCTGTCATCTTAGGGTGGCAATAACCAAACAAGCTCATAAAAAATGTCTCCTTTCTCAGCAGCATTGGTTATAATGAAGCCTGCCGCATGTCTGCCTGTAGCAGGGCAGCACATGGCAGCCTGGCATCAGGGTAATATAATACTCAGTCACAGCCTGGGCACTGCTGCCGGCTCACACCCGCCTGCCGCATGTCTGCCTGTAGCAGGGCAGCACATGGCAGCCTGGCATCAGGGTAATATAATACTCCAGTCACAGCCTGGGCACTGCTGCCCGCTCACACCCTCTTGCTGCATGTCTGCCTGTAGCAGGGCAGCACATGGCAGCCTGGCATCAGGGTAATATAATACTCAGTCACAGCCTGGGCACTGCTGCCCGCTCACACCCGCCTGCCGCATGTCTGCCTGTAGCAGGGCAGGACAGGGCAGCCTGGCATCAGGGTAATATAATACCCAGTCACAACCTGGTCACTGCTGCCCGCTCACACCCGCCTGCCGCATATCTGCCTGTAGCATAAGCAGGACAGGGCAGCCTGGCATCACCTATCAGGGTAATAGAATACCCAGTCACAGCCTGGGCACAGCTGCCCGCTCACATCCGCCTGTCACACGTCTGCCTGTAGCAGACGCAGGACAGCAGTCATGGGATGCAGCTCGGATCACTTCTGCAGCGGAAGGCGCCTACTTCCCGCAGAAGCAGCAGTTCTAACCACATCCGAATGAGGCCCCATATTTGCCTAATCCACCTACTCCCATCTGACAGTCTGCTATATCACGGGCTTCCAAGGGGTTAATAAGAACGTAGCCCCCTGCTCACTGTCAGCAGCCACGCTTCCCATCTTAAATCCCAGCTGAGCAAATTAAATCTGCCATGTTCCCGCTGGGAATCGGCGCGTGGGCTTGAAATGGAATTTTTTTCTTAGTGGGCTGCAAATGGCGGTGTGTGAAATTGTCACTCGTTGCCGTCTTATCGCAGTCAGGCAGGTCTATCACTCCTTATTCCGGGGACGTCCACCCCTCTCGACCCCGGGGCCCACCTGCCGATGAAATTTCATACTCGCACCAAAGCACGCCACTCTTCTTGTCGCATGGGCTGAGATTGCTGCCTTTGTTGTAAAAAAAGACCCCGTCGCTGTGATATTATCTCACCCCCCTCTCGCTCTCATTTTGTTATTGTCTCACTCCTTTCTTCCCCCCATCCCTCGTCCCCCCTACCCCTCCGACAATAAATAGCTGCGGGGCTAATGTCAGGAATTAAATTACAGTTGCACACGCTTCCTTGATTGCATTGTTTCATGTACACTGCTATTAGCATACTGAAATGAAGACTAATTTTCCTCAGCTTCACCTCGCTCAGGATCCGGGCGGACGGCAGAAATGACGATATAATATTAGGGATGGTTTCACATCTCCAACCACATTAAAAGGCACGTTCTAATCATTGCGGAAATGTGACCGTGTTCCAGTCACGGTACAGGATCTGGGTTTGCAAACACACAAGCACTCGGCAGAGGAGCGCAGGGAAGGCGTACGTTATATACGCTGAGGAATATAAATGACTTTCTATATTGCCTTTTGGCTTCAACACTCCAGCGCTTGCTTGTTTGCATAATTCATGGCGTACAGTCTGATATCCCGCGCTCGCGTCCTCTGATAATGAATACTTATTAGCATTATGCCTTCAGGGCAAGTACCCTTGTCTTTTTTTTTTTCCCTCCGTTCTTCCCCCATCAAACGTAGTATAGGGTGAAGGCGCTGTATTTTTCATTACAGACTATTATTTATCATTACGTCCCAGGCTCCTGCTGTGATTAAACAGCGTTCGCACTGGGTATCGGGGAAAAGAAGGCTATCTTTGTGTTTTCTTGGTGGGGAGAATGTTTTCTATCAGAGGGAGTTTTTTTTTTGCAGGATCAAAGCAAATAACGGCGCCAAAAAAAAAAAATAGAAGCCTGGGATGTGACAACCGAGCAGAGAGCTGCATTTGATGTGATTTTATAAGCAATGTCTTTATTGCGGCATGAAAAGGCTAGATAAGAACATTCAGGGAGAATCAGCTGGTGAGCAGAATTCTCCCTCATGTTATGGAGACGGCCATTTTGTGGGCTTGAGTCTGTTTTTAATACATGGTAAAGGGAAGGCAGCCTATCTGTTTTCTCGGTGCGGATGACATCACTGAGACAAAAGGCTGGTCACAAAATGGTTGCCTACTCTGTGTAGGGGTTAAGGTGCATACACAGCGTGGAGGGGAAAAATTGCTCACTGCATACACACTGAGCTATTTTCACTCATCCAAGCGATATTCCCCTGGGTGGATGGCTTTTCATAGCAGAATGCTATGGAAAGCCTTCCACTCCATCGCTCACCTCCTGGTATTACCCGCAGAGGTGGCCGGCGATGATGCTGGAGCACAAACGGAAAAACTGAGCTGCTTTCAGCTAAAAATCACCCAGTGTGTATGGGGCTTTAGTTGCAGCCAGCCAGACTTAGTGATCCCTGCAGTAGACCACATGGCCGAATTTAGGGGACAGGCCGCACCTAGGCACAACATTTTTGGCTGCCCCCACCTATTTATATATTACATAAAACTTCTACTTAAGCCACCACAATGCACCTCAATATTTTTTTTAGTCTGGACTGGATGGACCCGGAGGAAGGGAGGGGGAGGAACAACACACTGGGGGAGGTGACGGGCGTGCAGCTGTCCCCACCCCTGCACGCCCATTCTATATTCTATACACAGCAGCCAATAGACTATATTTATAGTATATCCAATGGGCACCAGGCGCAGTTGCGCAGCTCAGGCTGAGCCATTGAGCCGCGAGGCCCCCGGGATGTGAGACTGACTGTGCTTCATCTGCATGGTCGAGTGGGCAGCGGCCCACTCGGCCATGCTGCTGCCTGGTCAGGTCACTCAGTCTGGTCACAGACAGCCTGCCGTCCGTAAAAGGCGCTGCCTCACGGGCCTAGTGACAAATCAGGCCCTGGTAGGCCGTTTTCATTTATATTAATACACTAGTTCCCAGCCTGTCAAAACGTATTGACCTTTTATTATATATTATAATATACATTACAACCTGCAACAGTGTATAGGGATATTTACCAAATGGTAAAAATGAGTGTTTTCATCCTGGGGATACTGCCACTGGCAGTACTACCTATACTCGGGAAGTCATCCTAGGGATACTACCACTGGCAGCACTACCTATACTCGGGAAGGCATCCTGGGTGATACTGCCACTGGCAGCACTACCTATACTCAGGAAGTCATCCTGGGGATACTGCCACTGGCAGCACTAACTATACACAGGAAGGCATCCTGGGGATTCTGCTACCAGCAGCACTACCTATACTCGGGAAGGCATCCTCGGTGATACTACCACTGGCAGCACTACCTATACTCAGGAAGTCATCCTGGGGATACTGCCACTGGCAGCACTACCTATACTTTGGAAGTCATCCTGGGGATACTGCCCTGGCAGCACTACCTATACACGGGAAGGCATCCTGGGGATACTGCCACTGGCAGCACTACCTATACTCAGGAAGTCATCCTGGGGATACTGCCACTGGCAGCACTACCTATACTTTGGAAGTCATCCTGGGGATTCTGCCACTGGCAGCACTACCTATACTCGGTAAGTCATCCTGGGGATACTGCCACTGGCAGCACTACCTATACTCGGTAAGTCATCCTGGGGATACTGCCACTGGCAGCACTACCCATACATGGGAAGTCTACTACTGCCGCAATACTGTAGTTCTCTGTTGCAGGTATCTCAGGTTCCGGATAACAGAACAAAATCATTGAAACTAATACTTACTTTTTAAGGCCACACTAAAATCCTCCTGCTATAAAACATTGCTGCATATTGATAAATAGAGGATGAGTCTCATAAACTGGCAGATTACATATCAGGCATGATGTGAGGGTTGGAATGACCTGGTAGCTTGGACTCCAGGTTGGACATCCGTGCTTGGATAAATCTCTGTTGCAGTGCAGGGTGCGATGCTGCGGTAACGACCTTCACGGCTCACATGATTATGTCCAGATACAATATGAAGGTTCTCCTTGCTACAGCGCTGAGTGTAAAGTTCCTTTTACCATTGGAGCCCTAGGAGGCAGGTATTAGGGCCTCAGACAAAAACATTGATGGGCCCCATGTCCCTGCAGGACCTCTAGGCTTCACCTTAACCAACACCCCTTGCTTCATCTGTCAGGACTGATGCAGGTGATTCCCATTTTTTTAAAAAAAGTGTTTCTATCATCCTGGCCGATGGTTGGGATCCCAGTGGTCAGTATGCCGACATCAGAATCCCGGCCACCGGTACTCCATCAGGGGTGCAAGTCATGCTGCAGGCATGGGAAATCACAATGATCCAGAGGACACGCACACACCAATACATTAACCCTAAAATGTTCACATAAAATGCCGACGCCGATCACAGCCACTGTATTTTTTATAGACGCGATATTTACCTAAACTGGCCGGCAATAACTAAACTGATCCATATTCCTTGACTACATCCCTGGCATTTCTAGCAGGTATTTTGCACATCTGTCACCGCAACGTTGGCACTGAAAGGGTTAAAGCACCTTCCAGGTTTTAAATTCCTGTTAAACATTTCTTCAGCATCAGGATGTACTAGCCGGGGTAATTCACCCTGCCCCATCTCCTGTAATGACACACTAATCGCATTGCTGATGCAGGGAAGCAATGCTAAGAGACTTTGCTGTGCAGCGTGAGAGGAGGACCTCCAGCCCTTCGCCTCCTTTGCTCCCAGGCTGGGACCTCATGTTCCACCTGGCCTCCTTTGACCTGACCGCAGTATATGCTTCTGTTGTGTGTGGTACTCAGCATTGGTGACCCTGTACCCGTTCAGGGCAGAATAAGCAGGGTCACACCTATCAGAGGTGCAATCAGCCACCCCAGGGAATGCAGCACAAATCTCCAGCAATGCTGTATGCCGCCGCCTGGGTAGCGGCATACGATTCTGCCCCCCATGGTATGTCATCAGTTCACAACATTCCCAGCAGTTGGAACAGGGTTAATTTTATTTTCAGAATTCAAGTGAGATGGGAGTTTCATTTCACATGTTATGTTGCTATGGGCAACCAATCAAAATCTACTTTTTAATTTAACACCTTCTAGAAGATAATAGATTGTATGCGATTGGTTGCCAATAGCAACATCTTTTGCAAACCAGCCTGAATCGCTGGGGCCAGTATAACTGACGTTGCAGGGTCTGGCTGGGACATGCCCAGTAAAGGGTGGCAATGCCCTCGCATTTGAATAACCATCCCTGCTTCCTGCTATACCCCGCTCTCTGACTTCCAGTGCAATGGCCATCGCTCATGAAATGCCAGGCATGTGCAGGGTGACTGTCCAAATATCGCTGCCCAGACCCGCAAACATTAACATTGTGCCCACCTCAAATCAGGGCCTTGGCTGGAGCCCGCAGTTCCTCAGACCTCCATGTAGCTGCCTGGCAAGGTGTATGCCCCAGATGTCTTCACACCCTCTGCCTAAGAAGAAGCGTTACTGTACTCTTCCCCTGACCCCTAGGGGCAAAACTCATTATTGGGGGGCAGTGAATTGTCTCTTTCCTATCCCAGTTTGCTAAGAGGAATGGGCAATAGGATCTTTTGTAGAGGCTGTGAGGGGCTTGCTGGGACTTGTGGTTCCACAACAACTCCCCCCCGCTGCTGATCTCTCACCTCTGTTGGACGCGTGTTATATGTGTAAGAGCCTCATTGTGCGCCTGGCACTGGCTGGGGCTGTAAAGTCTACACAATACTTATTCAGCAGAGCGCCGGGATGTAGACAAAGCTCTAGATTGCTATCGCGGCGGAGCGCGCAGTAAATGACTGCCATTGTTAACTTGTTCATTAGAAGTGTTAGAAGTGTTATTCTGAGGCGCACAATAAATCAGCGATCAGTCCCCGGGGCCAGTAATTGTATTGTCTCCATAGAGCAAGTTGTTCCTGGGAGCGACACAACAAGCCGCTATCGCCCTCTGCAATCTGTAATGTTTCCGTCGTTGTCTCTTCATCACAATAAGTCACATAATTGTAGCTCGCCGTCCGTACGGCGGCTGCCTGCTCCGCGACGCGGTAACACACTGTATTCCTGTACACGACAGGCCCATTGTGTGCATTTGTATAGACGCGTGGAATAAGATGGAAAGATGAATAGATACAAGTTTTAGCCGGCGTCTGGTTTGTTATTAAGCCGCCTCCGTACCGCGTTGTGTTGAACAAAAGAGGAGCGGGATCCGTCTGCAGACTGCACTTTTTAAAAGCATTGTAAATAGACGAGGCCTAATCTAGGGCGCAGTTCCAGACCACTTAGAGGGGATTGATAAATGTCTACATATATTTATATACTGTTTTATGCTAGTATTAGGAGCCTTTGTATCCCCCCCACCCCTCTGTATATAGCTCATTACTCATATGTACGTTATGTAGAGGATATTTGGTATGTGCAGTGGTGTAACAATTCCACCGCAGTCCAAGCGGTTCCTTGGAGGAGCCGTTGCTGCGGGGGTACCGGGTCTCTGCAGATTCCACATGGAATCTGAACACAGCCCTCCAAAAATGTCCGTCTAATCCTACTGGACCTTCAGCATCTGTCAGGGGAAATCAGAACGTTGAGAGCTATTTAAGTGCCGGATTCCTGGAGTGCAAACGCTGTGTGAGCATTTCTGGTAACGAGCAAGAAACCCCTGGCAATGAGCATTAAACCCCTGGCACCAAGCAAGAAAACTCTGGCAACAGGCGTGTTGGTAAACAAAATTATAATGAATGTATGGGGAAGGGGGGTGGCGGCAGAAACTTTCTGGGCAGGGGGGGGGGGGGGTGTGCAAAATTTCTACTTACTCATGTTGACATCATGTTTCGCCAATTTCCCTGTCAATATTTTGCTTGTGCTGGCATTTTTCCCATGCAGCCAATGAGAGCAGGCGCGCAACGTCTATCTGATAGGCAGAACAGCACTGACAGAAGGGACTCCCAACTGCCCCCCCCCCCTCCACTACCATGGGACACTGCCAGCCCTTAGTTGGACGCAGGACAGGCACCCAAAAAATGTGACCATCCTGAGGAAATTGAGACAGTTACAGAGGTACAGTATGCTGTAGCCATATTAGGTGCACCTCCCTATAGTTACAGGGTTAGTTATATTTCATGTCTTCTGTGTATTGGTTATCTTGCACACCATAACCCATACAGTATGGCCAAGATGGCTTCCTCGCCTGGTACGATCATGCATAGGATGAACAATGCACAGAGCCGATGATTTTGAAAGGATTTCGGGTCTTACTGTACTGTAGTATTCTGTGTTACCCACATTTCATGTCCTGTCACCACGCATTGCCTGGCTCGCCCACTGTAACCTTTCGTGGTGTGCCCAAGATGGCTGCCTCACTTGGTACCTTCATTGTCTTTGGATTTTATGACCCAGAAGGGCTGCCTGAACTCTGCAGTAAATGGTTCGTGGTGTTTTGCATCCTCCTTGGAGAAATGTGCTATATAAATAGAATTGACACGCCGTAGGTAGTTTGGAAAGTAGAAATGTGCGGTTGCGGTCCATAGGGGCGCAGCTGATGCAGTTATGCCGCTGAACATTCATGGCACCATGTGCTGCAGTCCATAGGTAAAAACTGCCACAACACTCAGGCTGTGACACTTACACATGATCAACTGGTCTTTAGGCAACTAATGTGCACCAAGGGAACATTCCCTACACCGTTACTCCGCCAGCCGTAATCTCTGACCCCATCCAGGATGGACGCATGGCTTCATATTGTTTCTAAGACTTAGCCAGACCAGGAGATGTTTTATATAATCTTCAACTGTGCCATGTTGGTGAGCCACCTCCGACAAAGTCATAATTGCAGTGAACGGAGAAACGTGTAAGTACCTTTTCGGTACTTGTTTCCTAGCACGGCGCCCATCGCATACCTTATTTAGTGGTATGCGATCTTCCCGTTAAATTAACAGGAGTGCTTGTACAATGAAATATCGCATCGCATGTCAGCAAATGGCATGCGATGCAATGCGATTTTTAATTGTACAAGCTCCCTGATGGGTGCTTCCAATGTTAAATGCACCCCCATTGTCAACACCACCCTCACTATCACCGCCAACTCGAAGCGTGGTGAGCGCAGCTAGCCCACGAGGAGCGGCGGTACGCGTCCTCCGACCTTTTCATACCCCCACTATCCATGTCAGCGTGGAGTTGATTTTAGATAGCGTGGCGAGCGCAGCGAGCCACCGAGCCTGAAGCGTGGCGAGGGGACGCGGAACACATGTAAAGTAATCCGTGTCCCCTCGTGGGGCTCGCCACGCTTTAGGCTCGGTGGCTCGCTGCGCTCGCCACACTATCTAAAATCAACTCCACGCTGACATGGATAGTGGGGGTATGAAAAGGTCGGAGGACACGTACCACCGCCCCTCGGGGGCTCGCTGCGCTCGCCACGCTTCGGACTGGCGTTTAGTGGGGGTGCATTTAACATTGTAAGCACCCATCAGGGTGCTTGTACAATTAAAAATCTCATCGCATCGCATGCCGCTATTTTGCATGCAATGCGATAAGATGCACTTCGGTCAAAATCGGGGGCGCCGTGCTAGGAAACAAGTACCACCTTTTCTTGTCAAGCATCGCTCAACTCTTGGGAGGTTTTTTTTTATGCAGAAGCCAACAATGGGAACACCTAGAGCAGGCATGTCCAACGTTGGCCCTCCAGATGTTGTGAAACTACACATCCCAGTATGCTTTGCCACAGTTTTGCTATTAGAGAATGCTAAAACTATTGCAAAGCATGCTGGGATGTGTAGTTTCAAAACATCTGGAGGGCCAACGTTGGACATGCCTGACCTAGAGCCCTACAACGTGCTTTGACTCACTGGGCACATTGGTCATTAGCGGTACAGGTAACGCGTCCGTTATCTGAAGACTGATGAGCGGCTTTTCTAATTGGTAAGCTGCTGAGTGCAGCTCAGTTACCAGTCGGCCGTCTCTCTCCCACATATGAAGACATTGCAATGTACCCCATTTATGGGCTGTCTGAGTTGCTCTTCTTTGTAACGTATACGTATGTAGGTTCGTGTCGCCTTTGCGTCAGGTTGACATTTACCTCTTAACTCAGAAATCAGCAGTTTCTGAGATACCCAATCCACCCTGTCTGCCAACAATGATCACACCATGGTCAAAATGACTTAGGTCACATTTCTTGTCCATTCCGCTGTTTGGTGTGAACAACAACTGAGCCTCTTGACCATGGCTGCCTGGATGAAAGCATTGTTCTGCTACCACATGCCTGGGTAGATAATTGCACTGTATACCTGTAGTTATGACCCTCAATTGTCTTCTACTCTCCCTACACTGGGTTGTGAATGGACACTGAAGCGAGCAAGCAAGATTACATCATTTTTTATCAGTATTCAGTAATATATATATATATATATATATATATATATATATATAATGAAATGAGAAATAGAGATATGTACATGTGGTAGATATTCATACACATATAATACTGCATATCTGTGCACCTATACACACACATATTGTGCATTAATGATTTATTTTGAGCTGTGCACTCTTTCCAGCAATCATTTTTAATTTGCTGGAGGTCAGCGCTTTAAACTAAAAATACATATTACTACGGAGCGTGCCGAGGGACGGGTGAGCGAGGGTCCTCCATTCTGAGGCAAATTACCATCTGCTGTCGTCATGGAAACTGGAGCCGAGCTTCATAAAAGCCTTTTAATAGAGATTTACAAAAGCTTAACGTACTGAAGTCTAACAACATCCATTAGGGGAAAAACAAACGCCGGCGCTGACTATTCCAATACGCTGAGCACACTTCCACAGTGTTTGTTGTTTGTGCTTATGATACAAGCCTGCCCCGGTCAGCGCTGCGTTCATTACGGTGCCTGACAGAGTCTCAACTGGAGCTTTCAACCGTGGACACAAAGGAATCATCGCGGTAAACAAAGCAAGCCGCAGAGCAGGGGGCAAAAATCAATACATAGTGTGGAGTATATTATATACAATAGACCAGTCAGTATTATCCGTGAGAGAGGATGATTTCCATGTAGGGAAAAACAATATTCAGATCCCATCTATTTTTTTTTTATCACATTTATTTTTACGTTATTTCCTATCTTGTCATCGGTTTTAGGAATGTCTCGTCTGTGCAATGCGACCCTTTGCGAGCAATATCTTGTCGACTCACCTGGCCGCTCCCAGGCGGCTGGACCGCATACTAGAAATCGTATGCGGCCCTTTTGCATACGATGTATCCCAGTCGTGGCTGCAGAATGCGATCAATATTTTATGGCAGCCATGAATATCTGGGGCTCCGACCAGAGGAGCAAGGGAACGCGCCTCAGATCGGAGTCAGAGGAACATGCATGCGACATGACCACTTTTCATCCGATCCCCCCGTTCCGGAATCTTGGAATCAGATGAAAAGTGGCCATATCGCACTAGTGGATGGGGCCTTTAGAATGCTTTCAAAAATTGAGGTGATAATAATTTATTTTTTATCAATTATAATTGATTATCAAAGTGAAAGAACAGAAGATAAATCTATATCAATCAATATTTATTTGTGACCACCCCTTCAAAAAAGCATCAAGTCTTTTAGGTACACTTGCAGGGAGTTTGTAGGATTATAGGTCAGGGGTGTGATTGGGATGCAGTTAGGTCAAAATCCTGACGCCGGAATCTTGACCCCCGAAATCCCGGCACTTTGTCCCTCTATGGGTGGGTGGGGGGGCTGCGTGGCGAGCGTAGCGAGCCCGCAAAGGGGGGGGGGGGGCGATCCACATCCCCCCATTGTCAGGATTTCGGATTTTGACCGCTGGGATTTCATACCAATCCCGTATGATTAACCAGTCATACCAAACAGGTGATAATGAAAATCATTTTCATACAGAGTATGTAGGTTGAAACACAGTCATTAACTGAAACAGAAACTGCTGTGTAGGAGGCTTACAACTGGGTGAACAGGCAAACTCTTCTTCATAGGTGAGGATGTGGAAGACCATTTCATGGCACAGGTCATGCACCATGGGAAGACTGAGCACAGCAACCTGAGATGGGAGATTCATTAAAAGGTTGCTCACCTGCTGTCTAATGTAATTGTAAGGCACACATCCGCACGTGACAGAATTTATTCCACTATAACATTTTATACTCTTTATCTCTTATTTCAAACATTCTCATTGGGCCCTGACTGTGTGTATCTGTGCTTTATACATCAGATTCATCACAGACAGATCTAACCGCAGATGTCATACAGTATTATCTTCCTCCTCACCTCTATGTGTAGGATGGGGTGAGCTCACACACTGTTCACTGCCTATAGGTCATATGGTGCGCAGCAGCCACCCCGCCACATGCAACTTGAGGTAATAATTCCTTATTCTACTTCTCTAATTTAGTTTGTTAGCCGAACTGATTCATATAAGTGGGTGCTTTATATTGTTTGGGATAATATTGTATTTACCTACCTTGAATGATATTTTACTGCTGTACAATTCTGTTATTCAATTTTTATTACATTCACATTGTCTTAATAGTATTTGTGAATAGACTAGGGAGAAACGGTTGGGGGGGGGGGGGGGGATTTATTTGATTGTACGCCTACGTACTTTTTATATTATTAGTTTTTCTTTATATCCTTAATCTGCAATAGTTCCTGTAGGTTACTGTTGTGTGATTCGCCATGGTATTTACTAACAGGTCTATTTATTAGCTAGAGAAGACACCTATCTCTGGTGAATATTGTCAGGGTTTATAACTGCTTCTCAGAACCCCCCCCCCTGTAGGCTAACCCTTCCCCCCCGCAGGCTAACCCTTCCTCCCCACTCTCCAGACTAACCTTCTCTGCACCACTCCCGCAGGCTAACCCTTCCTCCCCCAACCCCCGCAGACTAACCCTTCCTCCCCACCCCCTGCAGGCTAACCCTTCCTCTCTCATCCCCACCACCTAACCCTCCGCTGGTGCCTAAGCAAAATCCCGTACTTACCACCTGAATCCATTGGGATTCTGGCCATGTGGATCCCACTGTCGGTCTTCTTACTAACTGGATCATGACTGCTGGGATCCTGCTGGGATCCTAACCACATACCCACATACCCATATCCTTGCGCACCCACCCAATGCCTCTGTTACATAAAACGTGGCACATGCCCATACAGCAGGCCTGGCATCCCAGTAACACATACTGTAGGTCATGCCTCACCTATTATCTCTCCCGTGATCTCTTCCAGTAAAGAGTGTCTTGTAGTTACACTTTTGGGGGTATTCTTTCCCCTTCATTTCATCCTTCTGTGGGGAATTACAATTTACTGTCCCCATAGAAACACAGAATTTAAGGGAAGACGGGAACCAATTTTATTTTGTGCTATTGTTAATGGATTTCTGACATAACATTGGATTTCTGACATTACATAACGCAGCCTTTATTTCTGTCCCGATGTACCCTGATCTGGAATTACATTTCTGTCACTCCAAACAAAGAAAGACAAAATAACCGAGGATATTAAAGTTGATATTTTGTATCAGGAGAACAATGCGGATTAGAAGTGTTTGTTACCTGCGCGGGTTCAATGGACGTCACTTATATAAAGATCTGCCGTTCTGAATGGAGAGGGACAAACACCTTTACGGATCATATTGTGGGGTTGCTCAGTCCTGATTACAGACGTTCCTTATCCTGCCGTGTACATAATACAGCTCACAATAACATGTTGCTCTGTAATTGTACAAGATTAAAACGACCTAATAAATGGGAATAGGCGAATCAATGTCTTTACACTTGTTTGTATATTATTATTATGTTTATCCTCATTCTATCTGCAGAAATAGCTTAATAATATTCCTGAAACCGTAGCCACCAGACATTAGACTACTTTGTGTTTGGGCCGTCAATAAACTTTTATTGTTGGGTTATCTACGTGGTTTTTATAGAAACAAATGCAATTAGCACTTTAAGGGTGGATGTATTAAAGGAAATACCTGTTATATGATTAGTAGCAGGGCCGGATTAAGGGAGGGGTGACAGGGGCAGCTGTCCCGGGGCTCACACTCATTCGGGGCCCCCACGTACTGTAGTTTGAGTGTCCTTCATGTGCTCCTTTTTCTGCTGTGATATCTAGGTGTGTGCGTGCGTGTGTGCCGTTGGGTGTGTGTGGGGGGGGGGGGGGAGTGTAGGAGTTTGATAACTATATCAATATTGTGGGGCCAACACAATGTCATTGCCCCTGGGCCCCCACTAGACAATATTAACATGTAGACAGAACCTGCAATAGATTTTTATGTTATTTACAGTTACTTACTGTATATAGCGCAGCAGATTCCGTTACAGTGTCTTATATAGCGCAGCAGATTCCGTTACAGTGTCTTATATAGCGCAGCAGATTCCGTTACAGCATCTTATATAGTGCAGCAGATTCCGTTACAGGTTCTTATATAGCGCAGCAGATTCCGTTACAGTGTCTTATATAGCGCAGCAGATTCCGTTACAGCGTCTTATATAGCGCAGCAGATTCCGTTACAGCGTCTTATATAGCGCAGCACATTCCGTTAGTGTCTTATATAGCGCAACAGATTCTGTTACAGTGTCTTATATAGCGCAGCTGATTCCGTTACAGTGTCTTATATAGCGCAGCAGATTCTGTTACAGCGTCTTATATAGCGCAGCAGATTCCGTTACAGTGTCTTCTATAGCACAGCACATTCTGTTACAGTGTCTTATATAGCGCAGCAGATTCCGTTACAGTGTCTTATATAGCGCAGCACATTCCGTTACAGTGTCTTATATAGCGCAGCACATTCCGTTACAGTGTCTTCTATAGCACAGCACATTCTGTTACAGTGTCTTATATAGCGCAGCAGATTCCGTTACAGTGTCTTATATAGCGCAGCAGATTCTGTTACAGCGTCTTATATAGCGCAGCAGATTCCGTTAGTGTCTTATATAGCGCAACAGATTCTGTTACAGCGTCTTATATAGCGCAGCAGATTCCGTTACAGTGTCTTCTATAGCACAGCACATTCTGTTACAGTGTCTTATATAGCGCAGCAGATTCCGTTACAGTGTCTTATATAGCGCAGCAGATTCCGTTACAGTGTCTTATATAGCGCAGCAGATTCCGTTACAGTGTCTTATATAGCGCAGCACATTCCGTTACAGTGTCTTATATAGCACAGCACATTCTGTTACAGTGTCTTATATAGCGCAGCAGATTCCGTTACAGTGTCTTATATAGCGCAGCAGATTTCGTTACAGTGTCTTATATAGTGCAGCAGATTCCGTTACAGGTTCTTATATAGCGCAGCAGATTCCGTTACAGTGTCTTATATAGCGCAGCAGATTCCGTTACAGTGTCTTATATAGCGCAGCAGATTCCGTTACAGCATCTTATATAGTGCAGCAGATTCCGTTACAGGTTCTTATATAGCGCAGCAGATTCCGTTACAGTGTCTTATATAGCGCAGCAGATTCCGTTACAGCGTCTTATATAGCGCAGCAGATTCCGTTACAGCGTCTTATATAGCGCAGCACATTCCGTTAGTGTCTTATATAGCGCAACAGATTCTGTTACAGTGTCTTATATAGCGCAGCTGATTCCGTTACAGTGTCTTATATAGCGCAGCAGATTCTGTTACAGCGTCTTATATAGCGCAGCAGATTCCGTTACAGTGTCTTATATAGCGCAGCAGATTCCGTTACAGTGTCTTATATAGCGCAGCACATTCCGTTAGTGTCTTATATAGTGCAGCAGATTCCGTTACAGCGTCTTATATAGCGCAGCAGATTCCGTTACAGTGTCTTCTATAGCACAGCACATTCTGTTACAGTGTCTTATATAGCGCAGCAGATTCCGTTACAGTGTCTTATATAGCGCAGCAGATTCCGTTACAGTGTCTTATATAGCGCAGCTAATTCCGTTACAGTGTCTTATATAGCGCAGCACATTCCGTTACAGTGTCTTATATAGCGCAGCACATTCCGTTACAGTGTCTTCTATAGCACAGCACATTCTGTTACAGTGTCTTATATAGCGCAGCAGATTCCGTTACAGTGTCTTATATAGCGCAGCAGATTCTGTTACAGCGTCTTATATAGCGCAGCACATTCCGTTAGTGTCTTATATAGCGCAACAGATTCTGTTCCAGTGTCTTATATAGCGCAGCTGATTCCGTTACAGTGTCTTATATAGCGCAGCAGATTCTGTTACAGCGTCTTATATAGCGCAGCAGATTCCGTTACAGTGTCTTCTATAGCACAGCACATTCTGTTACAGTGTCTTATATAGCGCAGCAGATTCCGTTACAGTGTCTTATATAGCGCAGCAGATTCCGTTACAGTGTCTTATATAGCGCAGCACATTCCGTTACAGTGTCTTATATAGCGCAGCACATTCCGTTACAGTGTCTTCTATAGCACAGCACATTCTGTTACAGTGTCTTATATAGCGCAGCAGATTCCGTTACAGTGTCTTATATAGCGCAGCAGATTCTGTTACAGCGTCTTATATAGCGCAGCAGATTCCGTTAGTGTCTTATATAGCGCAACAGATTCTGTTACAGTGTCTTATATAGCGCAGCTGATTCCGTTACAGTGTCTTATATAGCGCAGCAGATTCTGTTACAGCGTCTTATATAGCGCAGCAGATACCGTTAGTGTCTTATATAGCGCAGCAGATTCCGTTACAGTGTCTTATATAGCGCAGCAGATTCCGTTACAGTGTCTTATATAGCGCAGCAGATTCCGTTACAGTGTCTTATATAGCGCAGCAGATTCCGTTACAGTGTCTTATATAGCGCAGCAGATTCTGTTACAGTGTCTTATATAGCGCAGCAGATTCCGTTACAATGTCTTATATAGCGCAGCAGATTCCGTTACAGTGTCTTATATAGCGCAGCAGATTCCGTTACAGGTTCTTATATAGCGCAGCAGATTCCGTCACAGTGTCTTATATAGCGCAGCAGATTCCGTTACAGTGTCTTATATAGCGCAGCAGATTCCGTTACAGTGTCTTATATAGCGCAGCAGATTCCGTTACAGTGTCTTATATAGCGCAGCAGATTCTGTTACAGCGTCTTATATAGCGCAGCAGATTCCGTTAGTGTCTTATATAGCGCAACAGATTCTGTTACAGTGTCTTATATAGCGCAGCTGATTCCGTTACAGTGTCTTATATAGCGCAGCAGATTCCGTTACAGTGTCTTATATAGCGCAGCAGATTCTGTTACAGCGTCTTATATAGCGCAGCAGATTCCGTTAGTGTCTTATATAGCGCAACAGATTCTGTTACAGTGTCTTATATAGCGCAGCTGATTCCGTTACAGTGTCTTATATAGCGCAGCGGATTCTGTTACAGCGTCTTATATAGCGCAGCAGATTCCGTTAGTGTCTTATATAGCGCAGCAGATTCCGTTACAGTGTCTTATATAGCGCAGCAGATTCCGTTACAGTGTCTTATATAGCGCAGCAGATTCCGTTACAGTGTCTTATATAGCGCAGCAGATTCCGTTACAGTGTCTTATATAGCGCAGCAGATTCCGTTACAGTGTCTTATATAGCGCAGCAGATTCCGTTACAGGTTCTTATATAGCGCAGCAGATTCCGTCACAGTGTCTTATATAGCGCAGCAGATTCCGTCACAGTGTCTTATATAGCGCAGCAGATTCCGTCACAGTGTCTTATATAGCGCAGCAGATTCCGTCACAGTGTCTTATATAGCGCAGCAGATTCCGTTACAGTGTCCTATATAGCGCAGCAGATTCCGTTACAGTGTCTTATATAGCGCAGCAGATTCCGTTATAGTGTCTTATATAGCGCAGCAGATTCCGTTACAGTGTCTTATATAGCGCAGCAGATTCTGTTACAGCGTCTTATATAGCGCAGCAGATTCCGTTAGTGTCTTATATAGCGCAACAGATTCTGTTACATTGTCTTATATAGCGCAGCTGATTCCGTTACAGTGTCTTATATAGCGCAGCAGATTCTGTTACAGCGTCTTATATAGAACAGCAGATTCCGTTACAGTGTCTTATATAGCGCAGCAGATTCCGTTACAGCGTCTTATATAGCGCAGCAGATTCTGTTACAGCGTCTTATATAGCGCAGCAGATTCCGTTACAGCGTCTTATATAGCGCAGCAGATTCTGTTACAGCGTCTTATATAGCGCAGCAGATTCTGTTACAGCGTCTTATATAGCGCAGCAGATTCCGTTACAGTGTCTTATATAGCGCAGCAGATTCCATTACAGTGTCTTATATAGCGCAGCAGATTCCGTTACAGTGTTTTATATAGCGCAGCAGATTCCGTTACAGTGTCTTATATAGCGCAGCAGATTCCGTTACAGTGTCTTATATAGCGCAGCAGATTCCGTTACAGTGTCTTATATAGCGCAGCAGATTCCGTTACAGTGTCTTATATAGCGCAGCAGATTCCGTTACAGTGTCTTATATAGCGCAGCAGATTCCGTTACAGTGTCTTATATAGCGCAACAGATTCCGTTAGTGTCTTATATAGCGCAGCAAATTCCGTTAGTGTCTTATATAGCGCAGCAAATTCCGTTACAGTGTCTTATATAGCGCAGCAGATTCCATTACAGTGTTTTATATAGCGCAGCAGATACCGTTACAGTGTCTTATATAGCGCAGCAGATTCCGTCACAGTGTCTTATATAGCGCAGCAGATTCCGTTACAGTGTCTTATATAACGCAGCAGATTCCGTTACAGGTTCTTATATAGCGCAGCAGATTCTGTTACAGTGTCTTATATAGCGCAGCAGATTCCGTTACAGTGTCTTATATAGCGCAGCAGATTCCATTACAGTGTCTTATATAGCGCAGCAGATTCCGTTACAGTGTTTTATATAGCGCAGCAGATTCCGTTACAGTGTCTTATATAGAGCAGCAGATTCCGTCACAGTGTCTTATATAGCGCAGCAGATTCCATTACAGTGTCTTATATAGTGCAGCAGATTCCGTTACAGTGTCTTATATAGCGCAGCAGATTCCGTTACAGTGTCTTATATAGCGCAGTAGATTCAGTTGCGCTTTACAATTGGAAACAACAGTGATTAAGCAAACTGGGTAGAAACAAACCAACATGGAGGTAGGAGGGCCCTGCTCACAAGTTTACAATCTATAGGGATAATAGGAGGGATACATAAGGATAGGATTCCATAGCATGGCAGTCCCACCAGATTACAGGACAGTCCTGATGGGATGCAGAAACCATCTCATATAGAGGTAGGAGGGGCCTGCTCGCAAGCGTACAATCTATAGGGATAATAGGTGGGATACATAAGGATAGGATTCCATAGCATGGCAGTCCCGCCAGATTACAGGACAGTCCTGATGGGATGCAATTAGATATGAATGCTGCTGGAGGTTGTGTGGTTTCCTGAGTGTGATAGGCTTGCCTGAAGAGGTGAGTTTTCAGGGAACGCTTGAAAGTTTGGAGGATAAAGGAGAGTCCTAAGGTCCATACACACTGGGTGACTATACCCAGCATGTAAGGATAGCGATGACCGCTGTCATCACTGCGGGGAAAGCCGCTCAGTGCATACACACTGGGCGGCTTTCCCCCTTCCCGGCGCTGATGGAGGGGGAGGACGACGTTGTATAGCGCATCGCTATGCAAAGCCGTCCTGATAGCCGCTCATCTGCTGGTATAACCAGCAGATGAGCGGCTTTTCCAGCAATGAAGCGGGAGCGTGCAGCAGCGCTCCTTGCCGGGCCATACACACTGGGCGGCTTTGAGCTGAAAACCGCTCAAACCTGCTGTTTTGAGCGACTTTCAGCTCAGTCACCCAGTGTGTATGGGCCTTTAATGTGCGTGGAAGGGCATTCCATAAGGTGGGTGCTGCCCAACAAAAATCCTGCAAGTGTAAGTGGGAGCGAGTGATGAGTGTGGATGAGAGACGCAGATCTTGTGCAGAGCGGAGAGGTCCGGTCGGGATATATTTTGAGATAAGAGAAGAGATATAAGTCGTGTAGTCAGAGTAATAACACGTTGCGGGAGCGGGGGGGCCGGACTGAAGGTCAGTCCCGGGCTCCAAAATTACTAGTGGTGGCCCTGTACAGCCACAACAAATGAATAACCCTAAGGAGAGGATGATGAGTTGAAGATATGCCACCTTCAAACAAAGTTTTGGGGGGCCGAGTTGGCCGGAGCCGCATGTTACGCAGGCCTGGGCGGAAGTGTAAATACGTCTGTTTCTAAAGTAGATTCAAGTGTGCTCTCATTATGATTGCTGATGAGGGCAGGCCACTCTTGGCCTATTTTAGAGAACCACTCTGCAGCGAGGGTAGGCCTGGCAAGCTGGCATCATTGCTTGGGTGGCATTGTTAAGCAGCTTTAAATGGGACTTTATAATGTGAAGCGCGGAACGAGTGATATAGACAGATTTAGGATTAGGGGTCACATCCTCACCAAGGATCTCTGCGGCCAATATAATAACAGAGTCCCATAAAGTTTTGGTAAGTTCCCAAAAGAAGTGGAACAGCCTGCCCAGTTAGGGCTGTCGGGACAACCAAAGGGCCTGTGTACTGAAGGGGCGTGGCCAAATCCAGTAGGTGGGACAACTGCGTATGAACACAGCATGCACTGAGGCTTGGAGCGAGGAAGCTGAGCGATAGAGGACAGCCTGTTACCAGAGCCTGTCCCCCAACAATAGCACAACGTTCAACTCCCATGAAAATCTACCATTAGAAATTGAGAATTTTGGGCGAATATAATTAATCATATCCGCATTTAAAATGTAAATCGTTTAAATTAGGGCCCTTAAGGCCAGATTTAATTAGCCGCGGTGAAATTATTCCGGGTGCGTCAAAGCTGTTTAGCCATGCTGTAGCTCAAGGAACTTATGCATGATTCCATGGGTTAATGCCCGTTAGGACAACACGTACAAAAAAAACGATTGACACTTTTTTGGGTGGGTCATTTTATCCCAAATGTATCTTTCCTGTTATCCGACCACCATTTACTAATGGAAACTAACGGAAACTAATAGATGTTCTTGTGGATACTAAATAAAAACATTGACTAGTTGTGACGGCCATTTTTACGTCGGCCTTTTAAACTCATCGACCGTTCATCTGTTGACTGGTTCTCGTCAAACTAATATCTACACGTTGTATTATCCTTGTACCCAGATATCTGCCATTGTGGTAAGTGGTATTTTATCTGTTTATTTGTTCCTTGCTGCACTTAAGATCCCGGTAGCTAAGCGTGGTGGTAATGCATTCTAGCAGCGTTTGCAGCTATGTACGTCGCCTTCTATGATCATTCTGCCTGTACCAGAAAATAACGTCTTGTTTTTTGTTAATAGCCCCATTTGTCCCTGTATGGCCTTGAGAAATGTTGGGCGTCTCACATTAGGCATGTGCGGGCAAATGAGGACATTACGGAGGTAGCGTATAATGATTTACTGGGAATCTGGTTGAAAGAGGCAGATAATAATTCATTGGACGAGGCCGAGGGCGATAGATTGAGTGTGGCTCTGTTTGCATAGCAGATCATACAGCCTGTGATATTCAGTACTGAGCATGAGGACCGTGACCCCTGACCTCCACCCTTCGTGTCTCTCATTTATCAAATCAACAAGCATTGAAACCTGTAATGATAGCGGCGGTGAGAGAACTGCAGGCTCCCACGCTATACCGTGTTCCGCGGCGGTTACCGGTCCAGCATAAAGGTTTCTGCAGCTAGGCGCACTACATGTACATCAGCTGCGACAGCTTTAGCGATATTGAGCGTAAACTCTTAAAAACAATGGCGCTTAGAAGGGACCGAATGGGCGATATCGTTTGTAATTACGCTTAGTGTGTATGTGGCTTTAGAATGACCTACTTTTCTGTGTAATAACAGTGGGCCTGATTCATATGTGGTCACAATGCCGCCGCAGTGCCGATCTTTTTCAGTGCCGGAACGGCAAAGCATTGCAGGTGCAGTAACCACCCACCGAAGCCATTGCGATATGCTCAGCAGCTGCGTACTCCGTTGCAACCGTCCGCAGATGCAAAGAACAACTGATCCCTAAGTGCATCCATGGCTGCGCAGAATGGCTGCAGGAGCTGCGGCGCTGGTGCCATGTTCTTTGCCTAAGAAATCGCAGTCACATGCCCGGTACTGTCCAGAAGCCGCTCCCCTCTCCTGCAAGACCCCTCCCCCATTCCACACTCAGCAGTGTTGACAAGTATGGTATGACTAGTTGACTTTCAAAACGCAGACACCAGAATGTTTACATGTCGACAGTAGGTCAACACAGTCTTTAGGTCTACAATCATGTACAGAATGTCGACATTTAAAATGTTGACACAAAAATGCTGACTTAAGATCTTTTCGGTTATTTTAGTCTTACGCTAAATCTATCCCTAATCCCTAAAACTAAACCAAACCCTCAACCTGACGCTAATCCTAACAGTCGACAGAGAACAGGTTTTGACATTTTGGTGCTGACCAGCTAAATGTCGACATTTTAATCATCTGACATTTTGTCGACCTAAATGCATGTCTACATACATTGACATTGTGTATATAATATAAATTCTGATTTTACGTTTGAGATCTGTGATTGCGGCTCTACCCTGTCCCCCGGCACCTTGGCAAATGCATGAGCCGTGCGGTTCTAATTCCATACTGAAATGAGATCTCCGCCCCCAGACGTGATTTAATGACCCTGCAGTCACAGCGGGGGCTGCTCTGTTATAGCTGCAGACTATAGATACAGTGAACGTATAAAATGCCTAAATATAGAAGGGTTATGTGGGAGCAGCTGCTTATTAATAAAACATGCTATTGTGCGCATGAAACGTTGTAAATTATACCGATAGACTCAGGCGACAGCGCCGTAAATGGTAGAGTTTCAATAAAGATAGCACATTAAGCCTGGCGCTCGGAGAGTTTATTAATACAATTTGCTTACCTTTACCGCAGTCATAGTGCCACGCACCCTGCATTGATCTCTTGGGCTCAGAGCGAGCAGGGAAGGTTTCCGTAACCTTTATTTATTTGTGCATTAATTGTTGTCTCTTCTCTGTGTATATGAGTGGTGTGCTCACTTCTATAGTGCATCCAGGTGTGCCGCTGTCAGTGTATCCCTCTAATACAGTAAGATAGCGGTCTGCCGTCGGGTACCCAATTGTGCACCTGGAGAAACATCTGCCCTGGAACTCTCAGGAAGTCTCACCCATCCCAGCCTAACCTCAACCTCCCCACACGCAGCTTATCCCTATCCACCCCCCCCCCCCCCCCTGCAACCTAATGCTCTTGCTGCCTTACCCTAACACTGACATTCTGTGGATGTCGCCATGCTGCCTGATGACGTTTAACAATGTCAACATAACGATTGGTATTGTGGTGTTGACATTCTTACTACAGTATGGACATTGCTATGCTGCTTTCCCACTGCAGACCCGTTTAAAGTACTGGTAATCTTCAATGGTATTTAAAACGGTATTAGCATTCTCACTGCAGCAGATTACCGTTTTAAATACCATTTAAGTACCATTCCCATTGCAGGTAAATCGTTTGCTGTTCAATACGTTTTTACAGCAGAAGTGCCTGTCATTTTAAATGGGCTTTTCAGGGTTAAAAAGGCACACACCTATGATGTTTTCACAGTATAGAAAGAAAGGGCTTCCCATCGCTCAAGTGGCAAAGGGGAGGTGGGATTTGAGGTGATGGCGATCTGAAAGGCACAGACAGGGACAGGCCTTACAGTGAATGGCAGAACCAGGCAGGGTGGACACTTGATACTAATATAGATTGCTAGGAAGTGGTGTGACCTGGTGCAGAAAAGTGTTGTGCACTATAGCAGCCGCATTCCACTGCAATTATTACACCTCTGCATCCTTCTACAGCCACAGTAATACCCCAATGGGAATAAAACATGGCCTACCTGCAAAAATGGCAGCATAGTGTTTGGCGGAGGGAGCTCATTAGTTGGAGCACTGCGCTGTGTCTGTAGGGGTAATGAGCTGCAATGCCCCTTCCTGCAGCAGCGGGTGCCCGGCTCCAAGCTGATATCGCTCACACTCTTGAGACTCCACTGTCTGCAGCGCAGACCGAGCAGCTGTCCAGCTCCCTCTCAAAGCCCCACATGAGAACGGCCTGAGAGGAGCAGCGCAGTGATGCTGCAGCAGCTTCCCAGTAAGCAGCCAGCAGCTAGCCAGCCCCCTGCGTGCGCATATGCCTGACGATCGGGATCCGGAGATCACACTGCCACTGAGAGCAGAAAGCTTAAGCCAGGATTCTGCCTCCCGCCACATGTATGTACTGCGGTCTGCAATACTGCGGCCGCATGCAGCCCCAACCCAATAATGCTTTGTGGCCCACAGACTGCGGGCGGGCATTGGCACCAACGCAAGGTGCACTCTGGCTGGGGGGCCCTCTCTGACAGGAGAGGTAGTGACGGCCCTGGCCTGCTGTTATCACTAAATAACGTTTAAGAGGCATTCCCACTGCCTCAAAAACGTTATTTTAGCGTGTAGGACTCTGCTTTTAAAACGGGTTGAAATACCATTTAACTTTAAACGGTATTTCAACTCTGGCACTTTCCCACTGCAGCCTTAAACGGTATTTTGCACTGAAAAATCGGCAGTTTACCGTTTTTGAGCTGCAGTGGGAAAGGGGCATTATTGACAACCTTTGGACTACATCCACGTTATGAGACCGGTGTACGATGGGTGAATTTAGCTGTCACTGGTCACAGTCCGATGTCAAAAACGTTCTGAGGACATCTGGTTGACAGCACGTTGTCACCGCATTGTCCAGTATAAGGAGTTAATTGGTGTAGTTGGCGTTGTGTCTTCCATGGTAAATACTGTGGAAAAATGTTAGAAATCTTATTGAATGCATTTTCCTAGCTTAGAAAATATCCGTCCAGTATTGCCGTTTTTCCACCAAATCCCAGCATGCCCTACTACAGTGTTGCTAATTGGCCATGGCAAAACTAATGCAGGGCATGCTGGGATGTATAGTTCAACAACAGTGTGAGTGTCAAGGTTAGCCATTACTGCATTATGCAGAAAACTATTTTCTATTTTTATTCTAATATACCCCTTTTCCACCCACCTAAAAATCCTGGGTTTATCCACGTGAAGGCGCACGGACTCGGGATTTTTGTCAGTGAAAATAGTGACCAGGTAAAAATCCTGGATCTAGTGACCTGGGATTCTTACCCAGGAATCAAACCCAAAAATCAAGGTTAGCCATCACTGGCGTAATGCCATTAGTACAGGGTTGCCGACTTTAAGAATCTCCTCTCCGGGGGAAACCCGGAGAGGGGACTTTCAGCAGCAGTTCTGGGGGCGGGGCTTGAGCGTGGCGTCATTTAAGCGGATCTCTGTGGAGGGGGCGGGGCTAAAATTATGCAATTTCGACATTTTAGCTCCGCCCCCTCCTCTGAGACCTTCGGATTGCGGCATTTAAATGCTGACATCGGGGGGAAGACCGCCGCGTCCTGGGGGGGGGGGGGGGGATTTTCGGGAGGGTAGTCAACCCTGCATTAGTAATATCGGGGGCTATTTACTAAGCATTGGAGATAGTTCAAATGGAGCAAGGTAAAATACAGACCAATCAGCTCCTGTCGTGATTTCAACCACGGTCTGTAACAAGACAGGAGCTGATTGGCTAGTACTTTTTCTCTCTCTCTCTACTTTGTCTCTCTCAAAGGCTTAGTACTGTATATAGAGCCCATAGTTAGGATTTGAGACTGGGACCCGGCAATTAATTAAATCGGGAATTGGACCTGTTTGAAAATGTAAAAATCATCCGCCCTGAAGCGAAACAGCTGCGTGCAGCGCTGAGTATCTGGAACAGCTGGACGGTCTGAGGTTAGGAAAGGTGCAGCGCTGAGTAACGCTATCACGGTCGGCAAGCTGATGTGCCATTGGCTCGTGAACCATTATAAGCTCTATAACGTGTCCGTTCTCTTGTTCCTGTATCAGCACAACCGCTCCCGAGTCATCAGTGCCGGTCTGGTGGAGGGGAACGGGCCCAGCTGATTACTTATTGAACTGATGAAGGTTAGACAAAAAAAGTGAAGAAAGGGAAATTGCGGACGGTTTGGGGCTATTGATCACTGCTAATGCTTTGTGACCCCATGCAGGATGGATTGATGCTGCCGCAGTAGACTTGTGCTTTATTTTGCCTTGGAACACATTCCATTTATTATACTGAGTCCTTGGTTCTGATCGCTAAAGTGGAAACGGGAAAATCCTGTTCACTATTCGGGTGCCGGAAATTCCCTTCACCTCCTTGGAACTGATGGTCGTACTCATTGGGGTATAGTCAATGCCAAACGGGCGAGTTACAGTATGACGGCAAGCAGTGCCTATTGCTCACCATCATTTCCACCTCGCGGTTTCTAAAATCCGGTGAGGATTTCCCTAGAACATAGAATAGGGTAACAGGGTTAAATTGTGACTTGTTATCGGCGACCCTCGCCACCCTCGTCGTATAACCCCCTCGCCGGCCGCATTGAATATACACCGTTGAGCACATGATGACCGTATTCACTGACACAGGTCACAAAACTACTGAAAATGCTGAAGAATCATAACAAAACTAGCCGATGTGCCCGGTTTAACCCGAGGCAAAGGTTTGCTGGGGCGGAACATTTCACCCCTATTCGCCCACTTAGGAGTCGATACCACCTAGTATTCCTGTTACGTGAGTGCCTGCAAATAACTGTCACAGTTTCCACACCATCTGGCAGGTCACATGTCATTATCCACGTTTCCCTTATTCTCCTTAAATAGTTCTAGGGGCTTTCTGGGCTCCTCCCGCGATTGCTCGAGGGATCAGGCGGTTTATCGCTTAAAACTCATTTGACTTTTTTATGCTGCTGAATAAAATGTAAGGGTTTTTTTTTTGTATGTTGGTGCAAAGTGACCTTTTCACTGTCGACCTTCCCATTGTCGACCTAATGATTTTGTTGACCTTAGCCATGTCGACATATTTCATGTATTGACCTAAGCCGTATTGACCTTTTATTGGTCAACCTTTATAATGTTGACCCTTCAGTATGACCATACCCTATCACACATAGGTTTGAGGATACCTAAAGGGTAAGAAGGGGCAGTCTAGATGGGCCGAGGGGATCAGTGATGGGCATAAGATAACTACGATGAGCACAAAGCTGCTGTGATTGGCACGGGGCTGTGATGATGGGTACTGGGATGCAGGGATGGCACAAGGCTGCAGTTATATGCATGGGGCTACAGTAAAAGTCAGTTGGCTTTAGTGATGGGCACTAGGCTGCAGTGATGGGCACTAGGCTGCAATGATGGGCACTAGGCTGCAGTGATGGGCACTAGGCTGTAGTGATGGGCACAATGCTGTAATGATGGGCACTAGGCTGTAGTGATGGGCACAAGGCTGTAGTGATGGGCACAAGGCTGCAGTGATGGGCACAAGGCTGCAGTGATGGGCACAAGGCTGCAGTGATGGGCATAAGGCTGTAGTGATGGGCACTAGGCTGTAGTGATGGGCACTAGGCTGTAGTGATGGGCACTAGGCTGCAGTGATGGGCACTAGGCTGTAGTGATGGGCACTAGGCTGTAGTGATGGGCACTAGGCTGTGGTGATGGGCACTAGGCTGTAGTGATGGGCACAAGGCTGCAGTGATGGGCACAAGGCTGCGGTGATGGGCACTAGGCTGTAGTGATGGGCACTAGGCTGTAGTGATAGGCACAAGGCTGTAGTGTGTAGTGATGGGCACAAGGCTGTAGTGATGGGCACAAGGCTGTAGTGATGGGCACTAGGCTGTAGTGATGGGCACAAGGCTGCGGTGATGGGCACTAGGCTGTAGTGATGGGCACTAGGCTGTAGTGATGGGCACAAGGCTGTAGTGATGGGCACAAGGCTGTAGTGTGTAGTGATGGGCACAAGGCTGCGGTGATGGGCACTAGGCTGTAGTGATGGGCACAAGGCTGTAGTGTGTAGTGATGGGCACTAGGCTGTAGTGATGGGCACAAGGCTGTAGTGATGGGCACAAGGCTGTAGTGTGTAGTGATGGGCACAAGGCTGTAGTGATGGGCACAAGGCTGTAGTGATGGGCACAAGGCTGTAGTGTGTAGTGATGGGCACTAGGCTGTAGTGATGGGCACAAGGCTGTAGTGTGTAGTGATGGGCACTAGGCTGTAGTGATGGGCACAAGGCTGTAGTGTGTAGTGATGGGCACTAGGCTGTAGTGATGGGCACAAGGCTGTAGTGTGTAGTGATGGGCACTAGGCTGTAGTGATGGGCACTAGGCTGTAGTGATGGGCACAAGGCTGTAGTGTGTAGTGATGGGCACTAGGCTCTAGTGATGGGCACAAGGCTGTAGTGTGTAGTGATGGGCACTAGGCTGTAGTGATGGGCACAAGGCTGTAGTGTGTAGTGATGGGCACTAGGCTGTAGTGATGGGCACAAGGCTGTAGTGTGTAGTGATGGGCACTAGGCTGTAGTTATGTTAGGTGCCTAAATATAGTTGATCGGATTTAGATTGACGGTAACAGAAGTTAGGCAGCGTTAGAGCGATGGGAGCGTGGTCGATGATCACATGGTCGACATGAGTTTTTCACATGTTTTATTGGTGCCAAATAACGCAGGCGTCCCTGAGGAAACTGTATATGTGCACAGTGTCCCCTCGCATGGCTCGCTGCCCTCTGCACACGATTATAATCTCACTCTATGTCCATAGTAAAGTATGAAGCAAGTCGGCCTGTGGCATTCGGCACTGGAAAACTGTGAAAAACTAATGTTGACCATTGTGACCATTGACCACGCTCTCGTTGCTCTAAAGCTTGCGTCTAACATCCCCTACTGTCCATCTAGACGTGGTTGACTATCTTTAGACGTCTACCTAGATGGGTTCGACTAAGCGTGGTCAACTATAACATGGTCAATACAGATAAACATTGTAGAACCGTTGACCAGATACCAAAACAATAGGGGCAAGATCACTCCGAAACATAGGTTTGCCCGTCCAGGAGCGCCACCCTGCCTTTATGATACCTACAGCAGTAGAAGCGCAGTGTTTTGTGTTTTACTGTGGGAAAAGTGTATTAACCCATCACAGCTAATGGAGAATTAATTGGAATCCGTCTAGTGTACATTGAGACAATACTAGCCCTGTCCGTTTCCCTGCTCTGGGCTAGTGGACACTTCCTGGCTGATCTGATGGCCTTACTTACTAATACACACTGCGCCTCTCCCCCAGCCTCTGCTGTTGCTTCGGTTGTCACCCGGTTCTTCAGTTTTGGCTTATTGGCAAACTTTGCATTTCTGTTCCTCCGTTCTCTCTGGTTGTTCAAGGACATCGCTGCCTCCTCTCCAACTCGTATCTTCACAGCTTTACAGTTGTAGGAACAAAGCATCAATTAAAATCAGTTTAATGGGCTGTGAAAATGGGTATGTGGTTCATTCTAAAAGCAGAGGGTGTTGCATGCTGTAATGAAGTGGAAGGGTAGGTGGCTGTATTCAGGACTGCAAGCATTATACACTGACAATAGCCGGCGTATTCATTCTGCACAGATGTGACAACGCCAACACGCAACGTTGGCAAACTAAATTACAGACGAGAGGGACACTCATCAACATTGTGATTCATGTCTGTAAGTAAAGAACCAACTTCGTATCTAGAACAAACCGTGCTGCCACACAATTGCCATGTTGCGAATACATTTATATATTGTTTTTGTGCAGGTAAATACTGGCTGCTTTTGCATGTAGTCTACACATGTTAGACAACTCTCTCTCTCTCCAAGCTTTGACCATCCCCCTCCCCCCCCACTGACTTTGGGCCTGGTGAAAACCATCTGACATGCAGCATGTATGGGCGCTGATAGCGGGCATCCCAGTCCTGGCACATTCATCCCCATAGATATACACTGGTGACCACCTACAGATGCACCTGTATCTGCAGTCACCTCTGAATCAGGACCTTTGCTTTTCACAAGTTTGTTTAGTCCTTGTTCTGTAAATACAGTATAACCGTAAGTATCTCCTGCCTCCACTACTTGTCCCTGTCTTTTCCCAGCACTCTCGCACGTTGCTTAGACATTGGCCCTTATTCTGATCGGTGCGGCCAGATCATAAATATGCGGCCAGGACCGTGCAGGCGAATCCCCGCCTTCCATACGGATCGCCACCTCCGTCCGTACGCGGATATGTGGCGGTCCGCATAAAAGTGGACGGGGATACGCCTCCTCCATCTTGGGAGCAGCCCCTGCATTCGATGGTCGCCGAACATCGAATGCAGGGCCGCACGCTCCACCAGCGCCCGCCACCCTAGACCACACGGACACTTGTCCGTATGAAATCATGTATGGGGTCGGGCAGCTGACATCCGGCGATGTCAGATGCCCGCCCCCTACACATGCGTCACGGCTTCATTACCATGCATACGCCCTGCGTTTGCATGGGAACGCCCATGAAACGCGGGGCGTATGCATAGGGTAATGAGGCTAAGTAGCCCTTCACGCCCCTCTCCACCCCCTGTGCGGCGTCTAAAGAATACGTACGGCGAAACCGCTTGCACATGCGCAGAGTGACCGCTGCACATGCGCAGTCGAAAACCATCGGCGGTACGACCGCATGCGGAAAAATCCGCACCGATCAGAATAAGGGCCATTGTGAGTGCAGGGAGAGCAGTGGATTTTTATTCTGCATTCTACTGTGACCACAGAATAAGCGAAAATACCCGTTGACTTTCCCCCACTGCGATGACAGTGCACAACCCTGAGAACATCCCGGTGTAGCAGGTGGGGAGTTTGACTGGGGCGGTACACCTGTCAAACCGTAACGCAGGTGTCCTAAGGCGAGTTTAGGGAGGACAGAAACCTTCCGTGGAGCAGAAGCGGTTCTACCCTGCTGGATACCAATGAGCAGCAATGCACATGTTACATCTGCCCCACCTGCAGTGCACATGGTGCACATTGCGCGCCAATCACCTAAACAGGTGTATGAAATCATAACTATGGGGAGGGTATTTAAACCCAGTCCTCACCCCAGCAAGACATCCTTGAAAAAGCTGCATTTAGCGGTGAAACGTGTAGGTTCTTGCCTATCCATTGTCCTACCCACAGATCAGCCACCCACTCCATGTACAGAAGTGATTGACATCATATCCAGCGGTGGTTTACCACTGTACCACCACTTGGACCAGCAGCACTGGCCCCTTCCTTATACCGTGGCGATCAATTGGTTTGGAGGCATGCCACCTCCCTAAGGACCCGGTGACATTTCATAAAGACAAGGAAGAGACCCCACCTCCTCATTCACTGGATACCTCATCTATTCTTCCAAAAACATGCTTGTACTTCCCCAGTACTGGCGGATACATAAAGGGTGACTACCCGTATGCTCACGTCATTGTTCTGAGCGTACACCACTATCAATTTTTATTCCCCCTTCCATATTCCAACTGCCATATTTGTATGATCATTTTATAGTATTCACTGTTTATTTGATGTTGTATTTACCTATTAAATGTGAATAATTTTAACAAAAAGTTGATATATGTTGAATATATATCTAGCTCAGTTTTACCCTTCCTGAACCTTTTCTTTGCATACCATTGGGAGTGACTACCCGTTTATTTAAACTGCCGCTTGGTAAAATCACACTCATTTCGAAGCACCTTTCCCCGATATCTTGATATCTACTCTGCTTGACATCTTTTTACCTCTGTCTCCTCCAGTAGGCTGCTAACCTTCTCACTCACTGTCTCCTCCATTAGGCTGCTGATCTTCTCACTCACTGTCTCCTCCATTAGGATGCTGATCTTCTCACTCACTGTCTACTCCAGTAGGCTGCTGACCTTCTCACTCACTGTCTCCTCCAGTAGGCTGCTGACCTTTTCACTCATTGTCTCCTCCAGTAGGCTGCTGATCTTCTCACTCACTGCCTCCCCCACTAGGCTGCTGATCTTCTCACTCACTGTCTCCTCCATTAGGCTGCTGATCTTCTCACTCACTGCCTCCCCCACTAGGCTGCTGATCTTCTCACTCACTGTCTCCTCCATTAGGCTGCTGATCTTCTCACTCACTGTCTCCTTCATTAGGCTGCTGATCTTCTCACTCACTGTCTCCTCCAGTAGGCTGCTGACCTTCTCACTCACGGTCTCCTCCAGTAGCCTACTGACCTTCTCACTCACTGTATCCTCCAGTAGGCTGCTGATCTTCTCACTCACTGTCTCCTGCATTAGGCTGCTGATCTCACTCACTGTCTCCTCCAGTAGGCTGCTGATCTTCTCACTCACTGTCTCCTCCAGTAGGCTGCTGACCTTCTCACTCACTAACTCCTCCATTAGGCTGCTGATCTTCTCACTCACTGCCTCCCCCACTAGGCTGCTGATCTTCTCACTCACTGTCTCCTCCATTAGGCTGCTGATCTTCTCACTCACTGTCTCCTTCATTAGGCTGCTGATCTCCTCACTCACTGTCTCCTCCAGTAGGCTGCTGACCTTCTCACTCACTGTCTCCTCCAGTAGGCTGCTGACCTTTTCACTCATTGTCTCCTCCAGTAGGCTGCTGATCTTCTCACTCACGGTCTCCTCCATTAGGCTGCTGATCTTCTCACTCACTGTCTCCTCCAGTAGGCTGCTGACCTCACTCACTGTCTCCTCCAGTAGGCTACTGACCTTCTCACTCACTGTCTCCTCCAGTAGGCTGCTGACCTTCTCACTCGTCTCCTCCAGTAGGCTGCTGATCTTCTCACTCACTGCCTCCCCCACTAGGCTGCTGATCTTCTCACTCACTGCCTACTCCATTAGGATGCTGATCTTCTCACTCACTGTCTCCTCCAGTAGGCTGCTGACCTTCTCACTCACTGTCTCCTCCAGTAGGCTGCTGATCTTCTCACTCACTGTCTCCTCCAGTAGGCTGCTGATCTTCTCACTCACTGTCTCCTCCAGTAGGCTGCTGACCTTTTCACTCATTGTCTCCTCAAGGAGGCTGCTGATCTTCTCACTCACTGTCTCCTCCAGTAGGCTGCTGATCTTCTCACTCACTGTCTCCTTCAGTAGGCTGCTGACCTCACTCACTGTCTCCTCCAGTAGGCTACTGACCTTTTCACTCACTGTCTCCACCACTAGGCTGCTGATCTTCTCACTCACTGTCTCCTCCAGTAGGCTGCTGACCTTCTCACTCACTGTCTCCTCCACTAGGCTGCTGATCTTCTCACACACTGTCTCCTCCAGTAGGCTGCTGATCTTCTCACTCAGTCTCTTCCACTAGGCTGCTGATCTTCTCACTGTCTCCTCCACTAGGCTGCTGATCTTCTCACTCACTATCTCTTCCACTAGGCTGCTGATCTTCTCACTGTCTCCTCCACTAGGCTGCTGATCTTCTCACTCACTATCTCTTCCAGTAGGCTGCTGATCTTCTCATTCACTGTCTCCTCCACTAGGCTGCCGATCTTCTCATTCACTGTCTCCTCCACTAGGTTGCCAATCTTGTCACTCACGGTCTCCTCCAGTAGGCTGATGATCTCACTCACTGTCTCCTCCAGTAGGCTGCTGATCTTCTCGTTCACTGTCTCCTCAACTAGGCTGCCAATCTTGTCACCCACTGTCTCCTCCAGTAGGCTGATGATCTCACTCACTTTCACCTCCACTAAGCTGCTGATCTTCTCACTCACTGTCTCCTCCACTAGGCTGCTGATCTTCTCACTCACTGCCTCCCCCACTGGGCTGCTGATCTGCTCACTCACTGTCTCCTCCACTAGGCTGCTGACCTTCTCACTCACTGTCTCCTCCACTAGGCTGCTGATCTTCTCACTCACTGTCTCCTCCACTAGGCTGCTGATCTTCTCTCTCACTGCCTCCCCCACTAGGCTGCTGATCTTCTCACTCACTGCGTCCCCCACTGGGCTGCTGATCTGCTCACTCACTGTCTCCTCCACTAGGCTGCTGACCTTCTCACTCACTGTCTCCTCCACTAGGCTGCTGATCTTCTCACTCACTGTCTCCTCCACTAGGCTGCTGATCTTCTCTCTCACTGCCTCCCCCACTAGGCTGCTGATCTTCTCTCTCACTGCGTCCCCACTAGGCTGCTGATCTTCTCACTCACTGCCTCCCCCACTAGGCCGCTGATCTTCTCACTCACTGGCTTCTCCGGTAGTTGGCACCAGTTGCGCTACCCATGATAGAGACATCCTAACAAAAGAGTGACTCTCCTTGGCACTGTTGCACTGTGTTCTCACTGTCCGGTGCACAGATAACTGTCTTGGTGAATGTATTTTGTATGTTCATTATCTGTTTATCCATGAACAGACCCTGTAATGATTACTGGCAGAGATCCAGATTAAGTGTTTATTAACATGAGGTTAATATGTTTGGCATATTTCCTATGACACTTATTTTGCATTATTAATGAGTTTCTACTGCAATAATTAGCAGAAAATTATGATCTCATTTGCAGCCATATGGTTCACCTAACTTAATTTACTGTCAATCTTCCCTCAATTTGTTTAATTTAGCATTTAAGAAATAATTGTGCCATAACATAACTTACTTAATTGCCCCTTTTTGCAATGTGTAATATATTATCCACCATTAAAGTGAATAAATACGCTCTTTCCATGTTGGTGGTTACACACTGGCCCTATCCAAGGCGATTGTTACAGGTAGGCTTTATATAAGGTGATGGTTATAGGTAGGCCCTGTCCGAGGTGGTGGTTGAAGAAGGGCCCTGTCTAAGGTGGTGGTTGAAGAAGGGCCCTGTCTAAGGTGGTGGTTGAAGAAGGGCCCTGTCCGAGGTGGTGGTTGAAGAAGGGCCCTGTCCGAGGTGGTGGTCGCAGATGTGCCTTATACGAGGTGGTGGTTGAAGAAGGGCCCTGTCGAGGTGGTGGTCGCAGATGTGCCTTATACGAGGTGGTGGTCACAGATGTGCCTTATACAAGGTGGTGGTCGCAGATGTGCCTTATACGAGGTGGTGGTTTTTACAGACGAGCCTTGTCCGAGATGATGGTCGCAGAGAGAATCTGTCCGAGGTGGTGGTATCAGGTGGTGGTGCCTCATCTGATCACCTGTACACAACGTATAGCCTCCTCTAATCACCAGTACACAACATGTAGCCTCCTCTGATCACCTGTACACAATGTACAGCCTCCTCTAATCACCAGTACACAACATGTAGCCTCCTCTGATCACCGGTGCACAATGTACAGCCTCCTCTAATCACCAGTACACAACGTATAGCCTCCTCTGATCACCTGTACACAACGTATAGCCTCCTCTGATCACCTGTACACAACGTACAGCCTCCTCTAATCACCTGTACACAACATGTAGCCTCCTCTGATCACCGGTGCACAATGTACAGCCTCCTCTAATCACCAGTACACAACATGTAGCCTCCTCTAATCACCAGTACACATGTAGCCTCCTCTAATCACCTGTACACAACGTGTAGCCTCCTTTGATCACCTGTACACAACGTGTAGCCTCCTTTGATCACCTGTACACAACGTGTAGCCTCCTTTGATCACCTGTACACAACGTGTAGCCTCCTTTGATCACCTGTACACAACGTGTAGCCTCCTTTGATCACCTATACACAACGTGTAGCCTCCTTTGATCACCTGTACACAGTGTGCAGCTTCATCTGATCATAAGTCTGATTACAGAAGTAATCCAACCACTATTGTACAATACAGGTGACCGGTAAACACTGAAGCCCCATTAGATTACACTGTGCAGAGCTTCTTCTAATGACCACTGTAGGTGAAGGAGGTTCAACAGTCCCAATGGTGAGCTATAGAATTGAGGATTGAGGGACCACAATCATCCCCTACCAAGGGCTATACTGCTTTGGGGCACGCATAATTCATCAACGTGCACAACAGGTGTTAATGTAGCAGTATATAAACCAGCCCCTGCTGCATACTGACACACTCACACACACACGCACGCACACACACACACACACACACACGCACGTATGTAATAACGGTGAGCACTGTAATGAAGCCAGGTTTTATTATTTTATAGAAGAAGAAAATCTATACTAAGCAGCGAGAGTCATTGCAGAGGGAGAAAATCGATATTGATTTAATGCAATGTTTACATATTGTGTAATCCCGGCATATTGTATAGTTATACAGCAGCGTAGCCCCACTGCGGTTCTGTAAACTATAACTGCCTCATTTCTGCTCCAGAACTGAGAGGTGGAGAAAAGAAAACACAGTGCAATCTATCGTAATGAGATTCCCCGCTATTCCAGGGAGGTCCCGGGGCGCTTTATCGCCGAAAGCGATATATCTCTGTTATAACTGTGCATTAATATCTATCCTGTACCATTACTCTTCCGGCGTTAGTGTCGCGCAGGTGGGTGCTGCTCTGTGTGGTGTACCTGAATATAAGGGAATTGTGTCATGGGTGCACTCGTTCATCATGATGTTACTGCAGGGCTGAGGAGCGGCAGAACAATCTACTATTTCCCATGCAAAGGAACTGATCCCTACTTTTATGTTATTGTCGTTGTCGTCCCCGTCCCCCCCCACACACACACACACACACACACACACACTGCCACCAATACCAACTATCTAGCCCCTCAATTGAAAGTGTGGAGGTGGTGTCTTAAGGCCCCCATACACTAGTCCGATTTGTATGGATTCCAACGTAACGGGCTGAGAAATTTGACCAAATTGGATGTGTTTGACATTCCATCTGGTCCGATGCGCAGTCTCGAATATGGACTGCACATGTGTACGAATTGTAGTGCGTATTAGGGAAGCCAATCCTGGGGCATTTTTTCAATCCCGGGATTCGGGATTGATAAATGCCCAATCCTGAGATCCCGGTATTGACTTCCTATACAAAATCCCACCCCGGCCGCCCGCATATTTACTTACAATTGCGGTGTGGCCAGGCCGGTGGGCGATGGAGCTGGGCATGGAGGAGGATGCAGCCTGGGTGGGTGACTGGCTGGTTCGTCGGGGGATGCTTCGGGGTCCGGTAAGCGGCGAGTGCAGGCAGCCTGGGTGGGTGGGTGGGCGGTATCATCGAGGCGGCCGGAGGTCAGCGGGGTGCGCACGGATGAGGCAGCTGTTTGTGTGGCCTGCGCAACGTGACCTCTGACGCCGTCACGCTGCGCAGATCCGCGCTGCCCGGGAAGGGAGAAGCCGGGCAGCGTCTGAGCACTAGCTCGGACGCTGCCCGGCATTAGACTGCGCATGCGCAGTCTAATCCCGGGATTGGAAACTCCAATCCCGGGATTGAAATCCCGGCGTTTTAGGGGCCAAATACCGGGATCCCGCCGATTCCGGGATTGGCCACCCTACTGCGTATGCTGCAGGTCAAACAGTGGCAAAAATCAGTAATTCCTTTTCTGGCAATCCCCTCGCTATTTGACTGACAGGAAGCCAGTATGTGTAACGGCACCTCCGGCCTCCATCAACCTCATCCTGCCACACAGTTGTGGAGGGACACATTTGCACAGACTGGGAACACCATTTGGTGGTTAGTGAGTTGTGTGTGGATTTACAGCTGGACGGCGATCAGCGATATAGTCAGTCGCACACTTGCACAGGGCGGGTTTTCACTCCGAGCAGCGACCGAGACAGATGTTTGCTGATTGTGAAGTGGTTTCTCAGTGAAGTACTGTTTTGTGGGTCTCCTCACAGAACCGCAAGTGAAATAATTAGCTCTACCTGTGGCTCTTTTCAAATGTGTCAGTGAGTAATGAGTGCACCTGTGCACCTGCTGGGTGACCTGGAAATGGAAACTGTGTGGGGTCCTGAGGACCTAGTTTAGGAATCACTGGAATAGGTTATCACTGTACAAGTTACGTTTGATGAGGTTGATGTGAAATCATTTGAGCGATGTGGTAAATTTGACATTTTGGGACTATTTTTCTGTCAGAAATATCTGTCACCGTGATGCGCTGCTTCTCTGTGTGTCTCTGTGAGAGCTGTTTCTGTTTAAACTTGTGGATTGATATGTGGCAATGTGACAAGGTTCAAGTTCCAGTTAGAAGTAGATCATCAGGCAGTGATGTCAGTGGCGTAATTAGAACATTTTCACTCCTCCTGTTACCAGTGGTTTCTTTCTTGTTGCCATGAGTTACATGCTTGCAGGCGAACAAGCATCCCCGGTATTTGGCTAGACACACTGCGCTCCCCTGACAGATGCTAGAGGTCCAGAAGGACTTCTAGCATTTGTCTCCTGCAAGGCAGCGGATATTTTTAGAGGGCCATTGGACTGCGGTGGCATTGCTACATTACTGAGTGGTGTGCTGCTTCCCTGTGAGCAGTGTCTCTGTGAGAGCAGTTACTGTTCAAAGTAACATGTGGAGTGATACAGCCGTGATTCGGTTCAAATTACAGTCAGAAGTAGATCGGGTCGGAGGTTGCTGGAAAATATGGTCATGTGATCTTCTGTGTCCAGTCCTATTGATGTAATCTGTCTCAATATTCCACAACATATCTCTCTCTATGACACTCTTTCTCATAAAAATGTATTTAACAGAATTGTATTTATTTGGGGGTTTTGTACCTTACAGTACATAAATATCACTGTGTCTCGATCAGAACATGACGTGCGGCCTCTTCTTATATTTTTCAGCCAAACACCATGTTAATGGCAATTCGATGGTTGAACCTTTCCCGCAAGGAACGGAGATGGCGATATTTGGTGAGTGTTCTAAACTTTCCTCTCCCTAAGGGTGACGTGGCCTGAAAATGGCGCTGATTGCATCAGGCCAAAATGTTTTGAAGCGATTGATTGGTCTGAAATAAATGTATCTCACTTTTCCTTCCCAATGAGCGTCAGTGAAGCAGTGATGGCACCAATCTTCTTTTTAATTCCCTGATATGCTCCAATTTCTTTAATAAACGGATCTCTACAAGGACTTTACCCAAAAGAGAAGAAATAAAATGATATATGGGATATAGGGGGAGATTCTCTAAACTAAAAATGCGATAAATACCCTGTTATAGGGTTTCTGCTGCATTTTGGGATGCACTAAGCATCCTCCGCCTGGTTACCGCGATGGGGGGCATCGCCAGAAAAATCTGGCGATGCCCCATAGAAGCCTATGGGCTTCTAACAGAGCTGTGCTGCCCGGACTGTGACCTCCTCCTCCCTGCACTGTACATCCTCTTCCGGGTGCAGGGAGGAGAGCCAGCCCCCCTGCAGCAGCAGCATCCAGGCTGGGTAAGAGAGGGAGGGGGGAGCCGCCGGGTCACCTCAAAAGACAGCTCTTAACGCAAGAGCTGTCTTTTTTCATAATTATCGCATATGTTAGATCATATGCGATAATTATGTTTGCGGTAGCCGGCGATGGGCGGCGGTAAGGGGGCGCGGATGTTAGAGCATCCCCCCCATATTCTTATATTGCACTCTTAGTAAAAGATACTCCTATTCCCCCTGAAATCTGTCTTCTTACTAAACATCAGCCCTGACCTTCACACTGGCCAGGACGACCTTCACGGTCAGGGCAGAGAATGTACTATTGTACGAGCTAATCAATGAACGCAGGCGTCTGCGGGATATAGATTATTGGAGGCTGATAGATCTGTGCATTAACGGATGAGTGATTGTGACTAAATGAATATGTGACTGTACCGTACTAATTCATTGTCAGCGTATTGACAGAATGTATTGAACTTCGGCATTATAAAGGACAGTGGGGGAGATTCTCTAAGAATCTCCGCCCCCCCTTCGCCGCCCATCGCATATTTAATTATCGCATATGTTGTAACATATGCGATAATTAAGGCAAAGGACAGCTCTTGCATTAAGAGCTGTCCTTTGCGGTGAGAGTCGCCGGGTCCCAGCAGGTCCCAGCGGCTCCCCCTCCCTCCCACACCCGCTGCTGCTGCGCCGGGCTCTCCTCCTCCCTGCACCCGGAAGAGGATCAGTGCAGGGGGGAGGTCACAGGTCCGGGCAGCACAGCACTGTGCTGCCCGGACACAGGTGAGGGGGGAGGGGGCGATGCGGGGCGGCTGGGGGTCGGCGCGGGGCGGCGGAGGGCGGCGGAGGGTTGCGGTAGAAAGCCCATTGGCTTCTATGGGGCATCGCCAGATTTTTCTGGCGATGCCCCCCGCCGCGTTAACCCGGCGGGGGATGCTTACAGCATCCCAAAATGCGGTAAAAACCCCGATAACGGGGTTTTTACCGCATTTTTCGCTTAGAGAATCTCCCCCAGTAAGTCATCTGACCCCGCTCCCATTTACATCAATGGGGGACGTGCAACCTGCGGACTGCAGCGTCCACAGGTTGGATGGGGAGCACCGTGGTCCTGGCACTTGGAGATGATGTCATCTCCAAGCGCCGCCTCCGTCTACACTGCGGGTGGGCACCGCAGTGTAAACTGTGTAAATCCCGGATCCAACCCGGCTTGGATCCTTCTTCCAAATGCCAGGTCGGATCCGGGATTTTTGGTGTAAAAGGGGTTTAATTTAGTCCTGGACCACCAACCTGTGGCACCCCTGCAAAAGCCACCCCACAATGCCTGGGCACATCATTTGGGAACCAGTGAGGTCCCGCCAGTGACCACTAGCGGGACAAAATTACTGTTTTGCGTGAAGACAGAGATTGGAGGTAGGAGCAGTTAGGGACTGGGGAGTTTGTGGGTTAAAAACTGTCACAGCTCAAAGTGAAAGTAAAAACTGTCACAGCTCAAAATGGAAGTACTAGTAATACATAAGAGTACAGAAGCCACACTCTCATATCATCCATTCTCAGCCGTATGGGGAATCGCAGCGTGATGCAAATATTGCAGTGTCGCGTATGGACCATAATAAGGTCCTTAATGCAGGAATGATGGTTCGTGTATTACAAGCACACACATGTACCACCTATGGCTAATGGGACTGAATAAAGCTGTTCAGCTCTTCTGTGTGCACCATCCCTCAGTGGCCCCACCGCAGGTCCTCAGGCACTGGATCCATGGGTATATGGAGAGTTATAGATTACTAGTAACGTGGGGGCAGGTGCATCTTGGTGGTGGATTTAGGCAAACATAGGACTCGGATCTCCCCCTGCTGGCAACAATCTGTAGTACAGCTTTCTCCATCCTTCAGCTGCTGCATTAACCATATGCCCGATGCTTGAGCTCTTGGAATTGGCCTTGTTTTCAGTAGACAGCCCATATTCTCCCTAGTTAAAGTGAGCTCCAACCAACCAATCAGCTCCTGCCTGACGTTTTTTAAACACAGTCTGTGACATGACAGGTAGGAGCTGATTGGCTGGCTGTTTATTACAAATATACATTGATAAATGGGCCCCTAAAACAGTTGTTTATTTGGGTGCTGCCAGGTATTAGCTATAACCAGTAGGATATTTCTGCCACAGCTGTTGTGGCCGCACAGACCAATGGGAATTCACCAGCTGTGATTGCAGCCTCCCAGTTGAACTGCACATCCCAGCATGCCCTGCCACAGTTTTACCATGCCCTTATAGCAACATTGTGGATTGTAAAATCCCCAAAAATCCATGTCGACAGTTTGCTTTTGTCGACATTTGGCCATGTCGTATATGTGTCTGTCAGACATCTGAATACCGTGTTGAATATACTTGCAACAAAGTGATGTATCAGGGACTGTGCGGCATTGGGAAATGATACAATAAAACGTATTTGTTTCTACTTTCCAGAGTTTGGCGTAGAAAATGGATTTACAAAGTGTAGGCTGAATATACACTGGCCTGCCGAACAGAAATGGCTTCCAAAGCTCTATATACGAGTCCCTATTCTGCGATACATCTAGATATTCCCACATTTGCTGTAATATGTGTGTTGTAGCAGCATAATGCAGGTGATCATTATCCGTACCCCGGAGAGGAATACATCACTGCAGTGACTCACCTGTGTTCCACAGAAGCCGCGCTCCCCTACTGCACTACACGCGCACATAAAACTTCTAACCTGCTTATTTACAAATCATTTTTTAACCTTTACGTCTGTTTACATTGACGGCGCTGCCTACGACTCTTTGTGACAGTGACTGACGCTGTCAAAACAAGTAATTACAACAAAAGTCAGCATAGAAAGTTTTACAGTACTTGTGCTGCTGCTTCCAGACACGGGAATTTGCCGAGTCTAACAAGCCAGGAAATTCCTGCATCTCAACTCTTTGTTCTTGGCCGGGCGCGGGGTTGAGGTCCTGGGACTTTTTAGTCCCAGTTGTTCCTTTTCCGTGTGCAGATCACCACAGGACTCTGGAGAGCTGCAAAAGTGTATCTTTACTCTACTGAAAAAATGGCTGCAGAAGCACTTCCTGCATAAATACTGTACATCTACCAATTCTCTGACTTGTTTCTTGTGTATTGGCAGACTGCGCTCTAATCATTACGGCTCCAGCACACAAAATGGCTGCCACAGTGTATGCAGGTGATAGATACTCTTAAGTATTTATATGGTTTATTGAAAACTTTTAAACTAATCAGCTTGAAGCCACAAAATTAACTTTTTTCTTGATGATTCCATAAATACGGTGAAGGAACAGAATATAGCTAACGCGTTTTACCAGAGTCTGTTCTACCTTCTGCACATGTGCCGTATTCGAGAAGACATCATTGTAAAGATGGTGATTCCGGTTTCTGTCTAGGTCGGAAAATCAGTAGGTTGACACTAAAAGAGCGACATACACAGGGTCGAAATTGACCAAATGTCAAGACAAGGAAAATGTTGACACATTAGAAAGTTGACATAAGTTTTTCACATTTTTTTTTAACTCCTATTGGGAATGGTAAAGCATTGCGAGTGAAGCGGTACACTATTTGGGGGTCCGCGTGCTCAGGTGAAGACCGTTCCAGGTGTCAACTTTTCCCCATGGTGACCTTTTGCTTGTCTCGACATCGTGTCACTGTCGACCTTTTGATGATGCGTTAATCCATAACTGGTGATACCAGTGGTCGGTTAAGCAGGGTAAGAAGGGGCCCTATTTTTAGCAGGCACTTTGAGGCAGCAACAGGGTAGGGATGGCCATCGACTATCGATGATTTGAAATCATCGATGGTTCATGGCCGATGTCGAATACTTATGCCATCGATGGGGGGAGAACCAGATGGTTTCCCTCCATCGATGGAACAGCAAAACGATGTTTTGCTTTTTGATTTTTTTTTTCCAAAGTGTCGGGACACGGAGCATAGCTCCGCCCACGACACCCGCGAAGCCCCGCCCCCCGTGTTTTGATAGGCCCACAGGCCAATCAATCAAACAAAATGGATGACCATCGATATGTAAAAATATCGATGGTCATCCATTGCATAGTTTAGCACTATCGATGGCCAGTTGCCATCGATGGCAATGGCAATGATGGCCATCCCTACAACAGGGGCACCCGTGGAAAAAAAAAACGATTATTTGTTAATATACAGAAGAGAACAAATATTTTTTAAATACACAATTGTTTCTTTTTAGAAAGTCACGACATGCTTGCTGCCAGTTATTTAACCTGTTTACACAAGTTTTAGCCGCCGTCTGGTGGTAAATTAATAGCAAATTTGCAATTTCAGCAATTACTCCACATTAATTGCTCTTTTTTGGTTATAAAAAATAAATAAAAAATCAAATTCAAACACTTAAAAGCCAGCAGCGCACACCCCACTGATGTGAAGAAACGAAAACAAAATCAGGTTAGACGGCGGCGTCAAACTAATTATGTCAAACTACCCCCCAAACAGAGTTGGATCTAGAACTTGTTTAATTTAACGTAATGAAGGTTGAGTAATTACACGGGGAACGCGCTCACACTGTGATAATGCTCTAATTTATCACTTGGAAAAACATTTAAAAGCAGCTACGGACTACCGGCCCCCGAGCCGGCCCCGGCGCTGCGGCAATAAGTCATTCTGTCTCTAATAACTCATTATTACCGGGTACAATTGTGTCTCCAGATTGAACAGGACGCCTAGAACTTCAAGGGAAGAGCGCTACGCTGGCTGGTGGCCTACCTAGCTGAGCGGCATAGTCTAAGGCTAAGGTGTGCTGGTGGAACTACAAGCCCATGTACATGTATCTATTTCACCATGCCTCAATTACCTCATGTATTTGTACCTGTCTCCTGTGCCTCAATTACCTCATGTACATGTCCCTGTCTCGCCATGCCTGTTACCTCATGTACATGTCCCTGTCTAACTGTGCCTCAATTACCTCATGTACATGTCCCTCTCTCGCCAAGCCTCAATTACCTCATGTACATGTCCCTGTCTCGCCGTGCCTCAATTACCTCATATACATGTCCCTGTCTCACCATGCCTCGATTACCTCATGTACATGTCCCTGTCTCACCGTGCCTCAATTACCTCATGTACATGTCCCTGTCTCGCCAAGCCTCAATTACTTCATGTTCCTGTCTCTTCCATTTTATATGACCCAATCCAGGAATGTAACTGGCGTATTGCTGCCAGGAGACTCGCCGTTATACTACCACCCAGAGATCTGTATTATTACGTATGATTGCTTTTCTATGTTCCACATTCCTCATGCAGATTTCTGCTTTTCTTCTATACGGTCCCAATCCCTTTTCTGATTTATGGCGTAATCTCCATAGATCTCATAAACAGAGGTAAAATATGGCGTAACGTATGTGGAAAGGGTCGCTGAAGGTAACTGCATCATTGGTGATTTAACCCATAGCAAACAATTAGATTCTTTTTCTTGTGTGGGTTGGGGAAAAGTCAGAATCTGATTATTGGTTGCTATGGGTTACAGCACCTGTACTCCAGTTTCCTTAAACACCCATTTTTATGTTTATTGACCAAGTATGAAAATCTTGAGTGTTCCTAAGTGTAGGAGATAACCAAAGACTTCTTTCCTATTCCTTTTAGGAGTAAGATTGATTACAAGAATATCTTCCCTCCGCTGCAGCCTCTCTCCCTCTCTCTCTCTCTCTCTCTCTCTCTCCTTCTCTCTTTTCCCTCCCGCTCTCTCTCTCGCACCCACCATCCCCCACAGCTGATGAACGGCGCCGGGTCCCTCAGCACGTGTGCAGAATGCATGCTTGTAAATACAGTCAGATAACATATTAATAGTGTTCCATGTCCTATTCAGCAGAGACTAGAAATTTTGGCCTGAGGCAACCTCGGGCACTGTTGCCACGGTTACGGAATGAAGACAAAGTGAGGCAGCCATCTTGTGCCGGCAGAATGCATTGTATCTCAGGCAGCCCAGCAGATCACCGCAAGGTTGCTAGATCCTTTATATAATAAAGTCAGAGCCATCTTTTCCTTACAGTACAGTCGTGTTAACAAATAGCAGGGCTGATAACAGTATAGCAAACCGCTTAACAGTGCGCACTGTACTCAAGTGTTAAAAAGGAATATAAGAAGATAAATACACATTAAAGCAGCAATTTAACAAAATTATTTAAAAAAAAAAACCCAATCAAACTAAAAATCGTTGCTGCTGTTGATGATATAATACGGGATTTAGTCAAAAATTACCCGCACTCTTAATGTAATCGACTTTCAGGAAAGACAAAAGACCAGATGTATCAAGTGATAAAGTCACCCAATCAGCTCCTACCTGTCATTTTTCAAACCCAACTTGTAACATGGCAGGTAGGAGCTGATTGGTTGGCTGTTTATCACTCTCCATTTGTATCACTTTTCAAGTACATCTGGCCCAAATACATTGGGTTTTTTTTTTTTTTTTTTTTTTTAGATAATCTCCCGGGCCTTTCAGTACACTTTATCCATCTGCCAACAAGCTTTCATATTCCCTCATTAAAAATGTTTCAGGATGAGATGGGAGCCCAGAATGCACCGCTGTCTTCACCTCTTCATCGGTAGTTACCAAACAGGTCATAGTCCAATGGGGCGAGATCAGAAATATAGGGAGAATGCTCAATGTTCTGATTGGACGTGGATGGGCATCCGTCTCCTTCTTCATGGCTGACACTTGTGTGACCTCCTTCGAACTTCTTTATTTATTCATACACACTTCTTCGTAAAAAAACACTTTCTCTGATCACGCTTCCACATTCCATTCCTCAGGGAACCCTAACAGTGCATGTTTCCCAGATCTCCTCACAGAGTGAGTGAAATAATTAGCACCACTGTGGATCTTCTACAATGTGTCTGTCATTAGCAAGGACTGAGGTTAGGGGTGTGGCTAACCAGTTCTCTTACACACAGCAGCCAATCCCCTCGCTGAGCTGAGGAAATGTACTTTACAATGCCACCAATGGCCTGACAGTTGTGGGACAAGCTTAGATGGTGGAACATGTTGGATAAAGCAGAGTTTGTGACATTTATTAGGCATTGTGGCAGCATTTTCCCCTGATATATTCCACTAATCATATAACTGCTTTGTTTCCAGGGATGGGCTGTTTCTGGGGAGCAGAAAAGAAGTTCTGGAGAGAGAAGGGCGTCTACTCCACCCAGGTGGGCTTTGCTGGTGGCCATACGCCCAATCCTAGCTATGAGGAAGTCTGCTCAGGTATGTAGTGCTACATCTAATACGCAATGCTGTGCCTGCTGTTATATACACACAGAAAGGGGAGGGGCATAACTAGGGAAATGTGTAAGGGCAGGACCCTGGCGCCAAGTGTAATATTCCGTGACTCATCTTCCCCAACCTGCTGGCCCTGTGTATGGAGAACTACATTAGGTGTTGTTACCAGTCTAATGTGCAGCCCCCGATCTGGTGCCCAGTGTAATGTGCAGCTCCCGATGTAGTGCCCAGCCTAATGTGCAGCCCCCAATCTGGTGCCCAGCCTACTGTGCAGCCCCCAAACTGGTGCCCAGCTCAATGTGCAGCCCCCGATGTAGTGCCCAGCTCAATGTGCAGCCCCCGATGTAGTGCCCAGCCTACTGTGCAGCCCCCGATCTGGTGCCCAGCCTACTGTGCAGGCCCCGATCTGGTGCCCAGCGTGATGTGCAGCCCCCAAAGTGGTGCCTAGCCTAATGTGCAGCCCCCGATCTGGTGCCCAGCCTAATGTGCAGCCCCCAATCTGGTGCCCAGCCTAATGTGCAGCCCCCAATCTGGTGCCCAGCCTAATGTGCAGCCCCCTATCTGGTGCCCAGCCTAATGTGCAGCCCCCTATCTGGTGCCCAGTCTAATGTGCAGCCCCCAATCTGGTGCCCAGTCTAATGTGCAGCCCCCTATCTGGTGCCCAGCCTGATGTGCAGCCCCCTATCTGGTGCCCAGCCTGATGTACAGCCCCCTATCTGGTGCCCAGCCTAATGTGCAGCCCCCAATCTGGTGCCCAGCCTAATGTGCAGCCCCCAATCTGGTGCCCAGCCTAATGTGCAGCCCCCGATCTGGTGCCCAGCCTAATGTGCAGCCCCCTATCTGGTGCCCAGCCTAATGTGCAGCCCCCTATCTGGTGCCCAGCCTGATGTACAGCCCCCTATCTGGTGCCCAGCGTAATGTGCAGCCCCCGATCTGGTGCCCAGCCTAATGTGCAGCCCCCTATCTGGTGCCTAGCCTAATGTGCAGCCCCCTATCTGGTGCCCAGCCTAATGTGCAGCCCCCGATCTGGTGCCCAGCCTAATGTGCAGCCCCCTATCTGGTGCCCAGCCTAATGTGCAGCCCCCTATCTGGTGCCCAGCCTAATGTGCAGCCCCCGATCTGGTGCCCAGCCTAATGTGCAGCCCCCTATCTGGTGCCCAGCCTGATGTGCAGTCCCCGATCTGGTGCCCAGCCTGATGTACACTTTTACACTGGTTATTTGTGAATTGTTAATATCTACTTACAGTAACTATTCACTGCCTCATTGTTGACATACAGTAAATGTAACCTTTTGCCTTGCAACAAATTCCAAAGCAGCATATGGGGCATAAATAGGGTAACAACAGCTGTGTACAGAACATACAAGAGGCGTAATACAATGTGCTCCAGGTGGACAGGCCAGTGCAGACAAGGGGGGGGGGGGGTAACATTCTACCTGACAGATCCCCCCTAACCTTACGCCAGCTGCATACACAAGCCATGGTTGTCTGTGTGCCAGTGATGCAGGAGGGGCCTCAGGCCCTCAGCGAGGAGCGAAATCCTCATTTCAGACGCCGTTCACGACCTACGACAAACAACCTGCAATCCGAGTGAATCGTCAACCTGGTGTTTTTATTTCTGGTTAGAACCAGAATCCGTGGGTTAATGATCCGGGAAGATGTTGATCAAATCATTTTCAGACCTAATTCATCCAAGTATCTGAGCGTATAATTAAAGGGAGCGTGTGACTTTCTGTTGCCATGGTAACGCAGCGTTGGAAAAGCTGCAAGATGAAGGTGTTCCTGATTTAATGAGAATAGTTTAGAACCTTTCCCATTGTCACTGTCAGGATATCGGGTCCAAGGTATGCCTTCATCATTTCTCGCTCAGAACAGCAGGGATATCATTATCATGCGGTGAGGGTGCGGCGGATCAGGTCTGCGCTGGTTGTGCGCCGTTGTTCCTTCTGTCCTTACGTTTTATCCTTCTTTAGCTATCGGCAAGCGAGACCCCCAGATCCAATGACATTACAGGACGTCGTCCCCTTGTGAAAGGCAGGTAGCTAAGTGTAACAAAGAAATCCTTGCACTTTATTACAATGCCTATTGTCACACTGGACGCCTAAGAAATGCAATTATAACGTGGGACAGACAGAGTGTGTATACATATGTGTTGTCTTAGTGGAAGGAAAGCAGGGAGAATTTATAGCAGCCTCCTGAAACAAATAAGAAATTGGCAAGCAGTACCCTCGATATTGACCTGGGTTGGTGACGTAACAACCTGGCAATAATCCGGGTTGGGAGTGCTGTCTGAAAGGGATATAAGTCTAAAGGCCCCCATACACTGGGACGATTTGTCTTTAGGACAAGTCGGACCAGTTTGCCCAGAGCAGCTCCCCGGGAGGCTCACATGCGATCTGGCAATTGATCTGCCATTTTTACATGCAATAAATCGCATGTGATTTATTGCATGTAATACTTCCGGGCAGCTGCTGCGATGGTGGGGGCAGGCAGCAGGGTCTGGCCAACTGGTGGTGGTGGCGGGTGGCTCGTAGTGGTGAGCAGTGGGGTCCGTCCAAGCGGCGGCTGAGAGGCTGCCGCTTGTAGCTGCATTTTGCTGCTGAATATTTTGAAATGACTGGCCGGACGTTGATTGGCTGAACCAATCAACGTCCGGCCAGTCATTTCAAAATATTTAGCAGCCGCCGCATCCCACCACCCGGCAAAATGCCGCTACAAGCTGCAGCCGCCGCTCAGACGGACCCTGCTGTTCGCCACTACCAGTTGCACATCACCACCTCTAGCTGTCAGGACCCCGCTGCCCGCCCTCCACCGCACGGGTATGGAGGTCCTAGGTCGGGTGGTCGGATGGCCAGAAGGTCTGACCACCGGCTTAGGTCTGATGCGCACGGTATTGCGCATCGGACCTGAGGGGACATCAAACTGAGACAATCTGGCCCGATTCCACGGCCCGATTCGTCGGAATCAGCCAAAATCGGCTCAGTGTATGGGCACCTTAAGGCTTCCACTAATCTGCAACAGAAGCAGGCTTGAAGTGGTCAGCGGTGACCCCCCCCCCCCCCCAAAAAAAAAACCTGGACATACCTGCATTTTTTTTACCACACCCAGAAAACATAATGTTTCCACACATAAACACTTGCTTCCTGTCTGCGCTGTCTATCAAACTGCAACTGCTACGCATTGGCATATTTAGCTGCAAAATGCGAACACGGCACATATGCCAACGCCCCTGGCCAGCACCACAAGCTCCTCTACACCCCCCCGTGCCCCCCACCCCCACTTGCAAGGCAGGGAGCAGTGCAATAGGCAAACAGATTACGAGCCAAATTCACACGTTCCCAGTGTATGCACGTGCACAGAAATGCAGATGCGCGTATGCAAAACAGAGTGAGTCAACCAGAGTAAGGGCCTAGGCCCATTGTTTGGGTTTGTGTGTGTGTGTGTGTGTTTGGGGGGGGGGGTTCTGCACTGGAGAGCAGTGTTCTTACATGTATACATATTTGGGGAAACAGCTGGTTTGTCAATATGTCACCAGCATGCATTCTCTCCCCGAAAAGATCCTGTGTATAGATACTTATGGGCCTATTTACTAAGTTCTAGGTCAAACCACGTCCACAATTGGCTATTTTCTGAGGATTTATGCATTTTTAGAGCCTGTGGGGTATTTAACAATTGAGGATATCTGCGCTGATTCCCTGTTAACAATAGCAGACCTATAGGTTTCTATGGGAACGGCGTTAAAGTTCCATTTACCATACCTCACCCATAGATTGTGTGGGTGAGGTATATGGTTCCGACAGTCGGGATCCCGACAGTCATTAGCCCGACGTCGGTATCCCGACTGGCCGGACCCAGACAGCATGGCGACCGCAACAAAGCCCTTATGGGGGTCATGGACCTCAACGAGGGAGAATAGCCGGTGGCCGCCAGGAACCCGGCTGTCAATGTTTTAACAGTCGGGACCCCGTCCGGCACCCGATTGCGTTGGCCTGTTTTCCCTTGCGGGATCTCCTGTATTTTATGGAGAAATGTATACATAAAGGGCCCGATTCAGTATTGAACATTCCCCAGCATTGGGATGGGGGGTGGGGGTGGCGGTGGTGGGATGGAGGGGATCAGGGGGGTGGTGCATGAGGACGCCCAGCGTTTCTTGTTTTCAAGGTGGCGGGGGGTGGGGGTGGCTTGATGGCTCGCTCAACATGAATCAGACCCAAAGGGCTTCCCGTTTAAAGTTCTAGGATTTCTCCTGCTCAGGTTTTGCGTTGGGAACCACGGAATGAAAGGATTAATGACTCTCCGCTTTCTTACTGAACTTCTCTTTGCTGTGTCTGGGAAAAAAAAAAGAAAAAAAAAAAAAATGCTAATTAATCAGCCGCGATCTCTGGAGGAGCCGATGAATGATGCAGCAAATTCACAGTAACAGAGTAACAACATGTGTTTAGTGCGGCGTTAACAATTCTGGCTGTAAATAATTGTATTTTTTGTCGGTGGAGAGTATGAGATGTGTCTCCGTCACACTGAACACTTTCCAGCATGTACCCAATCCCCCGGAGCCTGGCGCTATAAATCGCTGTGTCTGCTAGTCGAATATTCAGCAGCTGCGCATTTTATTACCAACTTGTTCAAATATTCATAACCATTGTTTTATTTTTAAGCTGTTGATGAAGGTACTGAGCAGCGCAGTCGTTTGATCAAAAGGTTGTAATCAGTAATAATGGGTTTGACCCTTTTTCCTGCCAGCGGGGGAAGGGGGATCGAGCTGCCACACTTACGCACTAGGGTTCATTTTATTTTTTCAGGAGCCAATTAACCTACCAGTATAATGGAGTCCCGTAGGAAACGCACACAAACAGGGGAAGAATATACAAACTCCACACAGATAGGGGCATGGTGGGAATGGAACCCATGACATCAGCGCACTGGGAAGGCTGGGTACATAAAGCTATTTGGTTAGCCCCCCATATTATTATATCAACATTGTTAAAACAAACATGCTAGAGATACACTTGGTCCACTGATTCCAACTTTTTCAAGCCCTCCAAAAATAGTATTCGATGCGATGACCTCCTCGTTCGATGTGACTCTCTTTCCGCCGAGGCTTTTTTTCTTGTTTGGAAACAGGAATAAGTCGCAATGGGCAAATCTGGAGAATACTGCGGATTCGGCAGCAGTTCGTAGCCCAATTCCACCAATTTCGCTTTTGCGACTTGGGATGAGAATGCCTGCGCATTGTCTCTTCGCCAAGTGGGGCAGTTTTCTCTTCAATACGTTGTCGAATCTACCCAATAATTCAGCCTACTGCTGCCCTGTGATCATTCTTCCAAATAGTTGATGAAGATTACGCCGTTTGAATCCCTAGAAAACGGTAGCCATGACCTTTCCGGCCGATGGAACCATCTTTGCCTTCTTTGGAGCACGTTCGTCGAGGGAAGTCCGCTGTTTTGATTGTTCCTTCATTTCTGGCGTGTAGTGATGACTTCACGAACAGTCACGAACGGCGCAGAACCTCCCTTGGATTGCACTTAAACAGGTCCGATCACTGCTTTGAAGTTGGCATTCGATTTCGCTTGTTGTCCATAGTGAGCGAACACGGCATCCATCTTGCTGATAGCTTTGTCATGCCCAAATGTTCATGTTTAAATGAGATGCCTACGATATCCACAATCTCCTCGCCGGTCTACCAATACAATATGGATTTTGTTGACCATTTCTTCCGTAGCCACCTAAATTGGGCAACTTGGACCCTCTTCATCGAGGATGGATCTTTGATTTCCAGGCCATCCAAAAACAAGAATCTAATCACCGATGGGTACTGAACTTTCTACATAGTTAGAAAAAGCTCAAACTTGCTCACTTCCAACAGCTACCAAAACAAAAGTACACAATTCATTTATCTGAAATTCTGACAGCAGCTGTTTGACAGATGACACTAAATGATGATATGCAGGTTTAATGCCAGTGGCGCCACCTGTCTTCAACCATGACTACTTATCAATCACCCCTCGTACTTGCCTGGAACATCCAACTCTCCTAGATGCCTGGAAAGTGTCCAAGTCTTCCGAAACCCCCCACGTGGCCACCCGCTTCCCCAGTGGAGGGAATGGTCCGGACGGCTAGATGATAAATTTTTTTCTGTATTCTATCATCATGGCCCTGCATTCACCCCTTCCCTGTTTTACAATGTGAATAGTCATGTCATTGTGTAGCAGAGGTGGGTCCACACCAGTGGTGTCACTAGGTGGGTGCAGCCCTTACCAGGTATCACTGCTCAGCAGGGTGACACCAAAATCAGCCGCACTCACACACCATTCGCACCACGTACGTCACGTGATGTCTCTGCACGGGATGAATACCGGGAGCAGAGGCAGGCGCAGCAGCCACCAGGGAGTCAGGTACAGTAGGTTGCCTAGGATGCAAAGGAGGAGCTTCGCCCTTGGAAGGGCTGGGCTTCAGGTGGCAGCTAGGCCCGGGATTGGGTGGGAAGCTCTGGCTGCCAGACACTGGCGGGACTTTGAGTTGCAGATTATTGCAGGCTCTGCAGTAGCAAAAGCAGAGGATGTGTAGGTATGTTTCCATGTCACCTGCTGTACGAGCAGCATCGCACATACAGGCCACGCCCCTTCTGATAGGCCATGCCCCAATTTGGGGTTACTCCCCCATCGATGGCAAAAGTATTGTACATCGGCCTCAAACCATCGATGATTATGAATCATAGATGGGCGATGGCCATCCCTAACCTGGGTCTCTGCAAATTCCATGCGGACAATGTGGAATCTGCAAAAATGCTGCAGATTCTACTAGACCTTTAGCATCTGTCAGGAGAAGGCAGCGCGCCCAGCGCTACCGGGAAGTGCGGATTCCAGGAGTGCTGGTGTTCTGTGAGCAGTAACACCCTGGCAATGAGCATGTAACACTCCTGGCAATAAGTATCTAACCTCCTTGGCTACGAGCGTGTGTAATCCCAGGCAACGAGCACATAACCCCTGGCAATGAGCACGTAACCCCTGGCAATGAGCATGTAGGTAAAAAAAATAAAAAATATATGGGCTCAGGGGGGGGTGGGGGGGCACTTCTGTATTAGCCTAAGTTAGCAGGAACCCTTAATCCCTGTATATGACATACACCGGTGCATCTGAGAGGTGTAGTGTTGTGTCTTTGTTTACATTTTGTGTCCTGTTCAAACTACTTGCACCTCCCTACGGAAACTGGAAGGGGGCCTGCGAATCGGCTGTTCCTAGCCCCCTCCTCTCTTATTCCACCCCTGCCTCCCAAGTCTCTATGTGTTGGCATTGATGAGCAGGCCCCCTGACTGCACCCAGGCCCCATCCAAGCATGCGGGGTACAGGCAATGGTTGCATCGCTGCAATAGCATATGTACAGTGTTCTGAGCTGGAGCCATGTGGCCGGCCAACGTAGCCCTCGCCGTGCGTCCGTTCTGAAGTGCTAGGAGATTACATTTCGTGGCTTGATTGGGAAATCTGCACTGGCCACTTATCCCGCTAATCAGTTGTAAAGGAAACGATCAAAATTGAAAAGAAAAAAGTTCAGCCCTTGCCGGGACAGAATCTGCTGAGTGTATGGGAGATGCCGCTCAGTAATCCTAATTCTCGTTCTCCTGCATTTCCTGACATCCCCCTGCCTAGCACTTGTGTAATGAGAGGGCTGGAATAATGCTTCTTCTAACACACTGCATATGCCAACTGCAGCTGTTGGAAGATCAATGACAATGTGCCACAGTGCTACTTACCCGCCGTCTTCTCATCGCTTCTGTAAGTACAAGTTAATAACACGCCATTGCAGAGCTCCAGCCTCTTTCGGGGGTATCAATTTTATCTTCAGCTCCAAATGTGCCAGATGCTGTATCAATGGCGCTTCCTGTCCATCCTGACGATATTAAGTCCAATGTTGGAAATGGGAGTCTGTAGCCCGGTGTTGGTTTAGTGTGATAGCACCCCGCATTAATTGACAGGCACTCACGCCTAGGCCTCTCGTCTTAGGGTAGGACAATGAGCCTCAGTTGTAATTACGGGGGTTTATTTTGGGACATTACAGATGGATGAGGATGGGGAAGTGTTAGGAGAAATATACGGGAGCACTACAAGACGCAAAATCCAGCAACAGTAAAAGGAGGTTTCTGTAGCGTTATTCCACCGCGTACACACGTTACAGATTATTTAATATTTTGGCCATTAAGCGTTTTACATTTACATGCGTTGTTGTTAGATTGGGAAATTGTTTTAAAAAAATATTTTTTCCTTCCATTTTTGACCAGATAATATCAACATGAAACCTCTATGTACCAAAGTGTTTAAGGTGGCACACTGTCCCTTATTCTGGTTGACTTGCGAATTTGCACCCTTGCGAGTCAAGCAGAACCCGCCCTGCGAAAAGTGGTACCCCCCCCCCCCCCCCCGCACGATGGGTTTATTTGCCCGGCATGCGAATGATTGCCGTGCATAAACATCCATTCTCATGCCAGTGGGAACCTCCCCCCTCTTTCAATGGTCGATGAACATCGAATGATGGTGAAGGCGCACGCATATGTAAGGGAGGTCCAGACCACTCGTACATATGCATGTAGAATTCCAGGGAATAGGGCGGGCAGCTGACATCCAGTTATGTCAGCTCCCCCCCCCCCCCTCCCCATCCCCCCGGCACGTGCGTCACAAACGCCCAGTGTTTTCAAGGGAACGCCCATGAAACGAGTTTGCACGCTCCCAGCGTATACACATGTGCAGGAATGCTGCTGTGCATATGCAAAACATCAGTCCCCCATGCAAATTCGGGCCCTACCAAATCAGCCTGAATAAGGGCCACTGTCCGATATGTTGGCCGTTCGATTGAATATATTGATGCACCATCGGAGTGATATATCTGTGAACAGCGTCGTTCACAGATATATATTGCGCCGGCTGTGCGCCACAGTCAATGTACGATATATATATATAAAGATATATCGGCACATCGTACTGTGTGCACGGCCGATCCGTCATCCACCCGCACAGCCGTGCTGGGAATACAGAGGCAGTTGCACGTTATACATACCGCATATAATTTTAATCAGCAGAAGCTGTTTGAGCCTCCTATTTGCAAATAAAACCCAATTTAATGGGAAAAGATGCCCGGTGCTATGAGTAGCATGACTAGAAGGGCTGTTTAATGGGAAAGCAGGTTAGATGTATGTGAACACATCTGTGGGTCAGACATATGCAGATATGTGCAAATATACATCTGTGCCCATGCCTAGAGATCTGTACAGCTCAGAACCAGGCCCATAGTAAGGATATATATATATATATATATATATATATATATATATATATATATATATTTACATCATGAGTTGAATGACGTCTCGCCTGTACAGAAAGAGCTTTGTGTTTTGTCCTGACCACTCTGCGTCTGCTTAATATCCTGCGCACACACCACATGGCAACTGGACACTGGGAGTTCAGAACAATATCAGATAGAATCCCAGCTGATTGTTACTCAGGCGGACCTGTGCAAAACATTCATCTCACCAATCCCTCAGAAAATTGCCTGTGATCTCCTGTTGATCCTGTGTGTAGACGGATTGCTGCCTGTCCTTGGCGCACTACCGGCATCGAGCAATTTGCAGTATTGCACAACGGCTGAGACAGAGACGGCTTTCTGATGATCTAATTGAAGAACCTGCTCATTATGCCAGTGGTTACTCTCATAGGCCCTTATTCTGATTGAGTCGGACGGCTGCGCGTTCGGTCGGACGGCCGATGTATCATGTTTGCGCATGTGCAGAGGCGTTTATGCAAATGTGCGAATGCTGCGCACCTCCGAATATGGCGTGAATTCCGTATAGAAAACGATTAATCGGAACAATCAGAACAGGGGGTGAAGAGGGGCGGGAAGGGCTGTTTGGGCTCATTACCATATGCGTACGCCCCGCGTTTCATGGGTGTTCCAATGAAAACACTGGTCGTCCGTATAGTAATCCAGCCGTGATGCACATGTGGGGGGCGGACATATGATCGGATGTCAGCTGCCCGCCCATATCCCTGCATTCACACAGAGAAATGTCCAAGTGGTCTTGAGCACTCGGAGCTGTCTGACCGCTCGGTCCATCATTCTATGGTCGGCGACAGTCGGAGGATTGGGGAGGTTCCCACAGATGGAGGAGGTGTTCACATGAAACATCCACTCGCGGTCTGTTCGGTCGGCGTCCAACCACATACAGATGGTCTGTGCGATCCGTACGGTAGGCGGGGCTAATAAGATTTGGTTCCTGTCCGAAAATACGCAACTTTCATAAGGGCCATTGTTCTGTAGGGTCATGTAGATTGCATAGCCAGAAATGCACACGTGTGTGAGTGTGAGATCCTATGTTAATTCCTTCTGATTGTCTTATTACAGGGAGAACAGGTCATGCAGAAGTAGTCCGCGTGGTCTACCAGCCAGAAAACATCAGCTATGAGAAATTACTGAAGGTCTTCTGGGAGAATCATAACCCAACACAAGGTAGAGTGATGACGGGACCAATGTTTCATTATCTTCCTAATTATAGCCAAGGATAATCAGAGTTTTCAGCATCTTGTAATTGACGAACCTTGAAATTGCGCTACAGTATATCGGATTTTATTTACTAACGAATTAGTGCAGGGGGCTCGTTACTCACCAACCTTAGCGTAGACGTGGAGAACGGAGTCCACCCTGCATCATAATGAAGGCTGAGGTCCTATAAGTAGGAGGTACAGTATCATACGCATTGAGGTGGGAGGCATCTCGGGTACTCGGTAAGCTGCGATGTTCCACAGTGGTCATAGACCATCGGTGATATTAAATCATTGATGTTTGGCGGTCATCCCTAACACAGCATACTGGTAGATGTAGTTGGGCACATCACCCGAAGGGTACCACTCAGTGGTGGCTGCAGTCACTGGTACCACTCATACGGGCGCAAGTACCCATACGCGTCTAGCTTAGTATCTGTGTGGCGACTGTATGTTCTCTGCATGTCCTTCTTGTAGTATTGCGGCCTGAAGTCATACTGGTAGTTTATTGGCTTGTGACGAGGTGGTGCCAGTGGCTGTTTGTGCCTTCTGAGGAAGTAGTGCCACCGTCTGTGCAGCTACCCGCTCATTCACCACTCTGATATAACACAGCCTTCCATATTTGTTGTACGCTGTAGTATAATGGGAAGTTCTGCCATGTGTGTAATCCGGCATAAGAGGCCAATGCGCCTGATCGCTACGTACGCTGGGAACCTTCATTCATAAAGCGCTTAATAAGGATATTTCTATCACCAAAGACGAAATTGTCCACAAACCAAAACACCATCCTCAAAATCCTTAAAAAAAATTTCTTTCTTCAGTCAATACTTTCACGCCCCCATCCAGGAGATCCCGTAGGGCTTGTCGAAGGGGCAAGTGCGGGGTTATGGTGCAATTTGCACATAGAAGAGCAATAATGTCACAATTGGGTGATACTTAGGCCTGTCTGCACCACTTGTATAGAAGTGACACGGAACCCCCTCCTCTAATCCCAGACCCCACTTCTATAGATTGCGGCACTGCCACGTGGAACGGAGATCCGTCCGATAACATCAGGACATGACAAAAGGTAGACATAAAAGGGTAGACATGAGTTTTTCACCATTTTTTGGGTGTCAGTGTCGACATGGACCCCCAATAGGTGCTGGCTATGCTCGCCATGTTTTGGGTTCAGTGCCTCGCTATGCTGGACTCACTACCGTATATTATTCTCCCTCTATTCCGACATGGAAGTCTGTTATATATACAAAAAAACTCATGTCAACCTTTTCATATGTTCACTGGTTCATGTCGACTGTTGACCCTGTCAACATATTGCATGTCAACCTTTTGGGTTAGACTTATTGACTGTCTATCTAGACGCTGTAGATCAATCATCTGGAACCATCTCCTGGGTGGGGTGTGGAGAGCTGCGATGCTAGAAGTAGGCAATGTGCCCAGTGCACATGGGCCCCTGAGTCCCAGGGGGGCCCACACGCACCCATTCTTTAATACTTACCCTCCGGAATCACGCAATGAGGTCAGCAGCGCTGGCAGAATCACTGGAAAAATGCTCGCCGCACCATTTCTCCATGCGCAGTAGAGTCTGAGTGCTCTAGTGTTCGGACTGCACTGTGCTAGGAGGGGCCCGGCCGGAGGAGGCAACACACGGACTGCCTCCTCCTCTCTTAAAGCTCACAGTTATGGGGGGAGGGGGGGGGATTAAGTGACGGATATCACTATTCACGTTTAGTTATACCGCCTTGCTGAGATGGCGTAGCAATCTCGCCGTATCACCGAAACATTGCCGCCTGCCGCAGATTGAAGTGTAATGAGGAGAAATGTGTTCCAGTCTGATAAGAGGATGTATTTGGGAGGCTCCACACTGTACTATATGTTCCCTGTATCTCGCAGAATCCATCTCGTGTTTTGAATATGAAATATTCCACTTGATTTGCATCACAAGGCGGTGCCGCGGCTGCGAGCGCCGCGCGGTTTGTGAGCCGGGGAGATTAAGAAGATTAATGTCTGGAGCCCGGCTCTCTGTACAATGTACTCTCCAATATTTCTTATCAGCAGGCACTTTTGTTTGTTTTATTTTTCGAGGACTGTACCGTTTTTAGCCGATGCATAAAGAATCCATCATCTGCATATAATTAGACGCTGGAAATTACATTGTATTGCTAATGAGCAGATGTGTCTTTCCTTGTGATGGAACAGCTGCACTTGTATGGGAAGCCGCAACACCCACAACCTAGTATTACAGGTCTAAATGCCGACTTGTATCCTTCCTGCGGCGCACTGTGACATATGCGGATCCTCGCTCACACGTATCTGACCTGGGGCTGCCGCGGGCGCTCTGCAGCTGTACAGCAGAATGCGAGTCAGCCGGAACTGCTCCGGGGTTACATGCGCAGAACTATGGGCCTGATTCGTGCTTGTATGCAACACCGCAGCCAGGCACCACTGCTATACTGGTCACCACAGCCACACAATGCAGCCATACTGGACACTGCAGCCAGGCACCACAGCTATACTGGTCACCGCAGCCACACAATGCAGCCATACTGGACACTGCAGCCAGGCACCACAGCTATACTGGTCACCGCAGCCACACACTGCAGCCATACTGGACACCGCAAGGCACCACAGCTATACTGGTCACTACAGCCACACAATGCAGCCGTACTGGACACCGCAGCCAGGCACCACAGCTATACTGGTCACCGCAGCCACACACTGCAGCCGTACTGGACACTGCAGCCAGGCACCACAGCTATACTGGTCACCGCAGCCACACAATGCAGCCATACTGGACACTGCAGCCAGGCACCACAGTTATACTGGTCACCGCAGCCACACAATGCAGCCATACTGGACACTGCAGCCAGGCACCACAGCTATACTGGTCACCGCAGCCACACACTGCAGCCATACTGGACACCGCAAGGCACCACAGCTATACTGGTCACTACAGCCACACAATGCAGCCGTACTGGTCACTGCAGCCAGGCACCACAGCTATACTGGTCACCGCAGCCACACAATGCAGCCATACTGGACACTGCAGCCAGGCACCACAGCTATACTGGTCACCGCAGCCACACAATGCAGCCATACTGGACACTGCAGCCAGGCACCACAGCTATACTGGTCACCGCAGCCACACAATGCAGCCATACTGGACACTGCAGCCAGGCACCACAGCTATACTGGTCACCGCAGCCACACAATGCAGCCATACTGGACACTGCAGCCAGGCACCACAGCTATACTGGTCACCGCAGCCACACACTGCAGCCGTACTGGACACCGGAGCCAGGCACCACAGCTATACTGGTCACCACAGCCACACACTGCAGCCATACTGGACACCGCAAGGCACCACAGCTATACTGGTCACCGCAGCCACACACTGCAGCCATACTGGACACTGCAGCCAGGCACCACAGCTATACTGGTCACCGCAGCCACACAATGCAGCCATACTGGACACTGCAGCCAGGCACCACACCTATACTGGTCACTGCAGCCAGGCACCACACCTATACTGGTCACCGCAGCCAGACACCACATCTATACTAGTCTCCACAGCTACACACTGCAGCCATACTGGACACCGCAGCCAGGCACTACAGCTATACCGATGCTGGTCACCATGGCATACCTCCCAACATTACCCATTCCAGGAGGGACACAATGCTCTGTTCCTGGACTTCCCTCTTTATGTATGATTGCCATCACCTGTTTTAAACAGATTCATTGATAATAAAGATGTTTCCACACAGGTGATGGCAATCATACATTAAGAGGGAAGTCCAGGAACAGATCATTGTGTCCCTCCTGGAGTGTCATGTTAGGAGGTATGACCACAGCCAGGAACCACAGCTATACTGGTCACCACAGCCACACACTGCAGCCATACTGATCACCACAACTGTACTGGTCTCCATAGCCACATACTGTAGCCATACTGATCACCACAGCCAGGCATCAGACTATATTGGTCACCACAGTCAGGCACCACAACCATACTGATCACACAGCCATGCACCACAGCTATACTGGTCAGCACAGCTATACGGTCAGCACAACCATACTGCTGGTCACCACAGCCATACTGGTCACCACAACCATACTGGTCACCACAGCTATACTGGTCACCACAACCATACTAGACACCACAGCTATACTGCTCACCACAGCCACACACCACAACTATACTGGTCACCACAACCATACTAGACACCACAGCTATACTGGTCACCACAGCCACACACCACAACTATACTGGTCACCACAACCATACTAGACACCACAGCTATACTGGTCACCACAACCATACTAGACACCACAGCTATACTGGTCACCACAACCATACTAGTCACCACAGCTATACTGGTCACCACAACCATACTAGACACCACAGCTATACTGGTCACCACAGCTATACTGGTCACCACAACCATACTAGTCACCACAGCTATACTGGTCACCACAACCATACTAGACACCACAGCTATACTGGTCACCACAACCATACTAGACACCACAGCTATACTGGTCACCACAACCATACTAGTCACCACAGCTATACTGGTCACCACAACCATACTAGACACCACAGCTATACTGGTCACCACAACCATACTAGACACCACAGCTATACTGGTCACCACAACCATACTAGTCACCACAGCTATACTGGTCACCGCAACCATACTAGTCACCACAGCTATACTGGTCACCACAACCATACTAGACATCACAGCTATACTGGTCATCACAACCATACTAGACACCACAGCTATATTGGTCACCACAGCCACGCACCACAACTGTACCAATGTACCATACTGGTCACCACAACCATACTAGTCACCACAGCTATACTGGTCACCGCAACCATACTAGACACCACAGCTATACTGGTCACCACAACCATACTAGTCACCACAGCTATACTGGTCACCGCAACCATACTAGACACCACAGCTATACTGGTCACCACAACCATACTAGTCACCAAAACTATACTGGTCACCACAACCATACTAGACACCACAGCTATACTGGTCACCACAACCATACTAGACACCACAGCTATACTGGTCACCACAACCATACTAGTCACCACAGCTATACTGGTCATCACAACCATACTAGACACCACAGCTATACTGGTCACCACAGCCATACTGGTCACCACAACCATACTAGTCACCACAGCTATACTGGTCATCACAACCATACTAGACACCACAGCTATACTGGTCACCACAACCATACTAGTCACCACAGCTATACTGGTCATCACAACCATACTAGACACCACAGCTATACTGGTCACCACAGCCATACTGGTCACCACAACCATACTAGTCACCACAGCTATACTGGTCATCACAACCATACTAGACACCACAGCTATACTAGACACCACAGCTATACTGGTCTCCATAGCCACATACTGTAGCCATACTTATCACCACAGCCAGGCATCAGACTATATTGGTCACCACAGTCAGGCACCACAACCATACTGATCACACAGCCATGCACCACAGCTATACTGGTCAGCACAGCTATACTGGTCAGCACAACCATACTAGTCACCACAGCTATACTGTTCACCACAGCTATACTGGTCACCACAACCATACTAGACACCACAGCTATACTGGTCACCACAGCCACGCACCACAACTATACTGGTCACCACAACCATACTAGACACCACAGCTATACTGGTCACCACAGCCAGGCACCACAATCATACTAGTCACCACACACACACACTATACCGCTGTTACCCTACACTCACACACAGACCATGGTTACCCCACTCTGGCACACACACTATACCGCTGTTACCCTGCTCTGACACACAAACACCACTGGTACCCTGCTCTGACACACACACACACACAGTTACCCCACTCTGACACATACAGACACACACCATGGTTACGTCTCTCTGATACACACATACAAACACACACCACAGTTACCCTGCTCTGACACACACACACTATACCGCTGTTACCCTGCTCTGGTACACACAATCTCACACACACAACACCGTTATCCCACTCTGACACACACAGACACACACCATGGTTACTTCTTTCTGATACACATACACACACACACACCACAGTTACCCCACCCTGACACACTTGCCACGGATGTAATGTCTTCCCCCTATACCCTCACCCTTGTATCTATAATATACATGTATTCTATGCTGTGGTAATGACAGACCGTGCGCTGTGATGTAGTCCCCGGGTATAAATCATGTACACAGGAGCTGGAGTATATAATGCAGAAGTGGCACAAAGAGCTGCAATGTGTATTTCGCTCATTCTCTTATCCCACTCCAAAGGCTGTGCGTCTGCCTCATGCCATTGCTCAGACAATAAGCAGCCGCGTTTGGGGGAGAGCTGGTCTTTTTATGTTCCCTTTCACTGCTGCCAGCGGATAATCTCTGGCGTATGCTTCCAAATAGCTCCACTCACCAGTCTTTGTCTCCCTGTCTATATGGCCTATTTACTGGGAATTATATATAGAAATCCCGTCATTGTGCGCTGCGGAGATAGCCACTCTGCACACGGCTGCCGTGTCTGTCAGCTGTATGAGCCACCAACCGGGCCAAACCGGATATCTAACTCACACGCTGCCAACCTGCGGGGGAACTGCAACCCTAAGCATGCCCTGTTTACTGTGACTGGTGGTATTTACACAGCAGCTGCGTGGCCATGTATCGTCCGAGCAGAACAGTTCTGATGTATAAAAATTATTATGTATTATATTTCTTTTTCATTTTGATGCCATGGGGCCGCACATCAACATCGAATGGACATCGAATGTGGCTGACAACCGTTCGATGTCCATTCGATTTGATTTTACTTATAAGCAAAATCGAATATAAAAAATAGACCAAATCGAAGTGTGTGTACGGACATCTGCCCTCGGCCTCCCTCTTCCTTCCATCTTCTCTTATAGTAGCTGTATGTACCCATGTGTCCACGTCAGTTGTGCCCAACATCCCGTCTCTGTGTGCCGGGTCCTGGAAGGATCACCTGCGCTAAGCATCGCTCGAAATGTGCAACTTATTCACATAAATAAAACATCCTGGAGCGACAGAACTTCTGTAGATTACACCGACCAATCTGTGTGCGACTGAGTCTGTGTAAGAAGGGCTGAAACCCAGAGTCCGAGGCTTTTTCTCACAACGAGTCCCGACTTTGTACGTGTTAACATAACTAATCGTTACATGCCCAGCCCGGCGCTCTGGTGTTTTGCTGCCTCTGCAATACCAATAAGTATAACGGCAAAATGGCAAGACAAAGTCGTTATGCTACCACCTCTGAGAGCGCCTCCGTCACGCCGGGCGTCTCTGTCGCGTTACAGCGCAGTAATGCCAGTGCCTCTCATCGTGTGACTGTGTCTCTCTCATCGCGTGACTGTGTTTCTCTCATCGTGTGGCTGTGTCTCTCCCATCGTGTGGCTGTGCCTCTCATCGTGTGGCTGTGCCTCTCATCGTGTGGCTGTGCCTCTCATCGTGTGACTGTGTCTCTCTTATCGTGTGACTGTCTCTCTCATCGTGTGACTGTGTCTCTCATCATGTGACTGTGTCTCTCTCATCGTGTGGCTGTGCCTCTCATCGTGTGACTGTGTCTCTCTTATCGTGTGACTGTGTCTCTCTTATCGTGTGACTGTCTCTCTCATCGTGTGACTGTCTCTCTCATCGTGTGACTGTGTCTCTCATCATGTGACTGTGTCTCTCTCATCGTGTGGCTGTGCCTCTCATCGTGTGACTGTGCCTCTCTCATCGTGTGACTGTGTCTCTCTCATCGTGTGACTGTGTCTCTTTCATCGTGTGACTGTGTCTCTCTCATCGTGTGACTGTGTCTCTCTCATCGTGTGACTGTGTCTCTCTCATCGTGTGACTGTGTCTCTCTCATCGTGTGACTGTGTCTCTCTCATTGTATAGCTGTCTCTCTCTCATCGTGTGACTGTGCCTCTCATCGTGTGACTGTGTCTCTCTCATCGTGTGACTGTGTCTCTCTCATCGTGTGACTGTCTCTCATCGTGTAACTGTGTCTCTAATTAGTGGAACAGGTTGAATGTGCCATGTCCAGAGGAGCCAAAATTCCAACCTGTTCCATGGTAGCACTGGAAATGATTGAAAATTTGTAGTTGCATGATCTCAGGAAGTGGGCAACTCGGGGGGGTCAGGAGGGAATCTAACACTCATGCCCACTGGCAGAGGCAGAGTAGAGTATGGTCACGCTGTGTCTGCATAAATTAACATAACACATGTTGACATCTGAAGAATGTTGACATGCTCACAATGTTGATTCCTGAAATGTTGACCTTCTGCACTGATCAATAGCCAAGGGTTAGGATGCAGGAGGGGATTTTTATGTTTAGACTACAGGAGGGTCTGGGTTATCCACTAGGGGTAATGGTTGGGGAGGTTATGGTTGGGCACTAGGGGGTGAGGGTTAGGCTGCTGGATGGTGGGTTAGGGTCAGGCTATGAGAGAGGAGGTTATGGTTGGGCACTAGGGGGTGAGGGTTAGGCTGTAGGATGGTGGGTTAGGGTCAGGCTATGAGAGGGGAGGTTATGGTTGGGCCCTAGGGGGTGAGGGAGAGGGGAGGTTATGGTTGGGCACTAGGGGGAGACGGTTAGGCTGCAGGATGATGGGCTAGGGTCAGGCTTGAAAGGGAAGGTTATTGGTGGGCACTAGGAGGTGATGGTTAGGCTGCAGGATGGGGGGTTAGGGTTACACTATGAGAGGGGGAGGTTATGGTTGGGCACTAGGGGGTGAGAGAGAGGGTAGGTTATGGTTGGGCACTAGGGGGTGACGGTTAGGCTGCAGGATGGGTGGTAAGGGTCAGGCTATGAGAAGGGAGGTTATGGTTGGGTACTAGGGGGTGAGGGAGAGGGGAGGTTATGGTTGGGTACTAGGGGGTGAGGGAGAGGGGAGGTTATGGTTGGATACTAGGGAGTGAGGGAGAGGGGAGGTTATGGTTGGGTACTAGGCGGTGAGGGAGAGGGGAGGTTATGGTTGGGCACTAGGGAGTGAGGGAGAGGGGAGGTTATGGTTGGGTACTAGGCGGTGAGGGAGAGGGGAGGTTATGGTTGGGCACTAGAGGGTGAGGGAGAGGGGAGGTTATGGTTGGGTACTAGGGAGTGAGGGAGAGGGGAGGTTATGGTTGGGTACTAGGCGGTGAGGGAGAGGGGAGGTTATGGTTGGGCACTAGGGGGTGAGGGAGAGGGGAGGTTATGGTTGGGTACTAGGGGGTGAGGGAGAGGGGAGGTTATGGTTGGATACTAGGGAGTGAGGGAGAGGGGAGGTTATGGTTGGGTACTAGGCGGTGAGGGAGAGGGGAGGTTATGGTTGGGCACTAGAGGGTGAGGGAGAGGGGAGGTTATGGTTGGGTACTAGGGGGTGAGGGAGAGGGGAGGTTATGGTTGGATACTAGGGAGTGAGGGAGAGGGGAGGTTATGGTTGGGTACTAGGCGGTGAGGGAGAGGGGAGGTTATGGTTGGGCACTAGAGGGTGAGGGAGAGGGGAGGTTATGGTTGGATACTAGGGGGTGAGGGAGAGGGGAGGTTATGGTTGGATACTAGGGGGTGAGGGAGAGGGGAGGTTATGGTTGGATACTAGGGAGTGAGGGAGAGGGGAGGTTATGGTTGGGTACTAGGGGGTGAGGGAGAGGGGAGGTTATGGTTGGGTACTAGGGGGTGAGGGAGAGGGGAGGTTATGGTTGGGTACTAGGGGGTGAGGGAGAGGGGAGGTTATGGTTGGGTACTAGGGGGTGAGGGAGAGGGGAGGTTATGGTTGGGTACTAGGCGGTGAGGGAGAGGGGAGGTTATGGTTGGGTACTAGGGGGTGAGGGAGAGGGGAGGTTATGGTTGGGCACTAGGGGGTGATGGTTAGGCTGCAGGATGGGGGGTTTGGGTTAGACTATGAGAGGGGAGGTTATGGTTGGGCACTAGGGGTTGATAGGGTGCAGGATGGGTGGTTTGGGTTAGACTATGAGAGGGGGAGGTTATGGTTGGGCACTAGGGGGTGATGGTTAAGCTGCAGGATGGTGGGTTAGGGTTAGACTATGAGGGGGAGGTTATGTTTGGGCACTAAGGGGTGATGGTTAAGCTGCAGGATGGTGGGTTAGGGTTAGCCAATGGGGGGAGGATTAGGGTTAGGCACAAGGGGCTAGGTTAGCGTTGAGCTGCGGGAGCGGAGGTTAGGGTGGTGCACTAATGGGAAGATTAGGGTTAGGCATTAGAGGGATTGGAGTGAGGGCTGTGAGAGGGGAGGGTTAGGCAATAGAGGGGGGGGGTTATCATTGGGCCGTGAGATGGGATGTTAGGGTTAGGTGCTAGTGGGTGGGTTAGGTTTAGACACTGTGCTAGATCCTTATATTAGCCATTAAACAGTTAGTGTGGCAGATTAGGGACCTGCTCCCTCATAGTTTTGGACCATGTCATATTCCCAACAGCCAAACCCATGCCACAATGTGACAGCATGCACCTTGTATTACACCCCATCCAAAGCAGCTGGACACTTTGGGAAGTGTCTAGTACCGGTTTCCTAAATGTCATACTCCTGGCCCATATAGGCATGCTCAGCCCCCTAGTGATACCCCATGCTATTTTATTGTAAAAGGAGTATCACTATCAGGAAGAGGGGCTTAGTCAGAGGTGCGCACAATGTCACTGACCCACGCCGTGGGCAGTGTCTGCGCCAAGTGCATATTTTCGCTAATTTTTGGCGAGCGAAATCGCAGCTGCATATTCAACTCCGAATCAAGTCCTGAGAAGAGTTTTTGACGGGGGAATAGAAGGGAAACAATGGAAACTGTGGTGGTGAGTTCTGCAATCTACATACAGTACATCATACAAATCTACAGCAGGCCAGGAATACTTCTAAGGCAAACACACAAGAACGGCGGCACTTGAACACCAGGTAGAGGCATGCCTGTGATCACTGGCTGCTATAGCAACTTGCTCATTGTTCGCCACTCACACACTAATAATCCGCAGTATAGATGTGTGTGATGGGATAATTATTCTTCTCGAGCATTGCCCTTATCCTGTAGTCATTGAGGAGCGATAACATGTCATGTAATCAACTGTGCCAGGTAACAGACAGAAGCTGATTGGCTGCAAGGGCCAGATGTATCAAGCTTCAAAAATTTATGGTGATAAACAACCGGCCAATCAGCTCCTGCCTGACATTTTTGAAACCCAGCCTGTAACATGGCAAGGTAGGAGCTGATTGGTTGGCTGTTTATCACTCTCCCTTTTCTCACAAGCTTGATAAATCTGTCGCCAAGACTTGACACATTTCCCCCTTTTACGTTTGTGCTCCAGAATTGGCACGCTCTGGTGCTGTACACGATTCGTTACCGCTGGCAGTTATAGAGCTGGCCTAGCGTGCAGCCCGGGGGGTATTGCCAGTCCTAGAATAGAGACTGCAGGTTACATTTCCTGCATTCTGGAATGGAGCATTGAGGCATGTCTTCATAAATCATAGTTTACCAGTAATTACTAGCCCGCCTTCAGTCTTTTAATCTTTTTAAGGTCATAGCTCAGCTGAATAGATTTTCAAGGAAAGCTTAATGTTTGAGTTTTGGCCAGGATATTTCCCTTTGTGTGTGTGCGGTGTGCTGAGCTGTGGATGGAGGCCGGTCATTCTGTACGGGGCTGGCAGATAATATGTGTCTTGCTGCTCACAGATTACACTCATTGCTCTGGCTTTATATGTTGAATGTGCGTTACGTCAGACAATGCGTGTATCCATTTCTGTTGTTATTTATAAACCCTGAGACCTATAAATCACTTCACATACAAAGGGTGTGATTATGACAGGCCATAGTTCTGCCGGTTCCAACAATGGCTCTAATTCAGGTTGACTCGCTAAGCAAGGGTAGTTTTCTGCTTAGCGAGCGACTTAACGCCTCACTGCCAAATGCCCCCCCAGCACCCGAATCCCTTCCCACCAACACATCTCCTCGCATGCAGCTGCTTGCAGGAGAAATCATTTGATGGTCATAGACTTGATGAACGGAGGCGGATGTATACACGTAGACTTGATGTACGGAGGCGGATGTGTGTATGTAGACTTGGTGTACGGAGGCAGATGTGTGCATGTGGACTTGGTGTACGGAGGCGGATGTGTGCATGTGGACTTGGTGTACGGAGGCGGATGTGTGCATGTAGACTTGATGTACGGAGGCGGGTGTGTGCATGTAGACTTGATGTACGGAGGCAGATGTGTGCATGTAGACTTGATGTACGGAGGCGGATGTGTGCATGTAGACTTGATGTACGGAGGCGGATGTGTGCATGTGGACTTGGTGTACGGAGGCGGATGTGTGCATGTAGACTTGATGTACGGAGGCGGGTGTGTGCATGTGGACTTGGTGTACGGAGGCGGATGTGTGCATGTAGACTTGATGTACGGAGGCGGATGTGTGCATGTAGACTTGATGTACGGAGGCGGACGTGTGCATGTAGACTTGATGTACGGAGGCGGATGTGTGCATGTAGACTTGATGTACGGAGGCAGATGTGTGCATGTAGACTTGATGTACGGAGGCGGATGTGTGCATGTAGACTTGATGTACGGAGGCGGATGTGTGCATGTAGACTTGATGTACGGAGGCGGATGTGTGCATGTAGACTTGATGTACGGAGGCGGATGTGTGCACGTAGACTTGATGTACGGAGGTGGATGTGTGCACGTAGACTTGATGTACGGAGGCGGATGTGTGTATGTGGACTTGGTGTATGGAGGCGGATGTGTGCATGTAGACTTGATGTACGGAGGGTAGGGTGTGTGCATGTAGACTTGGTGTACGGAGGCGGATGTGTGCATGTAGACTTGATGTACGGAGGCGGATGTGTGTATGTGGACTTGGTGTACGGAGGCGGATGTGTGCATGTAGACTTGATGTACGGAGGCGGATGTGTGCATGTAGACTTGATGTACGGAGGCGGATGTGTGCATGTAGACTTGATGTACGGAGGCGGATGTGTGCATGTAGACTTGATGTACGGAGGCGGATGTGTGCACGTAGACTTGATGTACGGAGGCGGATGTGTGCATGTAGACTTGATGTACGGAGGCGGATGTGTGCACGTAGACTTGATGTACGGAGGCGGATGTGTGCATGTAGACTTGATGTACGGAGGCGGATGTGTGCATGTAGACTTGATGTACGGAGGCAGATGTGTGCATGTAGACTTGATGTACGGAGGCGGATGTGTGTATGTGGACTTGGTGTACGGAGGCGGATGTGTGCATGTAGACTTGATGTACGGAGGCGGATGTGTGTATGTGGACTTGGTGTACGGAGGCGGATGTGTGCATGTAGACTTGATGTACGGAGGCGGATGTGTGCATGTAGACTTGATGTACGGAGGCGGATGTGTGCATGTAGACTTGATGTACGGAGGCGGATGTGTGCATGTAGACTTGATGTACGGAGGCGGATGTGTGCATGTAGACTTGATGTACGGAGGCGGATGTGTGCATGTAGACTTGATGTACGGAGGGTCGGATGTGTGCATGTAGACTTGATGTACGGAGGCGGACGTGTGCACGTAGACTTGATGTACGGAGGCAGATGTGTGTATGTGGACTTGGTGTATGGAGGCGGATGTGTGCATGTAGACTTGATGTACGGAGGGTAGGGTGTGTGCATGTAGACTTGGTGTACGGAGGCAGATGTGTGCATGTAGACTTGATGTACGGAGGCGGATGTGTGTATGTGGACTTGGTGTACGGAGGCGGATGTGTGCATGTAGACTTGATGTACGGAGGCGGATGTGTGCATGTAGACTTGATGTACGGAGGCGGATGTGTGCATGTAGACTTGATGTACGGAGGCGGATGTGTGCATGTAGACTTGATGTACGGAGGCGGATGTGTGCATGTAGACTTGATGTACGGAGGGTCGGATGTGTGCATGTAGACTTGATGTACGGAGGCGGATGTGTGCATGTAGACTTGGTGTACGGAGGCGGATGTGTGCTTGTAGACTTGATGTACGGAGGCGGATGTGTGCATGTAGACTTGATGTACGGAGGCGGGTGTGTGCATGTAGACTTGATGTACGGAGGCGGATGTGTGCATGTAGACTTGATGTACGGAGGCGGATGTGTGCATGTAGACTTGATGTACGGAGGCGGATGTGTGCATGTAGACTTGATGTACGGAGGCGGGTGTGTGCATGTAGACTTGATGTACGGAGGCGGATGTGTGCATGTAGACTTGATGTACGGAGGCGGATGTGTGCATGTAGACTTGATGTACGGAGGCGGATGTGTGCATGTAGACTTGATGTACGGAGGCGGATGTGTGCATGTAGACTTGATGTACGGAGGCGGATGTGTGCATGTAGACTTGATGTACGGAGGCGGATGTGTGCACGTAGACTTGATGTACGGAGGCGGGTGTGTGCATGTAGACTTGATGTACTGAGGCGGATGTGTGCACGTAGACTTGATGTACGGACGCGGATGTGTGTATGTAGACTTGATGTACGGAGGCGGATGTGTGCACGTAGACTTGATGTACGGAGGCGGATGTGTGCATGTAGACTTGATGTACGGAGGCGGATGTGTGCACGTAGACTTGATGTACGGAGGCGGATGTGTACACGTAGACTTGATGTACGGAGGCGGATGTGTGCATGTAGACTTGGTGTACGGAGGCAGATGTGTGCATGTAGACTTGATGTACGGAGGCGGATGTGTGTATGTGGACTTGGTGTACGGAGGCGGATGTGTGCATGTAGACTTGATGTACGGAGGCGGATGTGTGCATGTAGACTTGATGTACGGAGGCGGATGTGTGCATGTAGACTTGATGTACGGAGGCGGATGTGTGCATGTAGACTTGATGTACGGAGGCGGATGTGTGCATGTAGACTTGATGTACGGAGGCGGATGTGTGCATGTAGACTTGATGTACGGAGGCGGATGTGTGCATGTAGACTTGATGTACGGAGGCGGATGTGTGCATGTAGACTTGATGTACGGAGGCGGATGTGTGCATGTAGACTTGATGTACGGAGGCGGATGTGTGCACGTAGACTTGATGTACGGAGGCGGATGTGTGCACGTAGACTTGATGTACGGAGGCGGATGTGTGCACGTAGACTTGATGTACGGAGGCGGATGTGTGCACGTAGACTTGATGTAAGGAGGCGGATGTGTGCACGTAGACTTGATGTACGGAGGCGGATGTGTGCACGTAGACTTGATGTACGGAGGCGGATGTGTACACATAGACTTGATGTACGGAGGGTCGGGTGTGTGCATGTAGACTTGATGTACGGAGGGGGATGTGTGCATGTAGACTTGATGTACGGAGGCGGATGTATGCATGTAGACTTGATGTACGGAGGCGGATGTGTGCATGTAGACTTGATGTACAGAGGCGGATGTGTGCACGTAGACTTGATGTACGGAGGCGGATGTGTGCACGTAGACTTGATATACGGAGGCGGATGTGTACACGTAGACTTGATGTACGGAGGCGGATGTGTGCATGTAGACTTGATGTACGGAGGCGGATGTGTGCACGTAGACTTGATGTACGGAGGCGGATGTGTGCACGTAGACTTGATGTACGGAGGCGGGTGTGTGCATGTAGACTTGATGTACGGAGGCGGATGTGTGCATGTAGACTTGATGTACGGAGGCGGATGTGTGCACGTAGACTTGATGTACGGAGGCGGATGTGTGCACGTAGACTTGATGTACGGAGGCGGATGTGTGCACGTAGACTTGGTGTACGGAGGCGGATGTGTGTATGTAGACTTGATGTACGGAGGTGGATGTGTGCATGTGGACTTGGTGTACGGAGGCGGATGTGTACACGTAGACTTGATGTACGGAGGCAGATGTGTGCACGTAGACTTGATGTATGGAGGCGGATGTGTGCATGTAGACTTGATGTATGGAGGCGGATGTGTGCATGTAGACTTGATGTACGGAGGCGGATGTGTGCATGTAGACTTGATGTACGGAAGCGGATGTGTGTATGTAGACTTGATGTACGGAGGCGGATGTGTGTATGTAGACTTGATGTACGGAGGCGGATGTGTGCACGTAGACTTGATGTACGGAGGCGGATGTGTGCATGTAGACTTGGTGTACGGAGGCGGATGTGTGTATGTAGACTTGATGTACGGAGGCGGATGTGTGCATGTGGACTTGGTGTACGGAGGCGGATGTGTACACGTAGACTTGATGTATGGAGGCGGATGTGTGCATGTAGACTTGATGTATGGAGACGGATGTGTGCATGTAGACTTGATGTACGGAGGCGGATGTGTGTATGTGGACTTGGTGTACGGAGGCGGATGTGTGCATGTAGACTTGATGTACGGAAGCGGATGTGTGTATGTAGACTTGATGTACGGAGGCGGATGTGTGCATATAGACTTGATGTACGGAGGCGGATGTGTGCATGTAGACTTGATGTACGGTTAGCGCGTGTGTACACATAGACTTGATGTACGGTGGGTCGGGTGTGTACACATAGACTTGATATACGAAGGCGGGTGTGTGCACGTAGACTTGGTACTACAAGTCTCAGTAAGATAGCTTATGTGCGGTACTACAAGTCTCAGTAAGATGGCTTATGTGCGGTACTACAAGTCTCAGTAAGATAGCTTATGTGCGGTACTACAAGTCTCAGTAAGATAGCTTATGTGCGGTACTACAAGTCTTAGTAAGATAGCTTATGTGCGGTACTACAAGTCTCAGTAAGATAGCTTATGTGCGGTACTACACGTCTCAGTAAGATGGCTTATGTGCGGTACTACAAGTCTCAGTAAGATAGCTTATGTGCGGTACTACACGTCTCAGTAAGATAGCTTATGTGCGGTACTACAAGTCTCAGTAAGATAGCTTATGTGCGGTACTACAAGTCTCAGTAAGATAGCTTATGTGCGGTACTACAAGTCTCTGTAAGATAGCTTCTGTGCGGCACTACCATTCTCAGTAAGATAGCTTCTGTGCGGTACTACAAGTCTCAGTCAGATAGCTTATGTGCGGTACTACACGTCTCAGTAAGATAGCTTATGTGCGGTAGTACACGTCTCAGTAAGATAGCTTATGTGCAGTACTACACGTTTCAATAAGATAGCTTCTGTGCGGTACTACAAGTCTCAGTAAGATAGCTTGGGTGCAGTACTACAAGCCAGTAAGAGAGCTTCTGTGTGGTACTACACGTCTCAGTAAGAGAGCTTCTGTGTGGTACTACAAGTCTTAGTAAGATAGCTTGTGTGCAGTACTACAAGTCTCAGTAAGATAGCTGATGTGCAGTACTACACATCTCAGTAACATAGCTTCTGTGCGGTACTACAAGTCTCAGTAAGATAGCTTATGTGCGGTACTACAAGTCTCAGTAAGATAGCTTATGTGCAGTACTACAAGTCTCAGTAAGATAGCTTATGTGCGGTACTACACGTCTCAGTAAGATAGCTTATGTGCGGTACTACACGTCTCAGTAAGATGGCTTATGTGCGGAACTACACGTCTCAGTAAGATGGTTTATGTGCGGTACTACAAGTCTTAGTAAGATAGCTTATGTGCGGTACTACAAGTCTCAGTAAGATAGCTTATGCGGCACTACAAGTCTCAGTAAGATAGCTTCTATGCAGTACTACAAGTCTCAGTAAGATAGCTTATGTGCGGTGCTACAAGTCTCAGTAAGATAGCTTATGTGCGGTACTACATGTCTCAGTAAGATAGCTTATGTGCGGTACTACAAGTCTCATTAAGATAGCTTATGTGCGGTACTACAAGTCTTAGTAAGATAGCTTATGTGCGGTACTACAAGTCTCAGTAAGATAGCTTATGTGCGGTACTATAAGTCTCATTAGCATAGCTTATGTGCGGTACTACAAGTCTCAGTAAGATAGCTTATGTGCAGTACTACAAGTCTCAGTAAGATAGCTTATGTGCGGTACTACACGTCTCAGTAAGATAGCTTATGTGCGGTACTACAAGTCTTAGTAAGATAGCTTATGTGCGGTACTACAAGTCTCAGTAAGATAGCTTATGTGCGGTGCTACAAGTCTCAGTAAGATAGCTTATGTGCGGTACTACAAGTCTCAGTAAGATAGCTTATGTGCGGTACTACAAGTCTCATTAAGATAGCTTATGTGCGGTACTACAAGTCTTAGTAAGATAGCTTATGTGCGGTGCTACAAGTCTCAGTAAGATAGCTTATGTGCGGTACTACAAGTCTTAGTAAGATAGCTTATGTGCGGTACTACAAGTCTCAGTAAGATAGCTTATGTGCGGTGCTACAAGTCTCAGTAAGATAGCTTATGTGCGGTACTACAAGTCTCAGTAAGATAGCTTATGTGCGGTACTACAAGTCTCATTAAGATAGCTTATGTGCGGTACTACAAGTCTTAGTAAGATAGCTTATGTGCGGTACTACAAGTCTCAGTAAGATAGCTTATGTGCGGTACTACAAGTCTCATTAGCATAGCTTATGTGCGGTACTACAAGTCTCAGTAAGATAGCTTATGTGCAGTACTACAAGTCTCAGTAAGATAGCTTATGTGCGGTACTACACGTCTCAGTAAGATGGCTTATGTGCGGAACTACACGTCTCAGTAAGATGGTTTATGTGCGGTACTACAAGTCTTAGTAAGATGGCTTATGTGCGGTACTACAAGTCTCAGTAAGATAGCTTATGCGGCACTACAAGTCTCCGTAAAATAGCTTATGTGCGATACTACACGTTTCAGTAAAATAGCTTATGTGCGGTACTACAAGTCTCAGTAAGATAGCTTATGTGCGGTACTACACGTCTCAGTAAAATAGCTTATGTGCGGTACTACAAGTCTCAGTAAGATAGCTTATGTGCGGTACTACAAGTCTCAGTAAGATAGCTTATGCGCGGTACTACAAGTCTCAGTAAGATAGCTTATGTGCGGTACTACACGTCTCAGTAAGATAGCTTATGTGCGGTACTACAAGTCTCAGTAAGATAGCTTATGCGCGGTACTACAAGTCTCAGTAAGATAGCTTATGTGCGGTACTACACGTCTCAGTAAAATAGTTTATGTGCGGTACTACAAGTCTCAGTAAAATAGCTGTTGCTGTTGATGTCCATGGAAAGGGTTAGTGAGTAACTGTTATTTCTTTGTCTTCCAGGGATGCGTCAGGGTAACGATGCAGGCACCATGTACCGCTCTGCCATCTATACGTACACCAAGGAACAGATGGACGCTGCCCTAAAGACCAAAGCAGATTACCAGAAGGTAGGGATTACGGGATGACACACATGGCGGGCTCGGCACCGGGGAGGATTAGAGCTGGGGTCCTGCAATCTGTAGCACCCTGAGGCCTCTTACGTCCTGAGGGTCATTGTTATGTACGTTACTGTTGTTTCCTCAGCGTGTAAATCTTACTGTATGCAACCATTTACATCAGTCTCTGCCCCACAGAGCTTACAATCTATATCCCCCTCTCCTAATGTTACCACCCTTCCTCTGGTTTCCCTTTGGATTAACAATATGACTTTAGGTGTGTCGTTAGGTCGACACACCTAAAGTCTACATGCATTGTTGTGTGTTGTTGTTGTTAGTTGTGTCGACCCTATGACCCATTCACCTTCAAGCCTTGGTGTCTCCATCCATCTCAGAAGCCCTTTTTTTTGGCCATCCCCAATTTGCCCCAAATGCCCCAGCAAGACTGACTGTACTCTTGTTACCCCCCCCCCCCCCCATCCACTGTGATACCCTAACCCCTGCAGTGGCTCCAACTGTCCTCCAGAATTCTATTCCAACGTCACCGTCCCATGTAAAGCCCTTACAGAACCGCCTGGCTTTTGTGGCTTAGTAAATGTACCCCATAATTGGGGCGTCACCGCTCAGCGGACGCTGCATATGCGTTACATAGGTCCGTATCAGTGTTCCCGCAGTAAGGGGAACGCCACAAAGGCCCCACATGCAAATCTAACTCTGCGTTGTCCCTATTACAGCCACAATAATGCCATTGCCAGCAGCAGTCAGGCCAAGCAGCCACTGACCATGATAAACTGAATTAGACAATATTTGGGGTCCAGTCAGTGTTACTAAAAGGAAAAGTACAGTGTAATTATATGCGTCTAAATCCAATTGTAGCCGGGACATTAGGCAGCTGGCACCACAGATCGGGGAAGTCTACTGTGTATTGTGCCCGGACAACGGCTCGCAGATGAGGATTCCTATGCGGCAGAGGGTGAAGCATGCCATGGAAGGCAGACTCGCTGCTTACTACTCATTGTTATTACATGGATTGTTCTCAACGGGTGATGCTAAAAGGAACCTCGTGTAAAAGTGATTGCTGAGATGAGGAATCAGCTACATGCTGCCATATTTCTATGAAAGGCTGCCCCAGGTTCTGGAGTGTGGATATACTGTGTATATATATATATATATAGTGGGTTCCAGAATAGGTCAGGAGTAGTGTGCAGTCAGGGGATACGGTCATTGGGTCTACAGCAAGCTGGTCGACAAGCATTGGATCAACACCGTTAGGTCGACATGGGGATAGGTCGACATGGGGATAGGTCGACAGGTTATTAGGTGCGACACAAACAATAGGACAACAGGGTCTAGGTCGACAGTCAAAAGGTCGACATGGGGTTTTTCACAGGTTTTTTTTGTAAACATGTGCCGACAGACGGTATTTCATGCCCTACCATCCACTAGGGCGTGGTGGGAGAGTAAAATAGCCTGAAGCGTGGCGAGCAAAGCTGTGAATTGGAAACTGTGGCCATGTCGACTGTGTCAACATTCATGTAAAAAAAAACAGTGAAAAAAAAACATGTCAACCTAGACCCTGTGGACTTATTGCTTGTGTCGACCTATTGACCTGTTGACCTAGACCCATGTTGACCCTGACCCATGTCAACCTAGAACCATGTCGACCTAATGCTTGTCGACCAAACAATCCGAACACGCGGTCATGAATCGGTCCCTCTGTGTCTGGCCGCTGGCTGTGTCCTGTCTCCCCGTGTCATTGTGGTGCAGACATTCGCTGATGTCTGAGGGCAGCGCCGGTAGCTGGCAGCGGGTTACTGCTCGGACGCTGATGGCGCCTAAAGTGGAACCAGAAGTGACGCAAAGTAGTTCGTCTCCACGGCAACAGGAGACTTCTTCCGCCATTGGGAGACTTCTTCCTCTTTTTCCACCATTACTAATATTATTTTCAAGTACCCCCAACCGGTCTGCAGCGTACCCCCAGGGGGTACACATACCCCAGTTTGGAACCGCTGGTGTGGACCCCCAAGTGTGTAAAGCGCATTCCACTATAGCGCTTCCCTCTGTACTTTTCTCTGTTTGTGGCTATCATACAGTAATAATAATTCCATAGGCCGCTTTACCAAACCCATATACCCAGAATGCTTCACTGCAAAATGCATCCGTTCCCCCGAAAAGGTCAAAATTTCAATATAGAAAGTTTCTAGCATGTGGAAGTTGTTAATTGGCTGTCATAGCATTACCAATCTGTGGTTCTGTAGAAGGGATGGGCGCAGGGGTGTGATAATAAGGGGGTGGGTGGCAAACTGCAGCGATAATAACAGGACAGACGGACATGGGGGAAATAATCACCAGTGTATGAGCGGCGGGCAGGGCCAGCGCCACCACTAGGCAGCTTTAGGCATTTGCCTAGGGCGCCAGCCACTGGAGGGCGGTAATAAGCTGCAGGAGCCAGGAGGAGCAGCAACAGGAACAGGAAGTGTCCCGCTGGAGCCGAGGAAAGCACCTGGGAGCAGGTGAGAGAGTCTACCCCTGCCCCTGGAGCCCGCATATCCCTCCAACACCCCCCCCCCCCCCCGCCCTGGCGGCGGGACATGGAGCCAAGTGATGAGAAGATGACAAGAGTCTGATTGATGGGCATGTGTATGTGTGTATATATATATATATATATACTAGGTGATTCATCTCACCCTGCGGGCGCTCTTCTCACCGTTTTAAGGGGCTCCGCCCCCTTAACCGGGGAAAGCAGTTATTGCGTGAAATATGGTTTGTGCAGGGGGGGGGGGGGAATACAGGTGGTGTAGGAGCTGTGGGTGTTTAGTGGTGGTGGGAGATGGGAGCGGTGTGGTGCGTGATTGGGACAGCCGGGTTTGTGCGGCGACTTTCTCCGGACACAGGTGTTTAGTGGTGGCGGGAGAGGGGTGTGGGGTGGGTGGTGACAGGGATGGGGGGTTCTGGGCGGGGACTTGCTCAGTGATATACCTGGGTGGGGTAGGTGTTTAGCAGCGGTGGGAGACGGGAGTGGGGGGTGACTGGGACAGTCAGGTCTGGGTGGGGACTTGTTTTGGACACACATACACACATACCTGGCCGGGTCAGCTTTTCAGCGGCAGCGGGGTGGTCGGTGACAGGGACGGTTGGTTTTGGGCGGGGACTTGCTTGGTGATATACATGGCCAGGAATAGAGATGGGCAGAATGGGTCACTAAAAAGAGCTGGGAGCGAGCGACCAATCTGTGCGAAGATCCGGATCTTTTAGACGAATCATCGACTGACTTTTAAAAATGGGGTAATTGGATAATAACGAAGCATAATTTGTTGTACAATCTTTTATTGGCGTAAACGGTAAAAGCGACAGTCTTTTTTTTTTTTTTAAACAGTGAGCTGAACAAATAAGAACATACATGACCGAGTAAAACACTGATCAATGGCTGGGTGCAGAATCGCCATCAATTGCAACCATCGATGGCGTCTGCACCGATGGCCATCCCTAGTAGCAGCAGCCTTGTGATTGTTTCTTTCACTTGCAGTCACAGCACTGTACTCAGTCTCCAGAGTCAGTACATCTCAGCTGCCACAGGTGGCAGTGCTGAGATCAGGCATATGCATTGTAATGGAAAATGAAACTGAAAGAATGACGGATCACCTGTTTGGGATCGGCGGCTCACTCACTCGTTTATCGGATCCGTCCAAAAGATCCGCTTCCTGCGCGAATGCCCCATCTGTACCCGGGTAAGCTGTTTAGCGGTGGTGGGAGAGAGGGGGGGGGATGGGACTTGCTGAGCATAGGGGGATTGTAGGGACAGGGCAGCTCTGGCATCTATGTGTTCAAAAGCCATACCAAGTTCCCCGGCAGCATGATGAGGACACTGAAGGAGGGGGCAGGCGGGGTCGGTTCTCTGCGGGAAGTGGCAGCGGGACTCTGATTGTAAGTGTCCCCAGCTGCAGATAGGGTAGGAGCAACCTCCGCACAGTAATTTATCTGCCTGCAGGAAGTGCAAATGGATCCCCGGCCACTGCAGGCTAGTTTGTAGGAAGCTGCTGCATGGAGTCCTGTCTGTTATTCTGGGACTGTGTGTGGGCAGAGTTAAAGAGGCTCTGATTGAGCCTTGACTCCGCCCAGCGTTATAGACACACTCCCAGAATGATTGACACATGTAGCTAAATATATGAGATAAATATATACCTCTCTCTCAACTGTCTCGCTTTCCGCAGAAACGTCTCTTTTTTGGGGACATTCCCGTGTCCCGCCCGGGGCCAGCAGTGTCCCGCGGTGGGGGGCAGTTTGGAGTCCCCACTGCCACCCCCTGGGCAGCGGTGAATTCCCGCAGGCAGAGGGGTAGCAGTGGCAAAATGGGGGGCATGGCCTTGTATTAATGAAGCGATTTGAAAGGTCCCGTCAGCGCTGATTTCACTGTTGGGAGGTATGTATATATGTGTGTGTATATATATATATATATATATATATATATATATATATATATATATAGCTAGCTACTCCTCACCTCTATGAGTTGAAGTACCACCAGTGACCACTAGAAGCCACTCAAAATACCAAATGACTCCTTTGTAGGCTAAAAGATCTCATAACAGAAAGTGAAAGCAAGTTTTGCAGGGACACTGCTCAGTTTCAAACTTGCTGGATATGGAGAGAGGGAGCTTGAATTGCATGAATAAAGATTTTAAGGTGGCCATACACACGCAGATTTATCTTCAGATCTGGCTGGTTGGAACAAAAACCTGGTTATGGATGAGAGCAAATGACAGTTGACCATTTGCTTGGAAATGCTGGAAACCTGACAAACTGTCACTCATCCATAACCATGTTTTTGTTCCAACCAGTCAGATCTGAAGATAAATCTTACTAGTGTATGGGCACCTTAAAGTTCTTTATTTAAATAAGTCCTGGAGTGCCGCTTCATTCTTGACGATTTATATATAAATCTCGGGATGGCGGAACTCTCAGAAGATAATAAATGCGCATTTATTATCGTCTGAGAATGCCGACATCCCGAGATTTCTAGATACGTCCCTGCTTGATTGACAGGTGACTCTGCTGGAGGGCAACATCAGCCGGCCACACACAGATATATATGTATATTATAAATGTAGCATATTTGGAGGGTAATAGTCAGTCACCAGCATATGTAGGAGTACATGTCCCTGCGGAATGTATCTTGCACCCAGATTATACATTGTATCAGATACACAGTGGACCTTATTCTGGTTCATGCGAATCCGGGAGCGCAATGTTTTTCCTTTGCGCATTTCTGCTCATGTACATGCGCTGTGTGCGAGCAGCCACGGTGAATAGTGTTCGCCGGGCACTCGCACTCAACAGTGCGGCGGGCATGAGGCAGCGGGCCGGGGGATGCGCCCAGCATTTCATGGGCGTTCCCATGGTAATGCCCCGATGACGCGGGTGTTGGGGGTGGGCAGCTGACATTATGGGATGTCAGCTGGCCGCCCTGTCTTGTACAGGACACACTCAAATCTAATACACCTGAGAGGCGACCATCGAATTGCGTGGGTCTTGCCCCCCCCGATGCAAAACATCCATTCACAGCCGTGTGGGCGAATTCGCCCTGCGAATGGGGGGCGGGCGGCAATGCGAGCGGCGGGCATAAAAAGACACGCAGCACTGGGAAGTTCTCAGCGGTGCCTGACCACCAGAATAACCCCCACTGTGCGCAGTGGCTGATTACTGATCGCATCTCTCACCCCGCGACCTGCGACATGACAGCAGAGCGTTGTGCAGATTGTCAGCAGCCCGCATCAGCCGGTTCTATAGTCTCTCTGCCTCTTTAGCTTTAATCATTATGATTTGTTCGGTATTTTATGGGCTAGTAATTATAACAAATAAATCACCCCATAATGCGGTGGCTTTTTATTATAGGGAGGAAAAAACTGTAGGGCTGTAAATTGATGTTTAGATTTTGTGTTACAAAATGCGGCACCTGACTGTGACTTGCTGACATACTGCCCTCTAGTGGTTGTTCTGCATTAGTACAGGGGGAAAGTACAGTGCAGGTAAAGCATTGCTTCAGCTGGTAATCACAGCAGATTAACAATGGGGAGGATGGGACTGCAGCTCCAGGCCACCACATAAGAAATAGGCCGATCATCATGACAGCATTGTGGTGTCAAGCAGGCCACACATTCGCCATCAATCATAAGTATTAAACTTGTATTTCTGTTTTCCTGACAAAATGGTGCAATGTTTATGCTTTCACAGATTTGGAGAGACAGAGGTTTTTGTAGTAGCGGGGGGGGGGGGGGGGGGGGTACACGCCCACGTGGCATTGACCACGTCTGTGTGGTAGTGGTCACACTAACTTAATGCCACAATAATGGGCCTGGGATGCAGTACAATGTCTTTTACTACATGAGCTACTCGCTACCATTGCCGAGGTGCCATTCCTGGGCTGAGCTTGTGTTCATAAGACTGCAGCCAATGATTCTCCTGGGACATTGACCAGCCGCCACTTTTGTGCAGTGGTGCTGTGACTGCTTCCTGTTGCAATTCTAAGGGGTGTTCTCATTGGCTGAGAACACAAAATATGTACCGCTGCTATGCAAAGAAGCCAGGTGCAGCGGTCATTACCGCTTGTGTGTTTCAGTAGTGTTGTTTTCCTGACTTGACAAAATTCTTACGTTGTATGTGTGAAATTTTGAAGCAAGATAAAATTGGAGAGAGATAGAGGTATATTTATATATGGTAGGAGAGCGATAGACATAAAGGGTCAGGTGTACTAAGCATTGGAGAGTGATAAAGTGGTGAGATATAAAGTTCTTTCCGATCAGCTCTTAACTGCCATTTTTCAAACAAAGCCTGTAACTTGGCGTTAGGAGCCGATTGGCTGGTATTTTATCTCTCTCCAAGGTTACAGCATACCTCCTAACTTTTCGTCATGCCGAGGAGGGACAAAGGTGCGTGCCCGGAATTAGGGGGCGTGGCTTGCCAGAGAGGGGCGTGGTCTATAATTGTGATGTTCTGCGAGGCCACGTCCCCCATTCTGACGCTGTGGTGGCATGACCCAGAGGCTATGTGAGCCTCTAGCCATGCCCCCAGCCCCTCTGGCTGCGGGGATAGACATGCGCACAGCGTCTATTTACCACAGGCTAGCAACTAAGAGGGGGGACTCCCAACTGCAGCCACAGTTTTAAAATAAAGCAAAATGGCCGCAGAGGATACCTCTATTAAGGAAGGCAGCCATTTTGGGAAAGACATTTTCAATAGTATGAAGGGAGCAGGTGTGAATAGCACCCCCCCCCCCCCCCCCCCCCCCCCGCCAACGAGCAGGTAGTATGGGGGTGCCAGAAAGTTTTTTAGTAGTTACGCCACAGAAAGAAATGTTGAAATATTTAAGATTATTATTGTGATTATTATTAGCATGTGTTTACTTAGCACCAGCATACGCCGAATATTTACCTCACAATGGCCAGCAAGCTCTTATGTCAGCAGCTCCCCCCCCGGCTGGAGACCAGCAGACACTGGGCCCTATTGTTTGCCGCGCGCTCCAAATGCATTATTCTGTTGTTCTCTCCTCTATACAGAAAGCTTTTACCTATTTTGTCTCCAGTAGAACGTCTGATCTGAATGGCAGGCCAGGCGATCGCCATAATGCACTTAAAAAGCTTTTCTGGACAAATGTAAGAAATAATAAAACAATGCGAGCATGTTAACTCCGCGACGAGGAAGTTTTAAGGTTGAAATATTTATAGGATACGTTTTAATTATGGATAGAAACAGCTGAGGGCATTCCAAATGAGCTGGAAGGAGTCTGCAGAAATCACTTACCCTGTACCTAGCTGCGATAGGGATCAGCCCCCCCCCTCCCGCATCTGGCACATAACGGCAGCAGCATTAATTAGGGCTGTGCCCCGCCGCAGTAGCAGCCCCTGTTTCTATAGGGGCTGCTATAGTGCCAAATGTACCGCGGCCCTCCACAGTAATGCATCACAACATATGTGTCTACAAAGCAAACCATTTGTGCATTGGTTACATAGGACTGTTGCTGCCCCTGTGTGTCTCAATCGGGGCGTATGGAGAGCGCGAAAGGGGGTCATTCTGATTGACTCGGTAAGCTGCGAATCCGTGTGACGTCGCCCCGCCAAATACCATTGAATGCTTTCCCCTGCCTTCGTAAATATAAGTGAGTTGAGGCTGACTTATATTTCCGCCGGGATGAAGACGCCAGGTGATGTCATCAGCTCTTAACTGCCATGTTACAGGTTATGTTTGTAAAATGGCAGTTAGGGGCTGATTGGTTGGTACCTTATCTCGTGCACTTTATCTCTCTCCATAGCTTAGTACAGTGGTGTCAAACTCATGGCCCGCCAGCTGCTGTGGAACTACACGTCCAAGATGTCCTGCCACAGTTTTAGCAATCCATTATATCAAATCTGTGGCAGGGCATGCTGGGATGTGTAGTTCCACAATAGCAGGAGGGCCATGCGTTTGACACCACCGGCTTAGTACATAGACCCCTTTATTGCTCTCCACCCCTTTATCGCTCTCCACTTTGTCATCCTTCAAAGTTAGGGCAGGCGTTGCCAAACTGAGTCTCCAAGATGCCCTAATTGTCCTGGTTTTAAGGATATCCATGCTTGAGCACAGGTGACGCAAGCTTGATGCATGCAGAGCCAGTTGCAGCGAACGATATTGAGCTTACACACCGAGCTATATCGTTCAGCGACGTGACCTGGACCCCCACTCCGTATATGCACCATTGGCGTTAGTCAACATCGAGCTGCATGTACAGATGACGGATGGGGCTCGTTAACAGCATACATCGTTAAGGATATCAGTAATCTGCATATTGTTAATGAGACATCGCTCAATGTGTATCCAGCATTAATTAATACCTCAGTGATTTCGATTTAACCATCTGTGCGCAGCCATTTTGTGGCAAATGCTAACGGTGCTTTCCATGTACAGTGCTTGCAGTCTCGTTTGCTTGCAGAGAATCACGTGTCACATTATACGGCACCGTCTCTCTCATCTTATAATAATCCTTTTCCGCTGCCAAGTTGGCATTTGGAGATTCGCTACCCGGGGATACCAGGCGCCTTTAAACTTCTGCAAAGTTAAGCGCTGAGTTTTATCATATGAAAAGGCGCCTCCGTCCCCCTTACAAGATAACAGCTTTCATTTGATTTTCTCCCTGCGCAGGGAGCGACTTGAAACACGTACAGTATATCGCTAGATATATATATATATATATATATTTTTTTTTTTTAGGTCAAAATAAAAGTGAGAATGGAAAAAAAGAAAATATATATATATAAAAATAAAATGATAGAAGCTTCCTGCAGAGAACAGATCTTCGCTTTATATAACCCTTCCGGCCTGTACTGATTTTGACATCAGTCGAACCCTCCCGGGTGCCTCTTCTTCTCCATAACGTAAGCCATGCTCCCCAGTCCCCCTGACTCCTGTGACATCTGCTCCGATGACTCGTGGAATTGGTACGTTACCAAGGCAGCGAAATTTAAGGCAACCTCTCATTGGCTTGTGATAAATAAAGAGAAAAGCAGAATTGCAGTTCTTCCGTGACAAAGTTCACAGCCCTGGTGGAAATTTCCCGGTGCTATCAATCAGACGCTTCCCATGGCTGATTTGAGAGCATATACGGAAGGGGTTTTGGTTCATGAGGTCTGGGGGGCAGCCAGCTGGGTATCGTGTGGGGTGGGGTGGGTGGGGTGGGGAAGTTTGGCCTCATGGTCAATGTCATTAGCTTTATCGACAAGGAGTCTAGAAATATAAATCAGGGATAACCCAGCTGCTTTCTGGTCCACTGCGTGGAGCGCACCTTGTGTAATTACACACCCGTACATGGTTCCCTGTGACCGTGTTACCCGCCCGCGCCATCCACCACCCGCCAGCAGGCTGTTTTCACCACAATGTTTAAGGACAATGTAATAACGCTTTTTTTTGTTACGTGCTGATCCACCGACACTGGTTTAACATTTCGGATGCCGCCATTTTCTAAGGCCGCATTGTAATCTAATGGGATGCTTGGTGCTGACTCGATTATCAACCAAATAAGTAACAGCATTTAATGCTTATAATAGGTAGTAATAATAATAATTTTAGGCGCTTTACAGACATTAAAAAAAAATGCACATTAGGGGTATTTTTTTAGGATGGGAGTTCTGTTTCACATGGGATGTTATGGCAACCAATCAGAATCTACTTTTTATTTGTTAAGCACCGTAAAGAAGATAATAGACAGGATCTGATTGGTTGCCCATACAGATGCAGCCTTTCTCAGTGTGGCTGGCACATTGCCAGCCTCCCGTATGCTAGCGTGTCCATTGCCGGGAATGGGTCATGCGAGCGTCTCCTACGCACGCACACCACATTTCCGTTCTCTGATGAGAGCTGCTCTATATGTAGCAACATTCCGACTGAAATAGAACTCACTTCTTAGTAATCTGCCCCCCCCCCCAATTGGGCCTGATTCAGTAATTTTATGAGAATGGGGATGGGAGAACAAGGAGGAACAGGTGAAAATGAGGACATTTAGAAAAAAGACTGAGCCCTCTCTCAGGACTGCCAGTGCTTCCTTCCTAGTAACCCCTTTCACATTGTACCTACTTAGCGGTTTCATGCTGGTTCGACCCGGTAATTGGTGTGATGTTAAAGTGGTTACTGGTTACAGCTAACCGGCAGCAACACGGCAATACGAAGGGTTCTCACCGGTTTGTCGCCATGTTGCTGTGCAGTGTGAGCTGATTAAACGGGTTGATCGACCCGTTTCCCGCTCACACTATGGAGGAGTCAGCGCCAGCTCTAAGTGCTGCCTTCTTCCCCGCCCCCTCCCATCCCCCCCCCCCCCCCCCCCCCCGATGATGCTCCGACGCTTCCCCACATGACGTCAGTGAACCGGCAATATTAGCAATTCGCCAATGAATCTGAAACAGACCGCACATGCAAGGTCGCACCAGGACTGAACCGTTTCAAAGTCCTGGTGCGACCCTGCGTTTGAGGTCTGAAAGCAGTAAATGCACACAGTATACAGTATGTGAGGGCAATGCACAGATTACAAGCAGCAGGGCCTGGATTCTGTCTTGTGACTGCAGCACCACCTAGTGGTAATCCTGTGCTGTAGCAATAACGTCTTAAATAACAATGTACAGAGATATCAGGGTTGCTGTAAGAGCCACATTTATTATTGAAATAAATATATAAAATACGTACAGTGATTTTTGAGTTGTTTGGTTGCTATGGGCAACATCTCCTCTTTTACATTTTAGAAACTTTAGTAAATGTACTCCTCAGTGTGTCAGATTCACATGCGCATAGAGATATGTTATAGTTGGATTATTATGCAATACTTAGTGTAGCATGACGTATAACACAAGACACATTACAGGTCCTCTGGAAACCCCCCTACCCTGCACCTACTGAGTGCTGTGTGCCCATAAATGAGGGCGATTCACATGCAATCCGGGACGGTCGCATTGGCTTCAGAAGTGATTTGTTGGATAGAATAGCCTGGGAACTCATACGATATATATCATATGCGAAAGGGATGCCCACATACGATATATCGCATTGCGCTCCTGCCATCCCCTGTAAGGTCCTGGGGGGTGGCTCCAGGGGAGAAGTCGCATAAGTGTATGCTCAGCTTAACAGCTGCACTGTGGAAAAAATCTGACAGAAAAATGTCTGATACCAGCACCTAGTGGTCTTCTGACATTAGTCTGAATGGCGCTGGCATGCCTCTGCAGAGTTACTGTATTTTATAGACATACAAGCTGGCATTAGTAATTGTTCAATGCTAGAAATTGTATTATTTATATATATCATCCTGTTAGATTGTAAAATCAACGAGCAGGGCCCTCCTCCCTCCTTACCTACTTCTCTTACACACCAGCGGCTCACCTCACCTCCTCCTTAGCCTCTCTGGCCCCAGACTACTCCTTTGCTATTTTGGCCAACCTAGACCCATTATCGCCCACGCTAATGGGAACAGTTTCCACGTACGCCGAATATTTTCATTGTACCCTTTGCATCAGTGTTTGTGCTGAGAGTTGTAGTGCTCTTTGTTACTTGTATATTGGTTTGCCCTCTGTACGGCGCTGCTGACCACCTGTGGCGCCCTATAAATGAAGGTTATAAATAATAATATAATCCCATAGACACGATGGTCTTCCATCTTGTGGTGTTGTTATACTGCAGCTGTCTCATATACACCAATCTGCGGGGATAAAAAGCAAATATATGTTTGTGTGTAAGAAAATAATATCATGTTGTGAACATTTAAGTGACATTGATTTGGGATCAATAATCACATATAAAACAGATTTGCCAGGGAAGAGGAATAAGTATACGGAAGATCAGCGAGCTGGCCCCATGCGGCACCAGATCTGGTTGCTATGGAAACGCCTGCAATATTTTACATACATATAACAGGCATACAGTAGCTGTTGGAAGATATATACATTTACTTATTCCCTATATACATGCTTAATGCTGCACATTGTTGCCACAGGCAGAGGACGGTGCCGTTCTCCTCGGGTGGGGGGAGCAGACGAGAACGAGTCTGCAGAGCGCACACAGAACATGCAGCCATGTTGTGGGCTGAAGGAAATAATAGAGGTGTCCCCTGTTCCTACAGATTTGATAATCTGCAAATAATATTAATGTTGTGTCAGCCATTTTGTGCCTTTGTTCTATGACAGGATTACCAGTCAGTCAGTGAACTGTTCTGGACCACAAAATGGCTGCCGTTCTTGCAGCTGGATACACCAAAGAGGCCAGTTTCTTAGTGTGGGGGAAATATACTAAGCCTTAAAGTGGAGAGAGAGATAAAGTAGCAGCCAGGCAGCTACAAACTGCCATGCTACAGGCTGCGTGTGAAAAATGAAAAAAAAAAAAATGAAAGCAGCTGATTGACTGGTACTTTATCTCTCTTCACTTTATCACATCTGCCTGTATATGAAAATAGATAGGGGGAGAGGTACTTGTGTATTTTGGCGGCGCCCATCGCATCGCATACCATAACACATACGATGGTATGCGATGCGACGCGATATCGTACGATAGTGCACGATGGCATACAATTTTGAAATTGTATGCCATTGTACATGGCATACGATGCATACGATGCGATGCGATTAAACATTGTATAAGCACCCTAATGGGTGCTTATACAATGTTAAGCACCCAAATGGGTGCTTACAATGTTAAATGCACCCCCACGCCACCCCCCACTATAAACGTGAACCCGAAGCGTGGCGAGCGCAGCGAGCCCGCGAGGGGCGGCGGTACGCGTCCTACGACCTTTTCATACCCCCACTATCCACGTCGGCGTGGAGTTGAGAATAGAATACGAGCCCGAAGCGCAGCGAGCGCACGCGGATACCTTCACAGGTAAACGCGTCCCCTCGCGGGCTTCACAGGTGTCCGCGTCGCCACGGACACCTGTGAAGCCCGCGAGGGGACGCGTATAACTGTGAAGGTATCCGCGTCCCCTCGCGGGGCTCGCTGCGCTCGCCGCGCTTCGGGCTCGGTGGCTCGCTGCGCTCGCCACACTATTCTATTCTCAACTCCACGCCGACGTGGATAGTGGGGGTATGAAAAGGTCGTAGGACGCGTACCGCCGCCCCTCGCGGCCTCGCTGCGCTCGCCACGCTTCGGGTTCACGTTTATAGTGGGGGGTGGCGTGGGGGTGCATTTAACATTGTAAGCACCCATTTGGGTGCTCAAAAGCACCCTTTAGGGTGCTTATACGATTTTTGGTCGTATAGGGGGTCAAAATCGCGTCGCATCGCATCGCATGCCATCGGGTGCATGGCATGCGATGCGATGCGATCTGTTCGTCGTACGACGGACATCGGGGGCGCCGCCAAAATACACAAGTACCGGGGGAGATGTCGCAAGCCTTTGGAGTGTCAGTGGCCAAACACTGTAGCATAGGCGATACAGCTGCATCCGCACACAGAATACAGGTATGCTAAGTATTGTATTAATCAGCAGAAGCTGCTTGTGCGTCTTATTGACATTGCATAAACTTCTATACCGTGCGCCCCGTTTTAGCTTCTCTACCTCTCTCAGCGCAATCTATAATCTGCCCATTTATCTGTGGAGCCCACTCGCCCATTCTCTTCCTACTCCACTGTTCTCTGTAGTTGCTCCTTACCGCAGGAACTCTCTACCTGCCTAAAACTAACCTCACAGAAGACTTTGATCAGACATCACCGTAGATCCACTGACCACCACTTACGGAAGGGGGATGGGTCGGCTTGTAGACCATAAACAGTTCGCCACCACTATTGGTTGACAGGTCAAAAGTCCACACACCAAAAAGGTTGACACACATTTGGTGGACATAAGCAAAAGGCAGACACAAGCAAAAGGTTGGCAAAGAAAATGTGGACGTGAAAAAAAGGTCGACATGAGGTTTGGCACTTATGTAATATCTGGGCTCCCATTTTTCTTATGAGACCGTGTCCCCTCGCTGCGCTCGCCACACTATATAAAATCAACTCCATGCGTAGTTGGATAGTAGGGGTATGAAAAAATGGGGTGCATTTAACATGGGAGCCCAGATAATACATAAGTACCGAGGTTTTTTTTACATTTTTGTGGTGCCTATGTCAACATGTATAAGTGTACCGCGTCCCCTCACATAGTGCCTTGCTGCGCTTGGAACACTATATCCCCCTCCATTTCCACTGGGTTGGTAAAGTATGAGCAAGTTTTATTTTTAATTTAAAAATCATGAAACACATGATTTGGTGTGTCAACCTTTGCCCTGTCAACCAATAGTGGTCAACCGAATGACTGTCGACCTTTTTACTTGCAGCAAGTCCACCGCATCCCGTAAGTAAACCCTCTTTGTTTTTTTTTCTCTATTGTTTCTTTCCGTTGTAGATTGTAAGCTCTGCAGTTCAGAAGTGAGAACATGCAATTGGCTAAGAGCATACACTGTACCAGGAACTCGGAGATACAGGCCCTTATTCTGGTTCACTCATGAAGGCAATTTCCTTCTCAAATGGACAAAACCATGTGCACTGCAGGTGGGGCAGATGTAACTTGTGGGGTTACAGTACATATAGGGTGGTTTGGTTGTGCTGGAAGCTTGATTTCTCGCAGCGTTCCTGTCGTGTCTCATCCTCTTGACTTTGAGTCATTGTCACACTCAGAACATTTCCGCGCCACACGTGGGAGTTTATTTTTGGCTGATGTGAACACATTCAGTTGTCGTACTCCCACTGCGTCTCCCGGCCTCTGCTCATCTATATATTGCCTCCATTTGTCATGGTCTCCACCAGCTGCGTCTCACCTTTACTGTTTGTTTCATCCATCCCTTCTCCGTTCTATGGCGGCTGCTTCCAGCCAGATACTTTATCATCTGCTCCTAAGCAATTCATACAGTGTATTACGTCTCCTTCCTTCCTCCAGACTCCGCATCGCTGGCTATTTCTTACATTTGCAGAAGACGCGCCGATGGCGCGTTCACCGGGATTTATCCACATTGGTTCCATTCGAGGAATGTTCTCTCCTTGCAATGCGGAATCACAGCAACAACGTGCTCGTTTTTTGTTCGTACAGGGGATGGAAACGCAGGCGCACTACAAAAACTTTGTTACCTTCTCGTCTCCCATAGGCGGCTTACCCCGCAGATCGTCTCTCCCACCTTTGTGCTCTGCTCAGCTGCCATGTTTTCCTGAAGTGTCACTGCTCAGCCATAAAATGTTTGGAGGAATGGGGGGGGGGGGGGGGGGGTAATATTTTTAGTTGCACAGGACTATTCGGCCGATCTGTCCGCTCCCTGGTGAGTGGAAGTGATGAGTTTGTGTTCATTAATTTGAGGCCATCTGCTGCTGAAACGCTGCAGTCTGTGAGTGAAACGTATCAGACTCTGGGGATCAGAGCGATCGCCGTGCCCGGCGTATACAAGTAAAAAGCACTGAATTCCGCTGCAACTGCTGTCTGTAGATGCCATGATTGACATTTCAATGGACGCCCTATAGATCTTCTGTGTTTGGGTCCCCCTGTACCTATACCCCCCACCCCACCCAATCTCACTGATTGCATCCACTCTGGATTTTCCCCTGGCTGAGGGACACTATAGCGCCCCCAAACCTGCACTGAAAATGAGTCTTATGAGGCCATGCCCCATTTTCACCCACTATGGGGGCATAGCCAGTGCTCTGTGAGCTGCTGGCCATGCCGACAGCCACTCTGTAAAAATCAGCCCTTGGAGAATTTTGAAAGCCAGGGGGCGACTGTCCCGGAAATGTAGAAAGTACAATACTTGCCTGTGTGTTTCTATATCCATGAGATAAATGCCACAACTGAGCATCAGTTACTGGTGCACCAACTGCTCCGCCCACCCAGACCGTGCTAGGGGTACCATTGCTGTGGGCAGGGGCGTAATTAGAACTTTGCGGGCCCCCAACCTTTATCATTACAAGACAAAGGGGTAGATTTATTAAGCTCGGTGAAGTGATAAACTGTCTGGTTTTTATCACCGGTCAATCAGCTCTTACCTGTAATTGTTCAAACCAAGCCTGTAGCTTCACAGGTAGGAGCTGATTGGACGGTGATAAAAAACAGACAGTTTATCACTTCACTGAGCTTAATAAATCTACCCCAAAGGCCCTTATTCTGATCGGTGCGGCCGGATCCGAAACCCCGCCTTCCATACGGATCGCCAACTCCGTCCGAACGCGGTAAGAAGCTGTCCGAACAATAAAAAGAAATAAAGATTTGAAGTTAAAAAAAAGAAGCTGTCCGAACGGACCACACGTGTATTTCTCATGAATACACCTCCTCCATCTCAGGGAACCTCCCCCATCATTCGATGGTCGCAGACCATCGAATGCAGGACCGAGTGGCCAGGCAGCTCCCGCAACCTCAGACCACACGGGCATTTCTCCGTGCAAAAGCAGGGATCTGGGCAGGCAGCTGACATCCGGCAATGTCATATGTCCGCCCCCTACACGTGCGTCATGGGAGGATGGGAGGGAGCATAGATGGATACATTATAGGGGACTTAGAAAGGTGGATGCATAGAAAGACAGACAGATGGAAAGAGCATAGACAGATGGATGGGAGGGGCATATATGGGTGGGTCGGGACATATTGTGGGTGGAAAGGCAGGAGGGGGCACAGCCATACAGAGACAGAGCACTATATTTTAAACAGCAATTTACCAGGTAGTTTCCGCAGAGGCTCCAGGCTGTAGCAGGGATTTGTCCATGATGTGGATAGAGCTGCCAGAGGAGCAGGACCCAGCAGATACGTATCATTACTTCAGCACCAGCAGCCTTAGCACTCCTACAGGCCAGACGGCCCCCTCCATTGCAGAAACTTCTCCCGCTCCCCTTCTTTGACTTCTCCGGCAGCAGCCTCGCCTCTCTCCAGTCTCCACTCCTTCTGCACCGCCTTCCCCTGCAGCGCAACCTCTCTTCCCCCGCAGCCGCAGGAGATTCTCTCCCTGCTCCTCTAGTTCACCCGAGTAGGAGACTCTATACCACTATCCACTCCTGCTTCAGCAGCAGCCTCGCCCGCTGTCAGATGCCTACTCTAGCGGTGCTGGGGGTGTGCGGCTGACAGACAATCAGTCAGCCGTGCACCACCAGCTCCGCTTCCGTATTCTGAATCTGTCGGCACTGCTTCCCCTCCACCCACCTTCGTTACCTGGCCTGCGGTAGCAGGGATAAGTATATAAAAATATAAACATTTTTTTAGAGGGTGCAGGGGATTGCCTTGGGCCCCCCCGAGCCGCCGGGCCCCATAGCAGCTGCATCCCCTGCACCTACTATAGTTACGCCACTGGCTGTGGGGCCCAGAGGCTTAAACTAGGCAACTACTATGGGACATAACAGTAACTAGGCGGTACTATGGGGCATAACAGTAACTAGGGCGGTACTATGCAGCATAACAGTAACTAGGGCAGTACTATGGGGCATAACCTTAACTAGGGCAGTACTATGGGGCATAACAGTAACTAGGGCAGTACTATGGGGTATAACAGTAACTAGGGCAGTACTATGGGGTATAACAGTAACTAGGGCAGTACTATGGGGCCTAACAGTAACTAGAGCACTTCTATGGGGCATAACAGTAACTAGGACAGTACTATGGGGCATAACAGTAACTAGGGCAGTACTATGGGGTATAACAGTAACTAGGGCAGTACTATGGGGCCTAACAGTAACTAGAGCACTACTATGGAGCATAACAGTAACTAGGGCAGTACTATGGGGCATAACAGTAACTAGGCAGTAATATGGGGCCTAACAGTAACTAGGGCACTACTATGGGGCATAACAGTAACTAGGGCAGTACTATGGGGCCTATCAGTAACTAGGGCACTACTATGGGGCCTAACAGTAACTAGAGCACTACTATGGGGCATAACAGTAACTAGGGCACTACTATGGGGCATAACAGTAACTAGGGCACTACTATGGGGCCTAACAGTAACTAGAGCATTACTATGGGGCATAGCAGTAACTAGGGCAGTACTATGGGGCGTAACAGTAACTAGGGCAGTACTATGGGGCATAACAGTAACTAGGGCAGTACTATGGGGCATAACAGTAACTAGGGCACTACTATGGGGCATAACAGTAACTAAGGCACTACTATGGGGCCTAACAGTAACTAGGCACTACTATGGGGCCTAACAGTAACTAGGGCACTACTATGGGGCCTAACAGTAACTAGGGCACTACTATGGGGCCTAACAGTAACTAGGGCACTACTATGGGGCCTAACAGTAACTAGGGCACTACTATGGGGCCTAACAGTAACTAGGGCACTACTATGGAGCATAACAGTAACTAGGGCACTACTATGGGGCATAACAGTAACTAGGGCACTACTATGGGGCATAACAGTAACTAGGGCACTACTATGGGGCATAAGAGTAACTAGGGCACTACTATGGGGCCTAACAGTAACTACGGCAGTACTATGGGGCCTAACAGTAACTAGAGCAGTACTATGGGGCCTAACAGTAACTAGGGCACTACTATGGGGCATAACAGTAACTAGGGCAGTACTATGGGGCCTGACAGTAACTAGGGCACTACTATGGGGCCTAACAGTAACTAGGGCACTACTATGGGGCCCAACAGTAACTAGGGCACTACTATGGGGCATAACAGTAACTAGGGCACTACTATGGGGCATAACAGTAACTAGGGCAGTACTATGGGGCCTAACAGTAACTAGGGCACTACTATGGGGCCTAACAGTAACTAGGGCACTACTATGGGGCCTAACAGTAACTAGGGCACTACTATGGGGCATAACAGTAACTAGGGCACTACTATGGGGCATAACAGTAACTAGGGCATTACTATGGGCATAGCGGTAACTAGGGAACTACTATGGGGCATAACAGTAACTAGGGCACTACTATGGGCATAGCGGTAACTAGGGAGCTACTATGGGGCATAACAGTAACTAGGGCACTACTATGGGCATAGCAGTATCTAGGGCACTACTATGGGGCATAACAGTAACTAGGGCACTACTATGGGCATAGCGGTAACTAGGGCACTACTATGGGGCCTAACAGTAACTAGGGCACTACTATGGGGCATAACAGTAACTAGGGCACTACTATGGGACTTAACAATAACTAGGGCACTACTATGGGGCCTAACAGTAACTAGGGCACTACTATGGGCATAGCGGTAACTAGGGCACTACTATGGGGCATAACAGTAACTAGGGCACTACTATGGGCATAGCAGTAACTAGGGCACTACTATGGGGCATAACAGTAACTAGGGCACTACTATGGGGCATAACAGTAACTAGGGCAGTACTATGGGGCATAACAGTAACTAGGGCACTACTATGGGGCATAATAGTAACTAGGGCAGTACTATGGGGCATAACAGTAACTAGGGCACTACTATGGGCATTCAACTAATAACTGCTGTGGAGAGTTTTTCTATAGTAGCATTGAGACAGAGGGACCTCCGAAATGTTGCTCTGTAAATTTGCCATATTTATATAGGGCAAGCTCAGCCGAATTCTGGTGTCTGAATGAATACACCATCTATAGTAATTTACTAACACTCGTACTGCTGAATTCCACCGGTAATTCAGCAGAGAATACGAGATGGAAAATATTAATTTTCCAATGATATATGGCTGAAGCCTGCACTGATCATTCACTCTGTGTCAACATAAGAAACATTAATAATAATAAAGAAAAAAAAGGCATGGGTCCGTAGGAAACCACAAAGTTCCCATGCCTTATTGGAGCGGGGAATCCCTCCCCGTTCTACATCGAAATAGAGCTTCACTTGACTGACAGGTCAGTGGAGCTCGGCCAATCAAGGTCTAGGCGTCGCGAGGGGACCCGGCATTTAGGTATACATGGGCTTTCTTCAGTCCATTTGGCTTCGGGTTTTTTGTATTTTCTTTTGGATTCTACATGGACAAGTGGAAGCATGTAATACATTTATACTTTATTTGTGGTGGTCTCATTTATTCCGATATTGATTCTGTACTGGGACTACAAGTCCCAGTAAGCCCATTAATGCCCAGCATGCGGGGGAGGATTGCTGGGCATTGTAGTTCTACTACAGAACCCAATATCTATTTTTTACACTTTTTTAAACTCTAATTATACCATCAGCCTGGCGTCCACAGCCAAGGGATGCCTTGGACAACCACAGGCTTCAGCCTGGGCCGGCGTTCCCCTGGCGGGGGACCCCTTTATTGGGGAGGGGGGCCACTACCCCAGGGACCCGGCCTGGGCTGACCAGCCACGGTTACATGTTTTGGCTGGGGGAACTAATATAAATAATTTCCCTGGCTGTGGCATGACACCGCCGGCTGTTTGAGTATGGTGCTTGTTTTCAAAATACGGGATACACCTACGCCTTTTGTCCCCCGTATTCTGGGAACCAGGACTGACCAAGAGCCTGGTGCTGGTTATAGAAATACAGGGGAACCCCAATTGATTTATCCCCCTGTGTCTCTGCAGCCAGGACCGGATCAAAGTGCCGGGGGCTGGTTATGCTCCCGCGAGGGGAGGGGGGGAGGGGGACCGCACAGCGTTTTTAGAAAAAAATAATTTATTTATTATTCTAATTTTTATTTTTTTACACAGAAGCATTGTAAGGATCTGACTGATCCGAGCGATGCTTCAGCCACGTCCGTATTTAGCTGCCGGGAGACTCATCAGCCAAATACAAATCACTTCATCATCGGAAAATACTATTTAGGGGTAACTCATCCATTTGTTTTAATGTGTCACTTTTGCCCGAGTGCTAAGTTACACTTTTATGGGACAATGTGTGTGCATTGAATTGTGTGGTCCTGCTTTCCGTTTACTTGTACTTGCGTCAAAATTGTCTGTGGGGAGAACTATGGAAAATGTGTATTTTTGCTTTCCTCTTTAGTTCCCTTCTCTGCCATGCAATGTACTCTATACAGTATGTCGCAATCATACAACACTATGGGGGAAATTTATGAAGGCTGATTCCACGTACGACCGGGATCGGCAGTAATAGGCTGAAAATATGAATGGGGAATACAGCAAATTTACTAAACTGCCGTGTTCTCCCGATACGTATTATCTGATGGTGAAGTCAGTGGTATATGGTTGCTGATCAGTCAGATCCGTGCAGTCTCATGTGTAAAAAAAGAAAAAAAAACCTTTTTAAAAAAAAAAAAAAAACCAGCGTGTCGTCCCCCAGCCCAGCTATAACCAGCCCCGGGCTCATTGAGCCGAGCCTGGCTGCAGAAATACAGAAACATGGGGGACAATGGAGTAGGGGTCCTCCGTATTTTGGAAGCCAGCACTGGGTCTGTTTATAGCCAGGCGGGGGGAACGCATGGCTCGGAGGGGGGTTTGTATTATTTATTTATTTTTTACTATTCACACATGGAAGCCGGCATGGATCTGACTGATCTGAGCAGGCTTTAGCCAAATAGGCCTGGAAAATGAGTATTTTTCCAGGAGTATTCTCTGTTTTAATTGCTGTACGAATGATAGTAAGTTCTATCTGGTGTATTCATTCCATTCGTTCACCAGTATTCGGCTGAGCTTGCTTTATACCAGGGATGGGGAACCTTCGGCCCTCCAGCTGTTGTTGAACTACACATCCCAGCATGCACTGGTACAGTTTTGCTATTGAGCCTTGCTAAAACTGTTGCAGGGCATTCTGGGATGTGTAGTTTAACAACATCTGGAGGGCCGAAGTTTCCCCATCCCTGCAGTATACAGACGGAGCTGCTCTCATTAGAGCGGCTCTTGGCGATAGAATCGCCATGCGCCGTCCTCCGAGAGAATATGGCGCACGCACATGAGACACCCTCGCGCCTCGTTCTGTCAGAGGCCGTAGCAGCCCTCCGCCCATCTCCCCGCTCCTGACCGCTCTGCCTCCCTGGAGTGGAGACAGGCAGGGAAACCTTCAGTCCCCGCCACTTCGCTGACAGGGACACGCAAACGAGTAAGCCGCTCGCGTGTCCCTGTCAGCCGGTCCGCCAGCCTGCGCCAGCACATGAGATCTGGCGATCAGGCAGGCTGGCCGCCGCCGTCAGCCAATCTATATAAATCCGGCAAACCAGCCAAATTTGGCTGATCGTAAATTTGCAAAAGCTAATTTATCGGCCGTATTTGACATTGAACATGAATTCGTTGAATTGTTGAATTGACATGTATTCGTACCCATTCGATCTTTGTAAATTTCTTGCCTATGACTCTACGTACTATGGAATGAATTTGTATGTAACAAAGCAGGAGGAACGCAGACACGTGATAGCCGCTCAGGTTGACTCAGTACAAACACAATGGAATTGAAACGACCAGGTTAGATATTAGCGACTTGCTTTTTAGATTCTTCTTGGAGATGCGCCCTTCGCCTCGTATTGTTTTTTTATTATGTTTTTGTTTACGCCGTTACTTCTGTGCGCACGGTAAGCTGTAAGATAAAGCGTGCTGCAAAAGTTCATGGACGCAGCACAATACAGAACAGGGTGGCGCAGAGCCGTCTGGGGTAGCGGGAGGAATGCAGCGCGCATCACCTCCCGCTGCCTCTCCATTTTCCACATTCCTCATAGATTTCTTGGGCTCGATAGACGCTGAAGTAAATGACATTGTGATTGGCTTCGCCGTGTGTTTCCGAGGGGTCGCTTCCCGACCTTTCGCTAACTTAGAACTTTGTTGATTGTTCAGTTCTGCATTTTGCAGCGTAGGAAATAAACAGACGGTGAGGACGGCGCTGTCCATTTACTGTAGGCCGTCCAGTTCTTATCTGATATTTCTCAGGCCCACATGTTCTCCCAGAGCACCTTAATGTTATCGCTGTGTGCAGCCGCCTGGTATCGTAATGGCATCAGCCACCGGTATATACACAATTTCGGTTTTTAATTGAAATTTAGCTTTAAATGAAACCACACATTTGTGCCAATACAGTTATTTATCAACAAACCTGTTGTTATCGGAAAACAAAAATGTCTTATACTCCAATACATGTCTGCTCGGCAAGTGTCCGCCACATGGACCGCGCCGCGACCTCAGCACACTGCAGCCACCGTCATAATACTGAATCCATATTAATGATTAGGATATATTACAAAGAAATGTAAAGGATGTGTACACTATATACACTGTTAGGGCTGTATTTAATCACGTTGATTTTAATTGATGTTGGGCTTCCTGGCAAAGAGCTGGAAGCAGTGTGATATCGCACAGCACGTATGTGCGGCTGTTGGCCTGCGCATGCGTCACCTGGGAGGGGGTAGAGGGTGGCGGTGATGGATCTAGAGTCTCCCTCAGGAGGTTATTCTGGTTGGTGCGGTCGGTCCGCCGATGTTTTGTGTTTGCGCATGTGCAGAGGCATATCTGCGCATGTGCGAAAGGGACATATGTCCAAATTCCGCATGAATAGTTTACCCTACGAACAGGGGGAGGAGAGGGGCGTGAAGGGCTGTTTGGGCTCATTACCATATGCATACGCCCCGCGTTTCATGGGCGTTCCCATGAAAACGCTGGGCGTACGTATGGTAATGCGGCCGTGATGCACGTGTAGGGGGCGGACATATGACATTGCCGGATGTCAGCTGCCCGCCCAGATCCCTGCTTTTGCAAGGAGAAATGTCCGAGTGGTCTGAGCTCGCGGGAGCTGCCTGACCACTCGGTCCTGCATTCGATGGTATGCGACCATCGAATGATGGGGGAGGTTCCCAGAGATGGAGGAGGTGTATACCTGAGAAATCCACTCGTGCTCCGTGCGGTCAGCGGCTTACCGCATTCGGACGCAGTGAGCGATCCGTACGAAAGGCGGGGTTTAGGACGCTCGGTCCTGGCCGCATATTCGGATCCGGCCGCACCAACCAGAATAAGGCCCTCAGTGTAACGTTTTGTGGATTAGTAGACCATAGATTTTCTTGCCTGGAAATGCTTTGCATTCCGGAGATTGGTGAATCAGACCTACAGTATGTTGTCAATGGAAGTGGAGACCCTCCAATGGTCACTAATGGGATAGGGTGAAGGGTTTCTTGTGGGCTTTTCCCCATTACCGCCTTCTGGCGTGCTGCAGTACCACCGGTTTCTAAGACAGGAGTTGGCCGCTAATATCGCAGCTCTGTAAATGGGTTGTGTATAAAATCCATTACAAACACAGATACAGTAGAGTGTGTATTAGATTGGATTGGTTGTGCCCCAGGGCTGTATGTGACAGTCACAGTGGCTAGTGCCACAGATCATGGGATCACTGTAGCCTTGCTGCAAGTCACATATGGCCACCAGGATAGGTCTTATTGTATGCTGGTCACCAGCATGGGGCTTCTGTAGTGTATACAGGTCACCAGCATGGGGCTTCTGTAGTGTATACAGGTCACCAGCATGGGGCTTCTGTAGTGTATACAGGTCACCAGCATGGGGCTTCTGTAGTGTATACAGGTCACCAGCATGGGGCTTCTATAGTGTATGCTGGTCACCAGCATGGGGCTTCTGTAGTGTATGCTGGTCACCAGCATGGGGCTTCTGTAGTGTATACAGGTCACCAGCATGGGGCTTCTGTAGTGTATACAGGTCACCAGCATGGGGCTTCTGTAGTGTATACAGGTCACCAGCATGGGGCTTCTGTAGTGTATGCTGGTCACCGACATGGGGCTTCTATAGTGTATGCTGGTCACCAGCATGGGGCTTCTGTAGTGTATGCTGGTCACCGACATGGGGCTTCTATAGTGTGTGCTGGTCACCAGCATGGGGCTTCTGTAGTGTATGCTGGTCACCGACATGGGGCTTCTATAGTGTGTACTGGTCACCGGCACGGGGCTTCTATAGTGTGTACTGGTCACCGGCACGGGGCTTCTATAGTGTGTACTGGTCACCGGCACGGGGCTTCTATAGTGTGTACTGGTCACCGGCACGGGGCTTCTATAGTGTGTACTGGTCACCGGCACGGGGCTTCTATAGTGTGTGCTGGTCACCGGCACGGGGCTTCTATAGTGTATACTGGTCACCGGCACGGGGCTTCTATAGTGTGTACTGGTCACCGGCACGGGGCTTCTATAGTGTGTACTGGTCACCGGCACGGGGCTTCTATAGTGTGTGCTGGTCACCGGCACGGGGCTTCTATAGTGTATACTGGTCACCGGCACGGGGCTTCTATAGTGTGTACTGGTCACCGGCACGGGGCTTCTATAGTGTGTACTGGTCACCGGCACGGGGCTTCTATAGTGTGTGCTGGTCACTGGCATGGGGCTTCTCAGTGGCAAACGCAGGATTTTTAGAGGGGGGTTTCCAAATATAATCCAAAATTGCTCACTCTGCAGTGCATGGGACTAAGGGCCTTATTCTGGTTCATTCACAAATCAAATTCCTTCTCAAATGGACAAAACCATGTGCACTACAGGTGGGGCAGATGTAACTTGTAGATTTGGGTGGGGTTTTACTTCAAAGTGAGATTTACAGTATATTGCAGTGTAAAAATAAAGCAGTCAGTATTTTCCCTACACAGAAACAAAATACCTCACCTAAGTCTAACTCTCTCTGCACATGTTACATCTGCCCCACCTGCAGTGCACATGATTTTGTCCATTTGAAAAGGAATTTGCCTTTGTGGGTGAACCAGAATAAGGGCCTAAGTACGGGAGTCTGAGGGAGTGGTAGCAACCCTGATATTGGACTTTTTATTCACTGGATACTGTATGGAATACAGCATTAATATATAACAGTACAGCTGCTCTATAGTATAGGCTGCTTCAAACATTTTAATAAGATAAGTGGCCAGGAAAAGGTTAAACATATAAGAATAAATATACAAACATAATAGAAGCAGTACTGCACTTAGCTCACAATCTCCCACTTCCTGGTAAGGCTCCTGTCTCTTCCTCCTGGCAGCTGCTCTCTGGTCCATTGCGATGTTTGAGGGCTCAGATCCGCACATACAGTAAATGTGGTAGAAGAAGCTGGTACACTGGGCATGTGCAGCAGCTCCGCTCTGTCCCTTACACTGCATGGTGTGGCGGCTCTACTGATCATATTATATACCAGTGCTATTGTGGTCATAATTTAAGGCACCTGCCAAGAGGAGGGGGGTTTACAGGTAACCAGAACCCCCCCCCCCCCCCCCCGTGTTTGCCTATGCTTCTATTGTGTATAATGGTCACCAGCATAGGGCGTCTATAGTGTATACGGTCTCCAACATGGGGCTTCTATCGTGTATACTGGTCACCAGCATGGCGCGTCTATAGTGTATACTGTCACGAATATGTATATTTTTTATTCTCTCCAAGGCATAGCTCTGCCCTCAATGCTCTTGAAACCCTGACCCCAGGTTCTGATTGGCCCATGGACCAATCAGTCAAAGAAAATGGATGATCTTCAATAGGTGAAACCATCATCCGGTACATAGTATGGTACCGTCCATGGCCAGTTACACTATCTCCAGCTATAGTGTCCTTAGTGTAGACCTGAACCCTTTAGGAGGAGGACACAGCAGGGTTCCATGGTCATACAGTAGCAGATGCTTGAGGTCGCACCTCTGACAAGCCTCAGGGTCCTAGCACCCAGCAGCTATAATGCAAACTCAGAGGCTGCTCAGAGCACACCAAAAACGTAAATTGGGGCATATGGCAAACCTTATTCCGTTATTTGCCCATTCCTCGTGTCATCAGTTACGCCCTTACTCTTCAGACTGTAAGCTCTTCCCTCCCATTCTTACTACTTCTCTTGCTCGTCAGCCCATAGAGGTGAGGAGCAGCGTTTTGGCCTTTATTATATAGGATGAGGCCACTATATACACCAGTGTGGATCTGTCTCGGGATGCTTCGACGATACCATGTGACACAGGTGACATCACTACCCTCCAAACACACACAGTGACATCACCGCTTGCCAAATCTATACGGTTCCCCTAAAAGTACAAGCAAAACTTTGAAGTAATTACCATGGTTTTTATTTTTCCCCTCAGAGCTCTCACTACTGTTCTTAATTTCCTGACCAGCTTGTGCCCCCACCCCCGCTCCGTTCCTAGCATCTGTGGTCGTTTTAAATTGAGCTGCGCTACCTGCTGCCTGGGCTCTCTAACATACCATAGCAGTTGGTTTGCCAAAGCGTAAACTGCCAGCCATCTGCCACCCGAGGCACAATTTACATTGTTTCATCTTAAGACAACACTTCCAGAATATCAATTATCTATAGGCATCCACTCTTGTGTTTTCTTTTGGGTGGGGGGAGTCCGGGGGGGGTTGAGCTGAAAGCGATCCAGAGACGCACTCATGCCAACTGCACCCGGGTGAGAGACACATTGTAGCGGAAGATCTGTAATAATGTTACTACGTTCACCAGTGCATGTCTGCCCACCCTGCTCACCACCGCCCCGCGGTGTGCCTGGCCAGCGCCAGATTGACGGCACAATGGGCAAAAAAAGTGAAGAAGGGAGGAAGACAAAGAAAGAAATCGTAGAAACGGTGAGTGGGGATGGCGAGATGGATGTTACTGTACACAAGGCGCGGGTCCGATGTACCGTGTTTCTTTTATTTACGGTGCATGTCGCTGATACTTGTTAGAGTCCCCTTTATTTCCTAGTTAGCCGCTAATTTCTAAGCTGTCCTGTAATGTGTCCTCGGTCACTAGGTAGGATGTCGGTCGTATCCAATGGTAACGTGGACTGTTACATAGTCCGTTGCCCCACTGTAGCCTATCCCAGCCCCCCACGGTAAGCAGCTTATGACACTTTCACTTTGTTATCCCTCCCATGATCGCGGGGGCTGTCGGGCACTAGGTCCCATTGGTGCAGTCAGGCCTGTGGTGCATTATAGGTGGGCAGAGGATAGAACAGGACAGGGAGAGGGGCGTGAGGATAGAACAGGACAGGGAGAGGGGCGTGAGGATAGAACAGGACAGGGAGAGGGGCGTGAGGATAGAACAGGACAGGGAGAGGGGTGTGAGGATGGAACAGGACAGGGAGAGGGGCGTGAGGATAGAACAGGACAGGGAGAGGGGCGTGAGGATAGAACAGGACAGGGAGAGGGGCGTGAGGATGGAACAGGACAGGGAGAGGGGCGTGAGGATGGAACAGGACAGGGAGAGGGGCGTGAGGATGGAACAGGACAGGGAGAGGGGTGTGAGGATGGAACAGGACAGGGAGAGGGGCGTGAGGATAGAACAGGACAGGGAGAGGGGCGTGAGGATAGAACAGGACAGGGAGAGGGGCGTGAGGATAGAACAGGACAGGGAGAGGGGCGTGAGGATAGAACAGGACAGGGAGAGGGGCGTGAGGATAGAACAGGACAGGGAGATGGGTGTGTGAGGATAGAACAGGACAGGGAGAGGGGCGTGAGGATAGAACAGGACAGGGAGAGGGGCGTGAAGATGGAACAGGACAGGGAGAGGGGCGTGAGGATAGAACAGGACAGGGAGAGGGGCGTGAGGATGGAACAGGACAGGAAGGGTGGCGTGAGGATAGAACAGGACAGGGAGAGGGGCGTGAGGATAGAACAGGACAGGGAGAAGTGCGTGAGGATAGAACAGGACAGGGAGAGGGGCGTGAGGATGGAACAGGACAGGAAGGGGGGCATGAGGATAGAACAGGACAGGGAGAGGGGCGTGAGGATGGAACAGGACAGGGAGAGGGGCGTGAGGATAGAACAGGACAGGGAGAGGGGCGTGAGGATAGAACAGGGCAGGGAGATGGGTGTGTGAGGATAGAACAGGGCAGGGAGAGGGGCGTGAGGATAGAACAGGGCAGGGAGATGGGTGTGTGAGGATAGAACAGGACAGGGAGATGGGTGTGTGAGGATAGAACAGGGCAGGGAGAGGTGATTCTGTATAGTATAAGTGTCCTGTGGACGTGTTGGCAGAATTGAGCACTACACTGCTCTTTGCATATGTAGAAATCGGTCTGATTTCGGATGGATCTCTTGCACCACGTATCGCACCAGTCCAGTTGTGCGTTACTATGATAGGTTAGTGGATAGGGTCGGCTGACGTACACAACGCTGCACACAAACCAATATCACGTTCTTCAGGGATAGCACTATTTAGTGGGGTGTGGTATAACACCCAGGCAGGCATTAGCCCGACTTCGGAATCCCGACTGCACAGCGGGGGAGCGCAACAAAGCCCCTTGCAAGCTCACTGCGCTCACCACGCTGCGGGCACAGTGGCTCGCTGCGCTCGCCACCTATTTTATTCTCCCTCTATGGGGGTAGTGGACCCCCACGAGAGAGCAGTCGGGATTCCGACGTCGGGGTAGTGACTGTCGGAATCCCAACTGTTGGGGTGCCATCCGGCACCCATTTAGTGATACCAGCCCTGCACCATGCACGTGCTCACCCTTACTGTATGCGAGCTGCTCCATGAATATTGCCGCAACATGACAGAGGAACGGTGGAACCATGTGTTCTGTAAAATAAAAGCCTTCATTTTCCCCAAATATTTGCCAGATTTCCCATGGTGCTAAGCGGGTGAGAGATGTGACTGGCTGTGTGCTGCCAGTGACTGACTTCCTCCTCTATACAAGGCTGCACTGGTCCCACTTACACCTGCACATCATACGTTCTGCTGGGCATTCGCCAGGACAAATGGAGGTGTGACCCGGCCTGCTCGGGGTCGTCACATGACATCAGCTCCCGCCTTCAAAACCAGCCATTAGCCTTCATCTAAAAAGTCCTGGTTTTTTAGAGCGAACAGAGAGAAAGTAACGCACCTGCGCGGTGGGGCTCATTTCACCCCCCATATTTGGGATAACCAAGTGTACTGGCTGAATAATATTGCTTATGAGATATGAGAGATGTCTGGACAGGGGCCTACTACATAAAACCAAGCAGCGTTTTTATTTGGCGTTCTAAGGGGGCAGTTCGCCTGCCGGGGAATAAAGGAATGCCATTTATCTGGCAGCAGAGCTTAATGCGCCACTTTCCCATCGCTCGCACCCTCGGTCTGTGCTGGCAGCGCTGGGGGAAAGCTTCTTACAAGCTGCACAGATTGGAAACTATTTAAATGAGCTGCAGAATTTGGCCGGGGATGAAATCATCTGTTTGCTGCCTCTCTCGCTGCATGTGGGCCCATCTCTCTGGGGTCCTGCGGAGAGAGACACTTCATTTAAGTGCCCACATTTGGCAACCTTGGAAAGTTGGCTTAGGAGGTTATTCAGACCTGATCGCACGGCTGCTAATTTGCAGAGCCTTGCGATCATGTTATATGCCCTCCAGTCAGAGTTAAATGTCGCCTGTAAATTGCTTGACACAGCTTGCGCAAATCAGCTGGATCGGCAATCTCCTGCAAAACCTGTCGTAAGTTGCTCACCATTGAATGATGTTCCCAGGACTTACTCAGCGGCTGAGATAGAATGAGACTGATCGGGGGCAAGACTGACGTCACATGACTTCCCCTCACACACCTGGCCACACCTGCGTATTACCTGACACTCCCAGATAACAGCCGCTCACCATGTAATGATTCCCCAGTGTGTGCAGTGTGTGCGTAGCCCAGGACTTACTCAGCGGCTGCGATAGAATGAGACTGATCGGGGGCGGAGCTGACATCACATGACTTCCCCTCACACACCTGGCCACGCCTGCATTATCCCTGACACTCCCACAAAATAGCCGCTCACCATTTAATGATTCCCCAGTGTGTGCAGTCTGTGCGTAGCCCAGGACTTACTCAGCGGCTGCGATAGAATCAGGCTGATCGGGGGGCGGAGCTGACATCACATGACTTCCCCTCACACACCTGGCCACACCTGCGTATTACCTGACACTCCCAGATAACAGCCGCTCACCATGTAATGATTGCCCAGTGTGTGCAGTCTGTGCGTAGCCCAGGACTTACTCAGCGGCTGCGATAGAATCAGGCTGATTGGGGGCGGAGCTGACATCACATGACTTCCCCCCATACACCTGGCCATGCCTGCGTATTACCTGACACTCCCAGATAACAGCCGCTCACCATGTAATGATTCCCCAGTGTGTGCAGTCTGTGCGTAGCCCAGGACTTACTCAGCGGCTGTGATAGAATCAGGCTGATCGGGGGCGGAGCTGATGTCACATGACTTCCCCTCACACACCTGGCCACACCTGCGTATTACCTGACACTCCCACATAACAGCCGCTCACCATGTAATGATTCCCCAGTGTGTGCAGTCTGTGCGTAGCCCAGGACTTACTCAGCGGCTGCGATAGAATGAGACTGATCGGGGGCGGAGCTGACATCACATGACTTCCCCTCACACACCTGGCCACACCTGCGTATTACCTGACAATCCCACATAACAGCCGCTCACCATGTAATGATTCCCCAGTGTGTGCAGTCTGTGCGTAGCCCAGGACTTACTCAGCGGCTGCGATAGAATGAGACTGATCGGGGGCGGAGCTGACGTCACATGACTTCCCCTCACACACCTGGCCACGCCTGCATTATCCCTGACACTCCCACATAATAGCCGCTCACCATGTAATGATTCCCCAGTGTGTGCAGTCTGTGCGTAGCCCAGGACTTACTCAGCGGCTGCGATAGAATCAGGCTGATCGGGGGGCGGTGCTGATGTCACATGACTTCCCCTCACACACCTGGCCACACCTGCGTATTACCTGACACTCCCAGATAACAGCCGCTCACCATGTAATGATTGCCCAGTGTGTGCAGTCTGTGCGTAGCCAAGGACTTACTCAGCGGCTGCGATAGAATCAGGCTGATTGAGGGCGGAGCTGACGTCACATGACTTCCCCTCACACACCTGGCCACACCTGCGTATTACCTGACACTCCCAGATAACAGCCGCTCACCATGTAATGATTCCCCAGTGTGCGCAGTCTGTGTGTAGCCCAGGACTTACTCAGCGGCTGTGATAGAATCAGACTGATCGGTGGAAGAGCTGACGTCACATGACTTCCCCTCACACACCTGGCCACGCCTGCATTATCCCTGACACTCCCACATAATAGCCGCTCACCATGTAATGATTCCCCAGTGTGTGCAGTCTGTGCGTAGCCCAGGACTTACTCAGCGGCTGCGATAGAATCAGGCTGATTGGGGGGCGGAGCTGACATCACATGACTTCCCCTCACACACCTGGCCACACCTGCGTATTACCTGACACTCCCAGATAACAGCCGCTCACCATGTAATGATTGCCCAGTGTGTGCAGTCTGTGCGTAGCCCAGGACTTACTCAGCGGCTGTGATAGAATCAGGCTGATCGGGGGCGGAGCTGATGTCACATGACTTCCCCTCACACACCTGGCCACGCCTGCGTATTCCCTGACACTCCCAGATAACAGCCGCTCACCATGTAATGATTTCCCAGTGTGTGCAGTCTGTGTGTAGCCCAGGGCTTACTCAGCGGCTGTGATAGTATCAGGCTGATTGGGGCGGAGCTGACATCACATGACTTCCCCTCATACACCTGGCCACACCTGCGTATTACCTGACACTCCCAGATAACAGCCGCTCCCCATGTAATGATTCCCCAGTGTGTGCAGTGTGTGCGTAGCCCAGGACTTACTCAGCGGCTGTGATAGAATCAGGCTGATTGGGGCAGAGCTGACATCACATGACTTCCCCTCACACACCTGGCCACGCCTGCGTATTACCTGACACTCCCAGATAACAGCCGCTCACCATGTAATAATTCCCCAGTGTGTGCGTAGCCCCAGGACTTACTCAGCGGCTGTGATAGAATCAGGCTGATCGGGGGCGGAGCTGACGTCACATGACTTCCCCTCATACACCTGCACATGCCTGCGTATTCCCTGACACTCCCAGATAACAGTCGCTCACCATGTAATAATTCCCCAGTGTGTGCAGTCTGTGCGTATCCCAGGACTTACTCAGCGGCTGTGATCGAATCAGGCTGATCGGGGGCGGAGCTGACGTCACATGACTTCCCCCCATACACCTGCACATGCCTGGGTATTACCTGACACTCCCAGATAACAGCCGCTCACCATGTAATGATTCCCCAGTGTGTGCAGTCTGTGCGTAGCCCAGGACTTACTCAGCGGCTGTGATAGAATCAGGCTGATCGGGGGCGGAGCTGATGTCACATGACTTCCCCTCACACACCTGGCCACGCCTGCGTATTCCCTGACACTCCCAGATAACAGCCGCTCACCATGTAATAATTCCCCAGTGTGTGCGTAGCCCCAGGACTTACTCAGCGGCTGTGATAGAATCAGGCTGATCGGGGGCGGAGCTGACGTCACATGACTTCCCCTCATACACCTGCACATGCCTGCGTATTCCCTGACACTCCCAGATAACAGTCGCTCACCATGTAATAATTCCCCAGTGTGTGCAGTCTGTGCGTATCCCAGGACTTACTCAGCGGCTGTGATCGAATCAGGCTGATCGGGGGCGGAGCTGACGTCACATGACTTCCCCCCATACACCTGCACATGCCTGGGTATTACCTGACACTCCCAGATAACAGCCGCTCACCATGTAATGATTCCCCAGTGTGTGCAGTCTGTGCGTAGCCCAGGACTTACTCAGCGGCTGTGATAGAATCAGGCTGATCGGTGGAAGAGCTGACATCACATGACTTCCCCTCACACACCTGGCCACGCCTGCGTATTACCTGACACTCCCAGATAACAGCCGCTCACCATGTAATGATTCCCCAGTGTGTGCAGTGTGTGCGTAGCCCCAGGACTTACTCAGCGGCTGTGATAGAATCAGGCTGATCGGGGGCGGAGCTGACGTCACATGACTTCCCCTCATACACCTGCACATGCCTGCGTATTCCCTGACACTCCCAGATAACAGTCGCTCACCATGTAATAATTCCCCAGTGTGTGCAGTCTGTGCGTATCCCAGGACTTACTCAGCGGCTGTGATCGAATCAGGCTGATCGGGGGCGGAGCTGGTCACATGACTTCCCCTCATACACCTGCACATGCCTGCGTATTCCCTGACACTCCCAGATAACAGCTGCTCACCATGTAATAATTCCCCAGTATGTGCAGTCTGTGCGTATCCCAGGACTTACTCAGCGGCTGTGATAGAATCAGGCTGATCTGGGCCGGAGCTGACGTCACATGACTTCCCCTCATACACCTGCACATGCCTGGGTATTACCTGACACTCCCAGATAACAGCCGCTCACCATGTAATGATTCCCCAGTGTGTGCAGTCTGTGCGTAGCCCAGGACTTACTCAGCGGCTGTGATAGAATCAGGCTGATCGGGGGCGGAGCTGATGTCACATGACTTCCCCTCACACACCTGGCCACGCCTGCGTATTCCCTGACACTCCCAGATAACAGCCGCTCACCATGTAATGATTTCCCAGTGTGCGCAGTCTGTGTGTAGCCCAGGGCTTACTCAGCGGCTGTGATAGAATCAGGCTGATTGGGGCGGAGCTGACATCACATGACTTCCCCTCATACACCTGGCCACACCTGCGTATTACCTGACACTCCCAGATAACAGCCGCTCCCCATGTAATGATTCCCCAGTGTGTGCAGTGTGTGCGTAGCCCAGGACTTACTCAGCTGCTGTGATAGAATCAGGCTGATCAGGGGCGGAGCTGACATCACATGACTTCCCCTCTCACACCTGGCCACGCCTGCATATTCCCTGACACTCCCAGATAACAGCCACTCACCATGTAATGATTCCCCAGTGTGTGCGTAGCCCAGGACTTACTCAGCGGCTGTGATAGAATCAGGCTGATTGGGGCGGAGCTGACATCACATGACTTACCCTCACACACCTGGCCACGCCTGCGTATTACCTGACACTCCCAGATAACAGCCACTCACCATGTAATGATTCCCCAGTGTGTGCGTAGCCCAGGACTTACTCAGCGGCTGTGATAGAATCAGGCTGTTCGGGGGCGGAGCTGACATCACATGACTTCCCCTCACACACCTGGCCACACCTGCGTATTACCTGACACTCCCAGATAACAGCCGCTCACCATGTAATGATTCCCTAGTGTGCGCAGTCTGTGCGTAGCCCAGGACTTACTCAGCAGCTGTGATAGAATCAGACTGATCGGTGGAAGAGCTGACGTCACATGACTTCCCCTCACACACCTGGCCACGCCTACATTATCCCTGACACTCCCACATAACAGCCGCTCACCATGTAATGATTCCCCAGTGTGTGCAGTCTGTGCGTAGCCCAGGACTTACTCAGCGGCTGTGATAGAATCAGGCTGATCGGGGATGGAGCTGACATCACAAGACTTCCCCTCACACACCTGCGTATTCCCTGACACTCCCAGATAACAGCCGCTCACCATGTAATGATTTCCCAGTGTGTGCAGTCTGTGTGTAGCCCAGGGCTTACTCAGCGGCTGTGATAGTATCAGGCTGATTGGGGCGGAGCTGACATCACATGACTTCCCCTCATACACCTGGCCACACCTGCGTATTACCTGACACTCCCAGATAACAGCCGCTCCCCATGTAATGATTCCCCAGTGTGTGCGTAGCCCAGGACTTACTCAGCGGCTGTGATAGAATCAGGCTGATTGGGGCAGAGCTGACATCACATGACTTCCCCTCACACACCTGGCCACGCCTGCGTATTACCTGACACTCCCAGATAACAGCCGCTCACCATGTAATAATTCCCCAGTGTGTGCGTAGCCCCAGGACTTACTCAGCGGCTGTGATAGAATCAGGCTGATCGGGGGCGGAGCTGACGTCACATGACTTCCCCTCATACACCTGGCCACACCTGCGTATTCCCTGACACTCCCAGATAAGTCGCTCACCATGTAATAATTCCCCAGTGTGTGCAGTCTGTGCGTATCCCAGGACTTACTCAGCGGCTGTGATCGAATCAGGCTGATCGGGGGCGGAGCTGACGTCACATGACTTCCCCCCATACACCTGCACATGCCTGGGTATTACCTGACACTCCCAGATAACAGCCGCTCACCATGTAATGATTCCCCAGTGTGTGCAGTCTGTGCGTAGCCCAGGACTTACTCAGCGGCTGTGATAGAATCAGGCTGATCGGGGGCGGAGCTGATGTCACATGACTTCCCCTCACACACCTGGCCACGCCTGCGTATTCCCTGACACTCCCAGATAACAGCCGCTCACCATGTAATGATTTCCCAGTGTGTGCAGTCTGTGTGTAGCCCAGGGCTTACTCAGCGGCTGTGATAGTATCAGGCTGATTGGGGCGGAGCTGACATCACATGACTTCCCCTCATACACCTGGCCACACCTGCGTATTACCTGACACTCCCAGATAACAGCCGCTCCCCATGTAATGATTCCCCAGTGTGTGCAGTGTGTGCGTAGCCCAGGACTTACTCAGCGGCTGTGATAGAATCAGGCTGATTGGGGCGGAGCTGACATCACATGACTTTCCCTCACACACCTGGCCACGCCTGCGTATTACCTGACACTCCCAGATAACAGCCACTCACCATGTAATGATTCCCCAGTGTGTGCAGTGTGTGCGTAGCCCAGGACTTACTCAGCGGCTGTGATAGAATCAGGCTGTTCGGGGGCGGAGCTGACATCACATGACTTCCCCTCACACACCTGGCCACACCTGCGTATTACCTGACACTCCCAGATAACAGCCGCTCACCATGTAATGATTCCCCAGTGTGTGCAGTCTGTGCGTAGCCCAGGACTTACTCAGCAGCTGTGATAGAATCAGACTGATCGGTGGAAGAGCTGACGTCACATGACTTCCCCTCACACACCTGGCCACGCCTACATTATCCCTGACACTCCCACATAACACCCGCTCACCATGTAATGATTCCCCAGTGTGTGCAGTCTGTGCGTAGCCCAGGACTTACTCAGCGGCTGTGATAGAATCAGGCTGATCGGGGATGGAGCTGACATCACATGACTTCCCCTCACACACCTGGCCACGCCTGCGTATTACCTGACACTCCCAGATAACAGTCGCTCACCATGTAATAATTCCCCAGTGTGTGCAGTCTGTGCGTATCCCAGGACTTACTCAGCGGCTGTGATAGAATCAGGCTGATCGGGGGCGGAGCTGATGTCACATGACTTCCCCTCACACACCTGGCCACGCCTGCGTATTCCCTGACACTCCCAGATAACAGCCGCTCACCATGTAATGATTTCCCAGTGTGTGCAGTCTGTGTGTAGCCCAGGACTTACTCAGCGGCTGCGATAGAATCAGGCTGATCGGGGGCGGAGCTGATGTCACATGACTTCCCCTCACACACCTGGCCACACCTGCGTATTACCTGACACTCCCAGATAACAGCCGCTCACCATGTAATGATTTCCCAGTGTGTGCAGTCTGTGTGTAGCCCAGGGCTTACTCAGCGGCTGTGATAGTATCAGGCTGATTGGGGCGGAGCTGACATCACATGACTTCCCCTCATACACCTGGCCACACCTGCGTATTACCTGACACTCCCAGATAACAGCCGCTCCCCATGTAATGATTCCCCAGTGTGTGCAGTGTGTGCGTAGCCCAGGACTTACTCAGCGGCTGTGATAGAATCAGGCTGATTGGGGCGGAGCTGACATCACATGACTTCCCCTCACACACCTGGCCACACCTGCGTATTACCTGACACTCCCAGATAACAGCCACTCACCATGTAATGATTCCCCAGTGTGTGCAGTGTGTGCGTAGCCCAGGACTTACTCAGCGGCTGTGATAGAATCAGGCTGTTCGGGGGCAGAGCTGACATCACATGACTTCCCCTCACACACCTGGCCACACCTGCGTATTACCTGACACTCCCAGATAACAGCCACTCACCATGTAATGATTCCCCAGTGTGTGCAGTGTGTGCGTAGCCCAGGACTTACTCAGCGGCTGTGATAGAATCAGGCTGTTCGGGGGCAGAGCTGACATCACATGACTTCCCCTCACACACCTGGCCACACCTGCGTATTACCTGACACTCCCAGATAACAGCCGCTCACCATGTAATGATTCCCTAGTGTGCGCAGTCTGTGCGTAGCCCAGGACTTACTCAGTGGCTGTGATAGAATCAGGCTGATCAGGGGAGGAGCTGACGTCACATGACTTCCCCTCACACACCTGGCCACGCCTGCGTATTCCCTGACACTCCCAGATAACAGCCGCTCACCATGTAATGATTCCCCAGTGTGTGCAGTCTGTGCGTATCCCAGGACTTACTCAGCGGCTGTGATAGAATCAGACTGATCGGTGGAAGAGCTGACGTCACATGACTTCCCCTCACACACCTGGCCACGCCTACATTATCCCTGACACTCCCACATAACAGCCGCTCACCATGTAATGATTCCCCAGTGTGTGCAGTCTGTGCGTAGCCCAGGACTTACTCAGCGGCTGTGATAGAATCAGGCTGATCGGGGATGGAGCTGACATCACATGACTTCCCCTCACACACCTGGCCACTCCTGCGTATTACCTGACACTCCCAGATAACAGCCGCTCACCATGTAATGATTCCCCAGTGTGTGCAGTCTGTGCGTAGCCCAGGACTTACTCAGCGGCTGTGATAGAATCAGGCTGATTGGGGCGGAGCTGATGTCACATGACTTCGCCTCATACACCTGGCCACACCTGCGTATTCCCTGACACTCCCAGTGTGCGAGGTCTGAGGTGCGACTTATGCTGGGTACACAATGGGTGATTCCCAGCACTGCGGATATAACTACAGATGAAGACCCTCTCATGGTTGCTCGGCTCTTGCCAGATGGTCCCCGCTGGCGGAGAGGGACGCCATCAGACTGGGACGCGAGTGCGTCCCAGTCTCTCGGCTGCTGGGCGGCGGGACCCTGCCCATCTCCGCTTCAGGGAGACGGTCATGATTAGGGTCGGGGCAGTGGTGGGGACCGGCGATGGTGGATAGCGAGTCGGCGGATGGCAGCGGGAGCTCCGTCGCATCGTAGCACGCGAGCGCCCCCTGGCCAGCCCCTGTCTGAATGAAATGCGCTCCATTTGTATATCGGCAGTGCAGCGGTTGAATGATATAGGGCATACACACTGACCAAAATCATTATTATATCGATCAGGGCGGTATCCCGCTCCGTACATTCATTGTTGACTAGAGCAGATGTTCCCAAACACGGTCCTCAAGGCACCACAACGGTCCAGGTATTAAGTATATCCATGATTGGCCACAGGTGACAATTAGTATCTCAGTCAGTCTGATTTAACCATCTGTACTGAGCCATAGATATACCTAAAACCTGGACCGTTGGGGTGCCTTGAGGACCGCGTTTGGGAACCTCTGGACTAAAGAAACCTACTAACCTCTGATGGGAAAACACCCAGCTATTCAGCTCATTTACCATACATCCGGCAGGTGCAGTCGTTCTTATTTGCAGATGAGTGGGGCTGAGTATTTTAGGAGCGCAGAGAAGAAAGTAACTTTGCAACTAGACAAACATGCTGCAATGCAAGCAGAGCAAAAGCTATTTTTTTTTTTTTGCATGCAGAGTAAATACCATCTGCTTTTGCATGCAGCCCAAATAGGCTGGACCGCTTTATTTTTGCACCGCAGTTCACATGTAGATTTGTGTATCCAGTGCAACGTGGACAGTGATAGCAAACGCCTGCTGGCTGCGGGCCCTCATTGTGCCGCGCCACCTCTGCTGCAGGTTCCGGCAGCCAGAACCACATAATTGTCACTCTGCAGTTTCATGTGAAATGAAAAGCTAAGGAATCGCCCTGTCAGCTTGGGCTTTGATTCCATTCCGGCGAGCAGCTCAGCCACAGTTCCTTTCTGTGTGATCGCACCGCCGTAATAGACTGCCTAAGAAAGGCATCCAGACGGCGCGGGCATAGTTGGCAACGCTGTTCTGTCACAGTATGACATCCGTCAGTCCCTGGCCGCACCGCACATCTGTACTGCCATCTGCAAGGAACGGCTTATGCAGGATGCCGGTCTCTTCTGCCAGGCTGAGCGCTGCTTAGGATCTACGGGATGCAGAATCAATAGAACGTTCTGTGAGTATTCGCTGGGACTTCATCCCATTCACTCTTAACAGCCGAGAGTCCAACGCCAGGTGCCTAGCTGCAGGAACACTCGCCCCAGCCCATGGACCCGCCTGTACTGTATCTCCTGATGGCATGATGTCACCTGTGCCTGGGACCTTGGAGAGGGTGGCAGCTCTGTAAGAGGCTTACAAAAGTTACTGGTAACAGAAGGGGCTTCAGGCAACAGTCACTGCTGTGCCAGGGCTCATCAGTGGGCGGCAGTGCGCCAGCAGAGCAAGGGGAGGGGGGTGTCATCTCTGATTCGCTCAACATACACTACCATCCTGCTCAGAGCTGGGACTGACTTCCAGGCTCCAGTCCCTGCACCCTGCACCACAAGCAGCGTCTAAATTATAATAAAAGGCGTGAAGCACAGTGCTCATAACTCTAGCCTCAATACGCCACGCAGCGGGCGATGCCTGGCGTGACTGAGCTGACTGGTTCTGCGCATCACCATTAGTGGTGAGCAGCTATTTTCACATCACTGTGTGTATAAGATGCACAAGCAGCTTCTGCTGACGAACATTGAGGGCGTGCCTACATTCTTGAGGGCGTGCCTAGATTCTGGGTCAGGCCACGCCTGTATCTGCATACGAAATGCTACAGTGGAAAGTGAATAGTATAGAATCTGATAAACGGAGGCGATGGTATCATTTATTTATTTTTTCTAATGAAATACTGTAACTGCGCACATTACACGGCCAATCTTCCAGCAATCCGCCATGAGCTGCGAGCTGAAATTAGCGCAGTTACTGGTCATGTAGTGGCCAGCTAGGTGGTCTGGAAGCTCTGGAGGTATGGAGTTGGTTACCACTGTTTTAGGGTCAGTTATGTAGGAGGTGAGCAGGGCACGTGACACGGTGAGGTGCTGTGCCAATCTCCCCGCCATCTTGTAGATATACTATCCTTTATCAGTGCTAGCGTCCCTTGTCGGAAGCCCCGGGGGTTATAATATGCAAATGCTGGTTTAAGCCCTCCCCTTGTGCACTCACGTGCGAAGGAGAGTGCAAGCTCCTGTGCACAGTGGCACCAAGGACGGTTATAAACACTCCACCATCATAATTGCTCTGCTGCTAGGCTGGGATTGTGCTGACAGCATTGGGCAATGCCGCACAGGGCGTTACAACCCCAGCACAGGTAATCTGCGATACCTACCAATTATAATCCACGGGTTTCCCGTTCCTCTCGCAGCTCTATATAGACGATACTGTGTATACTCATACTTCCCTCTTTAGGCATACTGCACTTGCCTACCTTGAGAGTCTCCTCTAGGGATGGCTATCAACCATCAAGGATTCATAATCATTGATCGTTTATGGCCGATGTCGAATACTTTTTCCATCGACAGGGGAGAACCAGCTGGCACAGCAAAACCGATATTTTGCTTTTTTTTTTTTTTTTAAAGTTCCGGGACACTGATCATAGCTCCGCCCCCTGACACTGTGAAGCTCCATCCCCACAGGCCAATCAGTCAAAAAAAATGGATGACCATCGACAGGTAAAAACATCAACGGTCATCCATTGCATAGTTTACAGTTCTTATATATATATAGCACAGCAGATTCCATTACAGCGTCTTATATAGCGCTGCAGATTCCATTACAGTGTCTTATATAGCGCAGCAGATTCCGTTACAGTGTCTTATATAGCGCAGCAGATTCCGTTACAGTTATATAGCGCAGCAGATTCCGTTACAGTTATATAGCGCAGCAGATTCCGTTACAGCATCTTATATAGCGCAGCAGATTCCGTTACAGTGTCTTATATAGCGCAGCAGATTCCATTACAGCGTCTTATATAGCGCAGCAGATTCCGTTACAGCGTCTTATATAGCGCAGCAGATTCCGTTACAGTGTCTTATATAGCGCAGCAGATTCCGTTACAGTGTCTTATTTATCGCAGCAGATTCCGTTACAGCGTCTTATATAGCGCAGCAGATTCCGTTACAGTGTCTTATATAGCGCAGCAGATTCCGTTACAGTGTCTTATATAGCGCAGCAGATTCCGTTACAGTGTCTTATATAGCGCAGCAGATTCCGTTACAGTGTCTTATATAGCGCAGCAGATTCCGTTAGTGTCTTATATAGCGCAGCAGATTCCGTTACAGTGTCTTATTTATCGCAGCAGATTCCGTTACAGCGTCTTATATAGCGCAGCAGATTCCGTTACAGTCTCTTATATAGCGCAGCAGATTCCGTTACAGTGTCTTATATAGCGCAGCAGATTCCGTTACAGTGTCTTATATAGCGCAGCAGATTCAGTTACAGTGTCTTATATAGCGCAGCAGATTCCCTTACAGTGTCTTATATAGCGCGGCAGATTCTGTTACAGTGTCGGTACTTGTGGAGTATCACGGCTCCCATCGTATGGCATCGTATGCCATATGTAGTAGCATACGATGTCATACGATGCGATACGATGTTTTACCGATTTTTGAGCAAAAATGGTCAAAAATCTGTAAAACATCGCATAACATCGTATGCCATATGTAGTGGCATACGATGCGATACGATGTTTTACCGATTTTGCTCAAAAATCGTATGCCATCGCATGGCATCGTATGCCATATGTAGTGTCATACGATGTCATACGATGCGATACGATGTTTTACCGATTTTTGAGCAAAAATGGTCAAAAATCGGTAAAACATCGCATAACATCGTATGCCATATGTAGTGGCATACGATGCGATACGATGTTTACCGATTTTTGAGCAAAATTGGTGAAAAATCGGTAAAACATTGCATGGCATCGTATACCATCGATGCGATACGATGTTTTACCGATTTTTTAGCAAAAATGGTGAAAAATCGGTAAAACATCGCATGGCATCGTATACCATCGATGCGATACGATGTTTTACCGATTTTTGAGCATTTTAGCTCAAAAATCGTATGCGATCGCATCGGATGCCATACGATGGCATCCGATGCGATGGCACCCGATTTTGCACTGAAATGCATGAGAATGCATTGAAATGTGTATTAAAGTAGTGAAATGCCCCCAAATGCCATTTTTCATAGTGCACCACCCCCACTATCAACGTCAACCCGAAGCGTGGCGAGCGCAGCGAGCCCGCGAGGGGCGGCGGTACGCGTCCTACGACCTTTTCATACCCCCACTATCCACGTCGGCGTGGAGTTGAGAATAGAATAGTGTGGCGAGCGCAGCGAGCCACCGAGCCCGAAGCGTGGCGAGCGGACGCGGATACCTGTAAAGCCCGCGAGGAGACGCGTATAGCTGTGAAGGTATCCGCGTCCCCTCGCGGGGCTCGCTGCGCTCGCCACGCTTCGGGCTCGGTGGCTCGCTGCGCTCGCCACACTATTCTATTCTCAACTCCACGCCGACGTGGATAGTGGGGGTATGAAAAGGTCGTAGGACGCGTACCGCCGCCCCTCGTGGGCTCGCTGCGCTCGCCACGCTTCGGGTTGACGTTGATAGTGGGGGTGGTGCACTATGAAAAATGGCATTTGGGGGCATTTCACTACTTTAATACACATTTCAATGCATTCTGAAGCATTTCAGTCCAAAATCGGGTGCCATCGCATCGGATGCCATCGTATGGCATCCGATGCGATCGCATATGATTTTTGAGCTAAAATGCTCAAAAATCGGTAAAACATTGTATCGCATCGTATGACATCGTATGCCACTACATATGCCATACGATGCCATTCGATGTTTTACCGATTTTTGACCATTTTTGCTCAAAAATCTGTAAAACATCGCATCACATCGTATGCCACTACATATGGCATACGATGTTATGCGATGGCATACGATTTTTGAGCAAAAATAGTCAAAAATCGGTAAAACATCGCATCGCATCGTATGCCATCGTATGCCACATGCGATGCGATGCGATTTTTAGCATACGATCTGCATACAATGCAGGTTGTGGGAGCCGTGATACTCCACAAGTACCACAGTGTCTTATATAGCGCAGCAGATTCCGTTACAGTGTCTTCTATAGCACAGCACATTCTATTACAGTGTCTTATATAGCTCAGCAGATTCCGTTACAGTGTCTTATATAGCGCAGCAGATTCCGTTACAGTGTGTTATACAGCGCAGCACATTCCGTTACAGCGTCTTATATAGCGCAGCAGATTCCGTTACAGCGTCTTATATAGCGCAGCAGATTCCGTTAGTGTCTTATATAACGCAGCAGATTCCGTTACAGTGTCTTATATAGCGCAGCAGATTCCGTTACAGCGTCTTATATAGCGCAGCAGATTCCGTTACAGCGTCTTATATAGCGCAGCAGATTCCGTTACAGCGTCTTATATAGCGCATCAGATTCCGTTACAGCGTCTTATATAGCGCAGCAGATTCCGTTACAGTGTCTTATATAGCGCAGCAGATTCCGTTAGTGTCTTATATAACGCAGCAGATTCCGTTACAGTGTCTTATATAGCTCAGCAGATTCCGTTACAGTGTCTTATATAGCGCAGCAGATTCCGTTACAGCGTCTTATATAGCGCAGCAGATTCCGTTACAGCGTCTTATATAGCGCAGCAGATTCCGTTACAGCGTCTTATATAGCGCAGCAGATTCTGTTACAGTGGCTTATATAGCGCAGCAGATTCCGTTACAGCGTCTTATATAGCGCAGCAGATTCCGTTACAGTGTCTTATATAGCGCAGCAGATTCCGTTACAGCGTCTTATATAGCGCAGAAGATTCTGTTACAGTGTCTTATATAGCGCAGCAGATTCCGTTACAGCGTCTTTTATAGCGCAGCAGATTCTGTTACAGTTTCTTATATAGTGCAGCAGATTCCGTTACAGTGTCTTATATAGCGCAGCAGATTCTGTTACAGTGTCTTATATAGCGCAGCAGATTCCGTTAGTGTCTTCTATAGCGAAGCACATTCTGTTACAGTGTCTTATATAGCTCAGCAGATTCCGTTACAGTTTCTTATATAGCGCAGCAGATTCCGTTACATTGTTTTATATAGCGCAGCAGATTCCGTTACATTGTCTTACATAGCGCAGCAGATTCCGTTACAGTGTCTTACATAGCGCAGCAGATTCCGTTACAGTGTCTTCTATAGCACAGCACATTCTGTTACAGTGTCTTATATAGCTCAGCAGATTCCGTTACATTGTCTTATATAGCGCAGCAGATTCCGGTACATTGTCTTATATAGCGCAGCAGATTCCGTTGCAGTGTTTTATATAGCGCAGCATATTCCGTTACAGTGTCTTATATAGCGCAGCAGATTCCGTTACAGCGTCTTATATAGCGCAGCAGATTCCGTTACAGCGTCTTATATAGCGCAGCAGATTCCGTTACAGTGTCTTATATAGCGCAGCAGATTCCGTTACAGCATCTTATATAGCGCAGCAGATTCCGTTACAGCGTCTTATATAGCGCAGCAGATTCTGTTACAGCATCTTATATAGCGCAGCAGATTCCGTTATTACAGCATCTTATATAGCACAGCAGATTCCGTTACGGTGTCTTATATAGCGCAGCAGATTCCGTTACAGTGTCTTATATAGCGCAGCAGATTCCGTTACAGTGTCTTATATAGCGCAGCAGATTCTGTTACAGTGTCTTATATAGCGCAGCAGATTGCGTTACAGTATCTTATATATCGCAGCAGATTCCGTTACAGTGGCTTATATAGCGCAGCATATTCCGTTACAGTGTATTATATAGCACAGCAGATTCCGTTACAGTGTCTTATATAGCGCAGCAGATTCCGTTACAGTGTCTTATATAGCGCAGCAGATTCCGTTACGGTGTCTTATATAGCGCAGCAGATTCCGTTACAGTGTATTATATAGCGCAGCAGATTCCGTTACAGTGTCTTATATAGCGCAGCAGATTCTGTTACAGTGTCTTATATAGCGCAGCAGATTCCGTTACAGTATCTTATATATCGCAGCAGATTCCGTTACAGTGTCTTATATAGCGCAGCATATTCCGTTACAGTGTATTATATAGCACAGCAGATTCCGTTACAGTGTCTTATATAGCGCAGCAGATTCCGTTACAGTGTCTTATATAGCGCAGCAGATTCCGTTACAGGTCCTTATATAGCGCAGCAGATTCCGTTGCGCTTTACAATAGTAGACCGTAATAAAACAAACTGGGTAACAACAGGCAGACTTGGAGGTAGGAGGGCCCTGCTGCAGGCTCACAATCTATAGGATATAGGAGGGAAACACAAGGACAGGCACCAGTAATAGCATAGCAGTCCCACCAAGTTACAAGCTATTAGAATGCATCTCTGAGGTGTCTGTGCTGGGGGTGCAGTACACCGGGTGGGAGCGTGTGCAGACCTGAGGAGAGCGAGCCTGCAGGAGGACATTATGCCATTAGAATGCGTCTCTGAGGTGTCTGTGCTGAGAGTGCAGTACACAGGGTGGGAGCGTGTGCAGACCTGAGGAGAGCGAGCTTGCAGGAGGACATTATGCCATTAGAATGCGTCTCTGAGGTGTCTGTGCTGGGGGTGCAGTACACAGGGTGGGAGCGTGTGCAGACCTGAGGAGAGCGAGCTTGCAGGAGGACATTTGGAATGGTCGATGTGTCACCTGAATGTGGCCAGCTGAAGAGTGGAAGCCATTCGTCCCTCAGCAATGCTGCGCCCCCAGCACCTGCTCCTGACAGGTGTTCTCTTCCTTCCTGGCAGATGGTGAGAAAATTGGGATTTTGGCAGGTCTCAGTAGCACACATGCACTATAGACACGCACTGACTGAGCCGTGTGGCAGCGTAGCTGGGGGCATGGTAATCCACCCTCTGTAACTACACATACAGTATCATTGTTATGTCGAAGCGATTGGTATTTACTAGGGCACTATCTATGACTGACAGCCGCCTGTCACCACTCGTCTACTGATTGCTGCAAATGGACTTATATTGTGACATAAACCTATTATTTCCAAGGGCACTGTGACATCACCCAGTGCCTCCTCAGTGACATAACCCTGTGCCTAATGCCTCCTCAGTGACATCACCTAGTGCCTAATGCCTCCTCAGTGACATCACCTAGTGCCTAATGCCTCCTCAGTGACATCACCTAGTGCCTAATGCCTCCTCAGTGACATCACCTAGTGCCTAATGCCTCCTCGGTGCCATAACCCAGTACCTAATGCCTCCTCAGTGACATCACCTAGTGCCTAATGCCTCCTCAGTGACATCACCTAATGCCTAATGCCTCCTCGGTGACATCACCTAATGCCTCCTCGGTTACATCACCTAGTGCCTAATGCCTCATCAGTGACATCACCCAGTTCCTAATGCCTCCTCAGTGATATAACCCAGTGCCTAATGCATCCTCAGTGATATAACCCAGTGCCTAATTCATCCTCAGTGATATCACCTAGTGCCTAATGCATCCTCAGTGATATAACCCAGTGCCTAATGCATCCTCAGTGACATCACCTAGTGCCTAATGCATCCTCAGTGACATCACCTAGTGCCTAATGCATCCTCAGTGACATCACCTAGTGCCTCCTCAGTGACATCACCTAGTGCCTAATGCCTCCTCAGTGACATCACCTAGTGCCTAATGCCTCCTCAGTGACATCACCTAGTGCCTAATGCCTCCTCAGTGACATCACCTAGTGCCTAATGCCTCCTCAGTGACATCACCTAGTGCCTAATGCCTCCTCAGTGACATCACCTAGTGCCTAATGCCTCCTCAGTGACATCACCTAGTTCCTAATGCCTCCTCAGTGATATAACCCAGTGCCTAATGCCTCCTCAGTGACACAACCCAGTGCCTAATGCCTCCTCAGTGACATCACCTAGTGCCTAATGCCTCCTCAGTGACACAACCCAGTGCCTAATGCCTCCTCAGTGACACAACCCAGTGCCTAATGCCTCCTCAGTGACATCACCTAGTGCCTAATGCCTCCTCAGTGACATCACCTAGTGCCTAATGCCTCCTCAGTGACATCACCTAGTGCCTAATGCCTCCTCAGTGACATAACCCAGTGCCTAATGCCTCCTCAGTGACATAACCCAGTGCCTAATGCCTCCTCAGTGACACAACCCAGTGCCTAATGCCTCCTCACTGACACAACCCAGTGCCTAATGCCTCCTCAGTGACATCACCTAGTGCCTAATGCCTCCTCAGTGACATCACCTAGTGCCTAATGCCTCCTCAGTGACATCACCCAGTGTCTAATGCCTCTTCAGTGACATCACCCAGTGCCTAATGCCTCCTCAGTGACATCACTCAGTGCCTAATGCCTCCTCAGTGACATCACCTAGTGCCTAATGCCTCCTCAGTGACATCACCCAGTGCCTAATGCCTCCTCAGTGACATCACCTAGTGCCTAATGCCTCCTCAGTGACATCACCTAGTGCCTAATGCCTCCTCAGTGACCCAACCCAGTGCCTAATGCCTCCTCAGTGACACAACCTAGTGCCTAATGCCTCCTCAGTGGCATCACCTAGGCCCTTATTCTGATCGGTGCGGCCCGATCAGAATATGCGGCCAGGACCGTGCAGGCGAATCCCCGCCTTCCATACGGATCGCCACATCCGTCCGTACGCGGATATGTGGCGGTCCGCATGAAAGTGGACGGGGATACGCCTCCTCCATCTTGGGAGCAGCCCCTGCATTCGATGGTCGCCGAACATTGAATGCAGGGCTGCACGCTCCACCAGCTCCCGCCACCCTAGACCACACGGACACTTGTCCGTATGAAATCATGTATGGGGGCGGGCAGCTGACATCCGGCGATGTCAGATGCCCGCCCCCTACACAAGCGTCACGGCTTCATTACCATGCATACGCCCCGCGTTTGCATGGGAACGCCCATGAAACGCGGGGCGTATGCATAGGGTAATGAGGCTAAGTAGCCCTTCACGCCCCTCTCCGCCCCCTGTGCGGCGTGTAAAGAATACGTGCGGCGAAATCGCCTGCACATGCGCAGAGTGACCTCTGCACATGCGCAGTCCAAAACCATCGGCGGTACGACCGCATGCGGAGAAATCCGCACCGATCAGAATAAGGGCCCTAGTGCCTAATGCCTCCTCACTGACATCACCCAGTGCCTAATGCCTCCTCAGTGACATCACCTAGTGCCTAATGCATCCTCAGTGACATCACCTAGTGCCTAATGCCTCCTCAGTGACACAACCCAGTGCCTAATGCCTCCTCAGTGACACAACCCAGTGCCTAATGCCTCCTCAGTGACACAACCCAGTGCCTAATGCCTCCTCAGTGACATCACCTAGTGCCTAATGCCTCCTCAGTGACATCACCTAGTTCCTAATGCCTCCTCAGTGATATAACCCAGTGCCTAATGCCTCCTCAGTGACACAACCCAGTGCCTAATGCCTCCTCAGTGACACAACCCAGTGCCTAATGCCTCCTCAGTGACATCACCTAGTGCCTAATGCCTCCTCAGTGACATAACCCAGTGCCTAATGCCTCCTCAGTGACACAACCCAGTGCCTAATGCCTCCTCAGTGACACAACCCAGTGCCTAATGCCTCCTCACTGACACAACCCAGTGCCTAATGCCTCCTCAGTGACATCACCTAGTGCCTAATGCCTCTTCAGTGACATCACCCAGTGCCTAATGCCTCCTCAGTGACATCACCCAGTGCCTAATGCCTCCTCAGTGGCATCACCTAGTGCCTAATGTCTCCTCAGTGACATCACCCAGTGCCTAATGCCTCCTCAGTGACATCACCCAGTGCCTAATGCCTCCTCAGTGACATCACCTAGTGCCTAATGCCTCCTCAGTGACATCACCCAGTGCCTAATGCCTCCTCAGTGACATCACCTAGTGCCTAATGCCTCCTCAGTGACATCACCTAGTGCCTAATGCCTCCTCAGTTACATAACCCAGTGCCTAATGCCTCCTCAGTTACATAACCCAGTGCCTAATGCCTCCTCAGTGACACAACCCAGTGCCTAATGCCTCCTCAGTGGCATCACCTAGTGCCTAATGCCTCCTCAGTGGCATCAGCTACTGCCTAATGTCTCCTCATTGACATCACCCAGTGCCTAATGCCTCCTCAGTGACATCACCTAGTGCCTAATGCCTCCTCAGTGACATCACCTAGTGCCTATTGCCTCCTCATTGACATCACCTAGTGCCTATTGCCTCCTCAGTGACATCACCTAGTGCCTAATGCCTCCTCAGTGACATCACCTAGTGCCTAATGCCTCCTCAGTGACATCACCTAGTGCCTAATGCCTCCTCAGTGACATCACCTAGTGCCTAATGCCTCCTCAGTGACATCACCTAGTGCCTAATGCCTCCTCAGTGACATCACCTAGTGCCTAATGCCTCCTCAGTGACATAACCCAGTGCCTAATGCCTCCTCAGTGGCATCACCTACTGCCTAATGTCTCCTCAGTGACATCACCCAGTGCCTAATGCCTCCTCCGTGACATCACCTAGTGCCTATTGCCTCCTCAGTGACATCACCTAGTGCCTATTGCCTCCTCAGTGACATCACCTAGTGCCTAATGCCTCCTCAGTGACATCACCTAGTGCCTAATGCCTCCTTAGTGACATCACCTAGTGCCTATTGCCTCCTCAGTGACATCCCTAGTGCGTAATGCCTCCTCAGTGACATCACCTAGTGCCTAATGCCTCCTCAGCGACCATTACAAGTACAATTTTGCACAGAGCCCAGGTAAGGGGGCGTGTCATGTTCCACCCAAGGGGCGTGACTAGCTCCTTATATGGGCGTTCATGTGCTTAAAAGCTTGTTGCAATATATTTCTAAACAATATTAACTATACTGTATACTATATTTTAAGGAATTTAGCGAGTATTGATTGCTGTCTGCAGTATTGGATTTTTGCTATTTGCTGTGGTATTTATTTTCTTCTAACTCCGCACAATACTCATGATAATAAATGTGATGCCTAGGAAATAAATTCCAAATGCAATTAAACCATACAGTACTTGCCTACTTTTGAAAAAGCATGTCAGGGAGAATGTGAAGGTGGCACCTATATGCGCAGTGGGTGTGCACTCCTACATCTGAGAGGTGCGCCACCTAGTGGTGAGCCTGAGCCAAGTTCTTGATTGATTTTATATATTTTTAAACTCTAATTACATTTGATCGTGTGTTCCTTCAGTCCGCTCTGTCTGCCATCTCAGCAACAATTTGTCAAATAGCTAATAATATAATTGTAACTTAGTTTGTTGCCTACAAGTTCCAGAAGTGTTCCGCCAGTTTCCTGACTCACCGCGCCTGTGCTTTCTCTGTGAAGTATTGTATAGATACAGAAATAAACGCCAGTCTCGATTTGCTGCTAATGCATCATTGTCAGCTAAGTGATGCCTGCGGTCGGACTGTCTGTGTGGGTTTAGATTAATTGCTGTTTTATATGCATTTAATGATGAAAAATACGTTGGCTCAGTATTACACATCTCCTGCCTGCTGCGTACTTCTGAAAGTCTGGTAGTTTTAGTCGTTAAGAATGTAAAAGTTTGAAAAGTTAGATATCCAGTTCTATAGAAAAAAAAATTAATTTACAATTTTTTTTTCTTATGGTTCCATCATTGGCTTCAAAGCCCTGTGCTGCTGGGGACCCTGCTCCTTTAACTATATAACTCCTAGTCTCTGGCTTCCTGCTGCCTCCATTCCCTTCCTCACATCATGTTACTGCTCCTGTCACATGCAGCCCTGTCCTCACTGACATATAACTCATCTCCTGATATACTCTGTGCTGCTGGGGACCCTGCTTCTCCCACTATATAACTATCAGTCTCTGTTATGGTTTGGGTATGAACCCACAGCTGTTACCACTGTTTAGGACAGCCACAGCGAACCCTACTCTGCCTCTGTTGACCTTTCCTTTAAGATGGCTGGCACCTGGGATACTAGGCCTTTGTCTATAATAGCCACGTCTGGAGGAGAAAATTAGGTCCGCCCCAACTACGGTGCCACCAGGTCTTTTAGTAAATGGCCAAAAGGTGAAGCTGACTAAAGGGACCTAATGGAAAGGAACAGCAAACTAATGGCACCCTGCCATCAACAGGGAAGATAGACAACAAAACGCATGAGCGACCTCGTCGCAAAACAAGGGCAACTTAGTTACATACATAAAAATATAGTAACCACACAAAAACACAGCAAAACCACACACAGATACAGAATAGTACTGATGACAGGAAAATAACCCCGCTGGGGTTAACGTAAGCAAATGGCGCAGACCTGCGGCAAACTCAGGAGAACCCAGAGGGAAATAAGCAAGTATGGACTCAATAAGAACAATAATAACAATGGAAACACTGTTCACAATGTAGAAACCAAACAAATGGTAAATAAAATGAAACCTGGGCTCCAACGTGGAGCACTTACGGTTACCGTACCTGGACTGGCACAAAGCGATTCAAGGAGCAAATGAAACCGGATAAGCCAGGAGCAAGTGAAATCTAAAGAGAGGCAGGTGTCTACATCAAATGGAAGCTGGTAGCTGGCTGCCTGCATGCATAGGGGAACAAACCTGGAACATAGGACTCTGGATGGCCCAGATTGACCTGACTACTGGAAGCAGTAAGCTAGAAGCTGGGTGCTGGTAACTGGAAGCTAGAAGCTACTAACTGCAAGCTAGCACCTGGGAACAGAAGCTGAAGCTATAACCACGGTCAGGGTCTGGGTCTGCAGTGAATATAACAGCAGCAAGCACCAATCAGCACTGCTGAAGAGGCACAAGCCTCCTGAAGCACAAATTTCTTCCAGGTGAGCCGCCAGATCAGAAAATGAGCTAAATCAGGAAACAGCCTTGTATGCAGAACAATCACACAGAATTGAGCTGCAATAGCACAGACTCACCACAGGAGGCCACCAGAAAGTCCCATACCAGAAACAGAATCTCGGAAAGCTCACAGAAACTGACACGAAAATATCAAAAGAGGAATAAGAAACCGTGGTGGCTCATAGCAGTCTGTGGCTTCCTGCTTCCTCCATTCCCCTCCTCACATCATGTCACATGCAGCCCTGTCCTCACTGACACATCACTCATCTCCTGATATACTCTGTGCTGGGGCCCTGATTCCTCCACTCTCTTCCTATCATGCTTGCCTACCTGACCCTTTCTATGCGGGAGAAAATGCTCTGTTCCTGGACTTCCCTGGTAATGTATGATTGCCATCACCTGTGGTGACACCTTTACCTAGCTCCCCACAGGTGCTGGCAATCTTACATTACCAGAAACAGAGCATTTTCTCCCACATGGAGAGGGTCAGGTAGGCAAATATGCTTCCTATTGCCTCCTTTACTCTCCTCACATTATGGCCCTTATTCTAGTTGACTCGGCGGATGCGTATTTTCGGACCGCCACCGAGTGTTCCTAGCCCTGCCTACCGTACGGATCGCTCACACCGCCCGTGTGAGGTAAGACGCCGAGCAAACGGACCACGAGTGGATGTTTCATGTGAACACCTCCCCCATCTGTTGGAACCTCCCCCATCCTCCGATGGTCGTCAGGCAGCCCCGAGAGCTCCAGACCACTCGGACATTTCTCCGTGCGAACGCAGGGATATGGGCGGGCAGCTGGCATCCGGCTATGTCAGCTGTCCGCCCCACACGTGCGTCACAGCCGGATTACCATACATACGCCCAGCGTTGTCAAGGGATTGCCCATGAAACACAGGGCGTACGCATATGGTAATGAGCCCAAACAGCCCTTCACGCCCCTCTCCACCCCCTGCTCGGATGGTTCCGTACGATCCCTTTCTGCACTGAATTCATGCAGTGTTCGGACATGTTACTGTGACAGGGAAGGTGGCCCTTCTCAGCACTGGGCCCCATAGCAGCTGCACTCCCTGCGCCTATGGTAGCTACACCCTGTATATAACACATGTAACTGTGACAGGGAAGGTGGCCCCTCTCAGCTCTGGGCCCCATAGCAGCTGCACTCCCTGCACCTATGGTAGCTACACCTCTGTATATAACACATGTAACTGTGACAGGGAAGGTGGCTCCTCTCAGCTCTGGTCCCCATAGCAGCTGCACCCCCTGCACCTATGGCAGCTACACCGCTGTATATAACACATGTAACTGTGACAAGGAAGGTGGCCCCTCTCAGCACTGGGCCCCATAACAGCTGCACCCCCTGCACCTATGGCAGCTACACCGCTGTATATAACACATGTAACTGTGACAGGGAAGGTGGCCCCTCTCAGCTCTGGGCCCATAGCAGCTGCACTCCCTGCACCTATGGTAGCTACACCCCTGTATATAACACATGTAACTGTGACAGGGAAGGTGGCCTCTCTCAGCTCTGCGCCCCATAGCAGCTGCACTCCCTGCACCTATGGAAGATACACCCTGTATATAACACATGTATCTGTGACAGGAAAGGTGGCCCCTCTCAGCTCTGGGCCCCATAGCAGCTGCACCCCCAGCACCTATGGTAGCTACACCCTTTATATAACACATGTAACTGTGATAGGGAAGGTGGCCCCTCTCAGCTCTGGGCCCATAGCAGCTGCACCCCCTGCACCTATGGTAGCTGCACCCTGTATATAACACATGTAACTGTGACAGGGAAGGTGGCCCCTCTCAGCTCTGGGCCCCATAGCAGCTGCACTCCCTGCACCTATGGTAGCTACACCCCTGTATATAACACATGTAACTGTGACAGGGAAGGTGGCCCCTCTCAGCTCTGGGCCCCATAGCAGCTGCACCCCCTGCACCTATAGTAGCTGCACCCCTGTATATAACACATGTAACTGTGACAGGGAAGGTGGCCCCTCTCAGCTCTGGGCCCCATAGCAGCTGCACTCCCTGCACCTATGGTAGCTACACCCCTGTATATAACACATATAACTGTGACAGGGAAGGTGGCCCCTCACAGCACTGGGCCCCATAGTAGCTGCACCCCCTGCACCTATGGTAGTTACACCCCAGTATATAACACATGTAACTGTGACAGGGAAGGTGGCCCCTCTCAGCTCTGGGCCCCACAGCAGCTGCACTCCCTGCACCTATGGTAACTACACCCTGTATATAACACATGTAACTGTGACAGGGAAGGTGGCCCCTCTCAGCTCTGGGACCCATAGCAGCTGCACTCCCTGCACCTATGGTAGCTACACCCTGTATATACCACATGTAACTGTGACAGGAAAGGTGGCCCCTCTCAGCTCTGGGCCCCATAGCAGCTGCACTCCCTGCACCTATGGTAGCTACACCCTGTATATAACACATGTAACTGTGACAGGGAAGGTGGCCCCTCTCAGCTCTGGGCCCCATAGCAGCTGCACTCCCTGCACCTATGGTAGTTACACCCCTGTATATAACACAGGTAACTGTGACAGGGAAGGTGGCCCCTCTCAGCTCTGGGCCCCATAGCAGCTGCACTCCCTGCACCTATGGTAGTTACACCCCAGTATATAACACATGTAACTGTGACAGGGAAGGTGGCCCCTCTCAGCTCTGGGCCCCATAGCAGCTGCACCCCCTTCACCTATGGTAGTTACACCCCTGTATATAACACATGTAACTGTGACAGGGAAGGTGGCCCCTCTCAGCTCTGGGCCCCATAGCAGCTGCACTCCCTGCACCTATGGTAGTTACACCCCTGTATATAACACATGTAACTGTGACAGGGAAGGTGGCCCCTCTCAGCTCTGGGCCCCATAACAGCTGCACCCCCTGCACCTATGGTAGTTACACCCCAGTATATAACACATGTAACTGTGACAGGGAAGGTGGCCCCTCTCAGCTCTGGGCTCTGCACACCTGTAATCCAGACAGGCTTGTGGGTGGAGTCTCAGCAGTCTGTGCTAAGTCAGCTGTGAGTAAGGTGTTTGGTGAGCTCCAGCAGCTGCATCCAGTGTTTGCAGGGGGATTCCCTGCGATTTTCCCCCAGGGGGATGGATCCTCCTGGGGGACATGTCTCCCGGAAGTCCTCACGTGGTTGTGGTACTACAGAATCCAAAGTGAAAATTCCTGGTGCCCAGACAACTAGTGCGGTTGGCCAGTCTGGTGCATCAGGTAGCAACATGAGCAGCTCGAGAGGCAATGACGGCAGTTCCCTCAGCATGGCTTCGGTACAGGTAGAGCCGCAGCAAGCCCTCCCTATGCCACAGGGTGCTCTCCTGTGTGATGGAACACAGGATGGAGCAGAAATGGAAGTGACCTGCTCTGTTGGCAAGGCTCCAGTGGGTCAACTGGAGCCTCAGTCGGATAACCCCAAACTCTCCCTGGATGCTCCCCTGCATGAAGTAATGCAGGGTCGAGTAGCAGCAGCCATTGCTTGTCCAGGGGGGAGTGAAGCGGGGGGGGAGGTGAAGCCTCTAGATGCATTGGAAAATGTACCTACATCCCCAGGTAATACAGAGGATGAAGAAGAGTGTGGTGAGGAGGAGGAAGAGTCCTTTAACAATTTCTCTATAGAGGACCTGCAAAAAGAAGCCAAGCGCATACAGTCCAGAATTGCAGATAAAAAGAAAAAAAGAAGTACCTGCCGCAAGTGGGAAAGGTCTGTACTGAAAGAGTCAATTGAATCCCTTTCTACCACCCTGGAAAGGGTTAAAGCCAAATTAAAGGAGAAGCGACTGGAGAAGCAGACAGCAGTGAAGGGGTTACCTGATTGTGATGGAGCTCAGCTGTTAACGAGGCCTGTGGAAATGGCAGAAGCTGCAGGTAGCACACCTGTGTCCCTTTCTGCTGAACTCGAAAGTAAAGCATCAACTGAGAGTGTGTCAGTCCTGGCAGCAGCAGAGGATGCCAGAAAGGTAACATTGTGTAGTATGGATCAGGGTGTCTCTGCTTATAATGATATTCCTACAGCAGCTGGTAATGTGGGCTCTGCAGCAGCTCAGCATGGTAGTGACTTTTGTACATTATGTGTATGGGATGGGTTAACAGACAAGGCTGTGAAGACTGTTTCTAACATTGTACAGACTTCTGCTTCTCACAGTGACTTAGTGCAGCCTTGTAACACGGCACAAGGGATGCCTATCTTGGACAGAAACATTTTATCTGAGGGGGGTAGGGAAGTGATTCAGGCTGTGTATGGCCAGTTGGATGCTCCAGCCAGGTTAAAAGCTGCAGCTGAATTAATCAGCAGTGAGAAAAAGAGACTTGAAGCCAGAAATGTAGTAAATGTGTCTAATGCTGCAAATAATAAGACTGATGAAGTAAATAAGAAAATTGTCCCAGGCACAAGGTCTTATGCTAGTTTGGTAAATATGAATGTACCCCCAACAGCAGTTACTTCTGGCCAAATGACTAAGAGGAGAAATCTTTTGCAATTTAAATGGGCAGGGACAGGTGAAGTCCCAACTAAAGAAGTCTTTTTAGAGATGATTTTCAGCCTGGGCTTCCATGCTTCAGATCTGTATGCCTGTATCCATCCAGTCAAAACACCTGACTTTGATGTAAGTTTCCTTTCCTATCAGGGCTTACAGGCTTTTTGGACAAAGTGGCAGGCATGCAGATCCCAGGCACCATATAGTAACTATAGAACTAATTTGGTTACAAAGCAGGATAAGGTTAAAATAACAATATTAGTCAGAAATGAGTCCATTCCTGCCCAGGATATTTTGTTTTGGTTGTCCAGATTCTGCACAGTGCAATCTAATTTAATAAAGGTTGGTTTCACAATGGGAGTCTGGGGAGGTGCGTGGTCGGCTATGGTTCAGTTAAAAAGTACGGATAAAGGTTTCTTGCATATACCATCTGCGGCCTATATTGGCAGAGACCGCGTCCAGTGCTTTTATGCTGGGCAGCCACGCACCTGCTTTAGATGTGGAGACTTCCGCCACTTGAGTAGTGATTGTAATGTCACCAAATGCACACTCTGTGGGAAAATTGGGCACATCTCAAGAGACTGTAATGATGTTAAATGTAACCTTTGTGGGGAGGACGGCCACCCTTACAGTCGATGTCCATGGGCAAGCCATAATATGGAGAGTGAGCGAGAACAGAGGGAGGAAGCTGTCAGGAAAGAGAAGGAGGGTCCAGTCAAAGAAATTGTCTTTGTAGGTGTGAAAACCAGGGCGGCTAATGTTGGGGAAAAGAAAGATAAATTTCAAAAAGAAAATAAAGGGAAGAGGAAAAAGGATGACAGTGAAAAATTAGTCCTCTCTAATAGATTTGATGTATTTTCTACTGATGAAGAACAGGAGGGGGAGGTTCTAAAAAAGGGTAAAGAGTTAGTTTTTGTCCCCAAGGTTAGTAAGAAGAAAGCAAAGCAGGGTAAGAGAAGGAAACCAGTGGAGAATGAGGAGAGTAGTGGAGAAGAGGGATTAGAGTGGGATCCGGTAGGCACAGAATTAGGGGTTGAGGAGGTAGCTGGAAATTCTGAGATAGATGGTACAGGCTGCCCTACTCAAGAGATGGTAATAGAGGAGACACAACAGGTAGAGGAAGATGAGGAAAAAATTGAAATGGATTCGTCAAATTCAGTAATTGCACCGAGTGGGGTAGCTGCAAAAGACCTATTGAGAGTTCCAGGTTTACCTCCTAGGTCAGAGAGTAAACCACCAGATCCTGGACCCTCACAAAGTAAGGGTGGTCTGACCCAGAAGTCAGGCAGTGATGGCATGCTGGGTGCCATTGGGGAGGGGGAAACCTCTCTCAAAGGGAAAGGTTCTAGAAGATCTAGGTCTTCAAATAGGGTGTCTGGGAAGAATGTAAATGAAAAGTGAGCAAGGTCCTGCTTTTATAACCCAATGAAACATGGATCCCCAACCCATACGATGTGCCACCATTAATGTGGCTTCCGTAGTCTCTGAACGTGTTTGTTTTATGGCCTTTGATTTTTTCAATACGGTTGAGATTGATTTTTTGTTTTTGCAAGAGACCAGAATTAGTAAGTTGAACATCCTCCACAAGGCAAAGAGGGAGTGGAAGCGCGGGCCTTCTTACTGGTCTCTTGCGGCCGAGCCGTACAGTGGGGTGGCAGTGCTTTTTACTGGTATGGTAACCGTGCACAGGGTTATAGAATTACAGGCAGGTAGGTGTATGATTTTAGATGTCAATCTGAGGGGACATGACCTGAGGCTCATTAATATCTATGGACCACAGTCAAAATGGGACAGGAAATGTCTCTTCAGTGAGATAAAACCGTTCTTTTTTACGGCTCAGCAGATTGTCTTTGGTGGTGATTTCAACACCGTTATTAGGCCAAAAGACAGGGGAGGTTCAAAGACAGCCCTGGGCTATGATTCTAATTTTTTAGTTAGCATGGTTAGACAGGCAGGTCTGGTAGATGTGCACGTTCGCCATTCTCCAGACCTCACGGGTTACACTTTCTTTAGTGGTAATCGTAGGTCTAGAATAGATAGGTTTTTTGTTAAGGAGACTTCGAAAACTTTGCCTCCAGAGGTAAGTAGAGTTCTCTGATCACAATTTTCTCTCTGTCATTTTGAATGCTTCAGAAGCTACTCAAAAGGGGCGGGGCCTATGGCGATTGAATTCTGAGCTCCTAAAAGAGGAAAAGGTTAGACAATCCCTTAGAGACTTCTTTCAATCTCAGGAAACACTTTTGGAGGCTGGATGGAGTAGATCTGAGTGGTGGGAAGAGATTAAAAAGAGAATTCGGAGATTCTTCAAGAGGTTGGTAGCTAAAAAGAACTTGATAAAGAGAAATATCTACCAGAGTTTGAGAAGGAAATTAGATTTCTTGATTTCTGAGGGTGGAGATAGTGGGGAAATCTCCCGAGTGAAGGCTCAGATGAGGGAATATCAGTATAACCGTCTGGATTCTTTGATTTTGGAAAGGGATTTTGGCAAATACCACTCGCCTGATCCTTACCAGAATTGCGGAAGATCAGTCGAGATGAAGGAGGTGAGGGGTCTTTTTGACAAACAGGGTGTTCTTCGTGAGGATAAGGAAGGCATCTTGGGAGTCATTAGATCTTATTACTCCGATCTTTTGTCTGAGCAGCCACTTATCAGAGAGAGGATGGAAACATTTCTGAGGGAGACACCTGGACTTTGTAATCCAGATGCCTCGATTGAAACCTTGGGTAGGAGTGAGACAGCAGAGGAAGTTAAGATGGCGATTGATAAGTTGAGTTGTAAGAAATCCCCAGGCCCAGATGGTTTAACATCTGAGTTTTATAAAGTATTTGCTGACCTCTTGATTCCTCGCCTTGTAGAAGTATATAATGAGTGCCTGGGTGGGGGAATCCTCCCTCCTTCTATGAGGATATCTGCCCTCATATTACTGTCCAAGGGGAAGGACCCATCTCGTATTGAGAACTGGCGCCCCATCGCACTTCTCAATACAGATAGAAAGATTTTGGCAAAAGTACTTTTCAACAGGTTGTCAGAATTTTCAGAACACCTGCTTTCCCCATCCCAGCACTGTACTGTGAAGGGTCGAAGCACATTTAGTGCTGTCCTTGGTGTCCGGGAGGCCATAGAACGGTGCCGTGCTGAGAAATGGGGAAAATACTTGCTGGCGTTGGATCAGTCTAAGGCTTTTGACCGAGTAAATCATGAGTACCTATGGGCCCTACTTGAAAGGTATGGTTTTCCAGTCAGGGTGGTCTATTGGCTCAGAACATTATACAGTCAGGCCGAGAGCTTCCCACTTGTAAACAGTTGGGTGGGCCCTGCTTTTGAGGTGAGCTCTGGAGTTCGTCAGGGATGTCCCCTGAGCCCTCTCCTGTATGTATTCGCGATTGACCCCTTCATACGAAGGGTAGAAAACGGTACGGTGGGAGGGGTGCAGCTGGGCCCAGAGTTCCCTTTTAAAGTGGTGGCTTACGCAGATGATGTCACAGTGGTTCTGTCATCAGTGGCAGAGGCACGTGATATGGAAGAGCTCATCTGTGAATACTCTATAGCCTCATGCTCTAGGGTAAACCAAGAGAAGTGTGAAGCTTTCTGGATGGGGGAGGAAGGAGAAGAATTTTCCCTTCCGGACAGCCTCCCCCGGCCCAGTCCTCAGATAAAGATTCTAGGTATTTGTTTTGACCATGGTGATTATGCCACTCTAAATTGGGTGAAGTGTCTGGAGAATGCTGCCAAGAAAGTGGAGTGCTGGAAGAGGTGTAAATTCTCTTTCAGGGAAAGGGTGGACTTGTGCAAAACTTACCTGATCCCGTTATTTCTATATGTCAGCTATGTGTGTTTTTTGCCTCAATCTTTATGGGCCAGGTTGAACTCCTTGTTTTTCCTTTTATTTTGGGGAAACAGGATGAACCTAATCAAGAGAGGTATTACTTACAAGTCGAGGAAAGACGGAGGGGCTGGCATGATCAACCCTGTCGTCTTTTTTGTTACAACCTTTTTAAAACTTAATCTTGGGAGTTTATTGTTAGAAACTCCTCCTCGATGGGTAAGTGGATTTGAAGTCTGGGTGTCCCCCTTCCTCAGACTTTGGTTAGGTGGTGGCCAAGTGAAGAATCTTCAAATTCGGAGAGGGTATCTTCCGATCTACGTTATCCAGAGCTTGAAGGTGACAAAGCGTTGGGGTCTGGAAGTGGGGGAAGTACAAAACCTTTCCAGGAAGGAGTTGGGGGACAGGATTTTGCGAACCCACTTTCATGTTCCGTTGTCACTAAGGGATTGCCCGAGTGATGTCGCTTCAGCTGGATTGGCTCTCATAAATTCAGAGAGAATACCGCCGAAGTTTAGAGACATTGCTTGGCTTTCTTTCCATGGGAAGCTTTACGTGAAGGGGAACATGATGTGGAGAAATGCCAATGATCGTGGTTGTCCACGGGAGGAGTGTCTAGGGGAGGTGGAGACGATGGACCATTTCTTGATCAAGTGCCCCTTTAATGTGAATGTTTACAAGAGAGTTTCAGGAGCTTTGAGTATCCCGTGCCTTTCGGGGCTTAGTTACCCAGAGTGGGCTTATGGAGCATTCAGAAGATATGGTGTATTTAATTTGACCACAATTTATTTAGTCAGTTTAGTAGTTAGATACCACACATGGATGGCACGGTGTCAGGTTTCCCTAAAAGATAAAATCCTTCCTTGTGAAGTGGTGGTGGATTTGATTCTGCACGAGGTGGAGAGGATGATGGATCTAGACCGGAAAAGGGTAGATGCTGTTAGGTGGTCCAATTGGTGGGGCCGCCTGAAACCCCCTTGAGTGGGTGGCAGATATCCTTTTCCAGGTTTAGCTGGAACTTTCTATCTTTTCACATCCTGTAGATTTTGGTAATAAGGGTTTTTTAATGGAACAGGTTTTGCATAGATCTAAAAAGCCTTGCTCAGTTTTCCTTTGCAATATTGGGATGAAGTAGTTATAAAGTTAATATTCATGTGTATATATTTCTCTATTGATATTTTGCTTATTAGGCAGATGTATCCTTTGATATTGCGGTTTGCATTCATTTATGTTATGTATTAAGATTTCATTTGTAAAATACTATTTATTTATTTATTTATTTATTGTGATATATTGTAAATATTGTAAAATTTGTTGCAAGTTTTAACCCCTTCACGACATTTGACGTATATATACGTCATGGTCGGGAAGTACTTCCCGACACATGACGTATATATACGTCATGACTTCTAACTGTCACTGCGTCTAGAGACGCAGTGACAGTTAGGTGATGTCTGCTGTCCCTGACAGCAGACATCCCCCCTCGCCGCCCAGGGGGGGCAGGGGTGCCCCCCCCGGTCGGCGATCGCTGTGATTGGCTGTTCAAATCTGAACAGCCATTCACAGCGTTTCCTGTGTTACCGGCGGCTAAGCCGCTCGGTAACACAGGGATTCACTGGTGATCGGTGCTGTCAAGTACAGCACCGATCACCACCGATGTGCAGCCCCCCCTCGAACCCGCCGGGCACTCACCCGGCAGCAGCAGCAGCTCCCCCGGCTCCCCCGGAGCGTCTGGAGCGCACGCAGCGCTGCCCTCCTCCCCCCTCCCCCCCGCAGCAGCAGCAGCAGCATCAAGCTGCAGAAAAAGTTAAAAATTAAATGTACAGTATGCACTGAAAAAATATATTTATATATATATATATATATATATATATGTGTGTATATATATTTGTATATATATATATATATATATACACATATATATATATATATATGTGTGTGTGTGTGTGTGTGTATATACCGCACCGATTACCACCGATCGCCAGCCCCCCCCCCCCTCCCACCCGGCAGCCCCCCTCCCTCCCACCCACCCGGCTGCCGCAGCACCAGCACCCCTCCCACCCCCCCGCCAGCCGCAGCGCCAGCCCCCCTCCCAAAGCTGGTGACTAAAATGGGGTCACTTGTGGGGGGGTTCCACTGTATTGGTGCTTCGGGGGTCTTGCTAATGCGACATAGCACCCACCATTCATTCCACCACCAAAAATCACTCCTTCCCTTCTGAGTCCTGCCATGCACCCAACTGGTATTTTTTGGTCACACGTGAGGCATTGCCGTACTCGGGAGAAATTGGGGCACAGATTTTGGGGTGCTTTGTCTCCTTCATTCCTTGTGAAAATAAAAAATTTTGAGCCAGAACTGCATTTTTCTGTAAAAAATTACATTTTTTTACACAAAAATGCAGATCTGGCTCAAAATTTTTCATTTTCACAAGGAATGAAGGAGACAAAGCACCCCAAAATCTGTGCCCCAATTTCTCCCGAGTACGGCAATGCCTCACATGTGACCAAAAAATACCAGTTGGGTGCATGGCAGGACTCAGAAGGGAAGGAGTGTTTTTTGGATTTTGCAGCACAGATTTTGGTGGAAGGAATGGTGGGTGCTATGTTGCACCAATACAGTGGAACCCCCCCACAAGTCACCCCATTTTGCAAAGTACACCCCTCAGGGAATTCATCTAGGGGTATAGTGTACATTTCAAACCCCCAGGGGTTTCACCAATTTTGATACAACTGGGCAGTGAAAATGAAAAATTACATTTTTTTACACAAAAATGCAGATCTGGCTCAAAATTTTTCATTTTCACAAGGAATGAAGGAGACAAAGCACCCCAAAATCTGTGCCACAATTTCTCCCGAGTACGGCAATGCCTCATGTGTGACCAAAAAATACCAGTTGGGTGCATGGCAGGACTCAGAAGGGAAGGAGTGATTTTTGGATTTTGCAGCACAGATTCTGGTTGAATGACCCCCGAAACACCCATACAGTGGAACCCCCCCACAAGTGACCCCATTTTGCAAACTACACCCTTCAGGGAATTCATCAAGGGGTATAGTGTACATTTCAAACCCCCCGGGGTTTCACCAATTTTGATACAACTGAGCTGTGAAAATGAAAAATTTATTTTTTTCATTTTCACTGCCCAGTTGTACCACAATTGGTGAAACCCCTGGGGGTTTGAAATGTACACTATACCCCTAGATGAATTCCCTGAAGGGTGTAGTTTGCAAAATGGGGTCACTTGTGGGGGGGTACCTAACTTTTAGCATCTTATGGTGCCTAGAAACCTACATGGTGCCTAAAAAATAATCTCATAAAAAGGAGGCTCCAAAATCAAGTAGGTGCTCCTTCTATTATGAAGCCTGTGGTTTGGTCACCGTGCACACTAGGGCCACATATAGGATATTTATGAAAACCAAAGAATTGGGGGAATCAATTTTTAGTCACATTTCTCTAGTAAAATCTACTGTGTTCCTTAGAAAAATGTATTAAAATTGCAAATCTGCAAAAAAAATGAAATTTTGAAATTTCACCTACACTTTCTTTTAATTCCTGTGAAACACCTAAAGGGTTAACAAACTTCCAAAATGCTGTTTTGAATACTGTGAGGGGTGCAGTTTTTGAAATGGCATCATTTATGGGGGTGTCTCACATACAAGTCACTCAAAGTCACATCATAACTGACCTGGTTGAGGTTGAAATAATGATGGCAACATAAAGTAGACATATGGTCTATGTTAGTTATTCACTATTTGGAGTGGTAAGATTATTTGTCTCACAAGCAGAAAATTTAACATTTTGCAAATCGCAAAATTTTCCATTTTTTTACGACATTTTGGTATTTTTCACAAAAAAACACAGACTGTATCGACGAAAATTTACCACTAACTTGAAGTACAATGTGTCACGAGAAAACAATCTCAAAATCACTGGGATAAGTAAAAGCAAAAAAAAGTTATCCCCACTTAAGTGATACATGCCAGATTTGAAAAAAAGGGCTCTGTCAGGAAGGCAAAAACTGGCTCTGTCATGAAGGGGTTAATAAATGGGAGAATTCCCTCTCAGCTCTGAGCCCCATAGCAGCTGCACCCCCTGAACCTATGGTAGCTGCACCCCTGTATATATCATGTAGCTGTGACAACTGACAGTTCACTGAAACAAGCAGCAGGTGGCAGAGAGTCAGGTTTAGGTGCGATTGGGCCTGATGTATGAAAGTGCGCTATGGGGGAGAAGGGGAATCAGTGCACGTTATGTAAACTGATACCGATTCTCCCCCATGTAAGAAGGAGCTGGGGTGCGCTAGATGACAGGGGCGCTATGCTAGGCTATGCGCCCTGTTCATATCGGCGCTGCTATCTAAATGATGCAGGGCAAATGTATGAACAGTCAGCAGTGCTGACCGCTCCCTGCCGCTGTCCGCTTGGATAGCTGCAGGGTGGTGAGGCCCTATCCCCGCCGCAGGGACAGCGCTGCCGGCTCCAGGCTGCACTGAAGATCTCATGTGAGTAGCGACTGGGTTGCTGAGCTAATGAGTCTTGGGAGCAAAATTGATGCTTTATGGAGAGTCTAATAGGGAGAGAGTTCCAGAGGTAGGAATTCTCAACTGGGGTCACAACGCCGCATAGGAGAGGAAAGTAGAATGTAATAAGTAATACAGAACTCATGGTCACTATAACACAGCTGTAAGGTTATCTGTCCTTAGTAAAAGCCCTTTACCCCCAGTTGCAGATAAGATGGATCCCGTATGTACCTAATTACACGCCGTGCCATCACTATAATAAATAGCAGAACCTTATTACACGCCGTGCCATCACTATAATATATAACAGAACCTTATTACACGCCGTGCCATCACTATAATATATAACAGAACCTTATTACACGCCGTGCCATCACTATAATATATAACAGAACCTTATTACACGGCGTGCCATCACTATAATATATAACAGAACCTTATTACACGCCGTGCCATCACTATAATATATAACAGAACCTTATTACACGCCGTGCCATCACTATAATATATAACAGAACCTTATTACACGCCGTGCCATCACTATAATATATAACAGAACCTTATTACACGGCGTGCCATCACTATAATATATAACAGAACCTTATTACACGCCGTGCCATCACTATAATATATAACAGAACCTTATTACACGCCGTGCCATCACTATAATATATAACAGAACCTTATTACACGGCGTGCCATCACTATAATATATAACAGAACCTTATTACACGCCGTGCCATCACTATAATATATAACAGAACCTTATTACACGCCGTGCCATCTCTATAATAAGTAACAGAACCTTATTACACGCCGTGCCATCTCTATAATAAATAGCAGAACCTTATTACACGCCGTGCCATCACTATAATATATAACAGAACCTTATTACACGCCGTGCCATCACTATAATATATAACAGAACCTTATTACACACCGTGCCATCATTATAATATATAACAGAACCTTATTACACGCCGTGCCATCACTATAATATATAACAGAACCTTATTACACGCCGTGCCATCACTATAATATATAACAGAACCTTATTACACGCCGTGCCATCACTATAATATATAACAGAACCTTATTACACGCCGTGCCATCACTATAATATATAACAGAACCTTATTACACGCCGTGCCATCACTATAATAAATAGCAGAACCTTATTACACGCCGTGCCATCACTATAATATATAACAGAACCTTATTACACGCCGTGCCATCACTATAATATATAACAGAACCTTATTACACGCCGTGCCATCACTATAATATATAACAGAACCTTATTACACGCCGTGCCATCACTATAATATATAACAGAACCTTATTACACGCCGTGCCATCACTATAATATATAACAGAACCTTATTACACGCCGTGCCATCTCTATAATAAATAGCAGAACCTTATTACACGCCGTGCCATCACTATAATATATAACAGAACCTTATTACACGCCGTGCCATCACTATAATATATAACAGAACCTTATTACACGCCGTGCCATCACTATAATATATAACAGAACCTTATTACACGCCGTGCCATCACTATAATATATAACAGAACCTTATTACACGCCGTGCCATCACTATAATATATAACAGAACCTTATTACACGCCGTGCCATCACTATAATATATAACAGAACCTTATTACACGCCGTGCCATCACTATAATATATAACAGAACCTTATTACACGCCGTGCCATCACTATAATATATAACAGAACCTTATTACACGCCGTGCCATCTCTATAATAAATAGCAGAACCTTATTACACGCCGTGCCATCACTATAATATATAACAGAACCTTATTACACGCCGTGCCATCACTATAATATATAACAGAACCTTATTACACACCGTGCCATCACTATAATATATAACAGAACCTTATTACACGCCGTGCCATCACTATAATATATAACAGAACCTTATTACACGCCGTGCCATCACTATAATATATAACAGAACCTTATTACACACAGTGCCATCACTATAATATATAACAGAACCTTATTACACGCCGTGCCATCACTATAATATATAACAGAACCTTATTACACGCCGTGCCATCTCTATAATAAATAGCAGAACCTTATTACACGCCGTGCCATCACTATAATATATAACAGAACCTTATTACACGCCGTGCCATCACTATAATATATAACAGAACCTTATTACACGCCGTGCCATCACTATAATATATAACAGAACCTTATTACACGCCGTGCCATCTCTATAATATATAACAGAACCTTATTACACACCGTGCCATCACTATAATAAATAGCAGAACCTTATTACACGCCGTGCCATCACTATAATAAATAACAGAACCTTATTACACGCCGTGCCATCACTATAATAAATAACAGAACCTTATTACATGCCGTGCCATCACTATAATATATAACAGAACCTTATTACACGCCGTGCCATCACTATAATAAATAGCAGAACCTTATTACACGCCGTGCCATCTCTATAATAAATAACAGAACCTTATTACACGCCGTGCCATCACTATAATAAATAGCAGAATACATTTTCTGACTCTTATTTTCCGGTTCCTTATCTCCACCTGGTAAATGCCTTGTTGTGTCATCTTTTTTTAACGAGTGATCTATATTTCAAGAAATAAGCAATTTATCTGCCCGGCAGCACTTGGTAGCTATGGCATCTGGCTGTGGAATCCGTGCCAAGCGGCTGCTGATATAAAGCTGGCACAGAGACCCGTCAGATGGCATACTGGGGAATGTATGTTGTGTACGGAGGGCGCTTGCAGTATACAGATCATTCCAGGTTGGCCTTGAAAATGTCCATAATGTGCGTCCGATCTCCCCAGTCATATGGCCTCACTTCTCACCATGATGGCACTATCAGGGCATGATGCCACACGCCGTGTACCCATGGCTTACCTCAGCACCATAATGCCACAGTAAGCTACATGGGGACTTTATTGTGCTACATACTGCATATACACCTAGCGTCTATACACCATCCAATGCCAGATTCACAGTGCAACAGTACCAACTTTATTATTACGTGTTAGCTGGACAGTCTCATCCTAGTCAGAGGCAACTGCTGCTGCATATATGGCTGGTCGGTCACCTGCAGATTTATACAGATGCCTATACTGAGCCTGTCCGTGGTGTGCAGCTGTGCGCCTGACTGTGCGCGGACTGAGACGCCTGCTGTTAGCGTCGGGACAATTAATCGCACATCCCTATGTGTTGGCTCCTATGGGGTCTATTCATGTACAGTACATAAGGAAACATGTATTGATATGATTCTATGCGATATATAGCTGTGGTAAGTAGCATTTCATGTATACACACTTTTCCAGCGACGCAGTATCTCCACCAGCCCAGTCTTCTCCTGAGGTCCCCCTCTGCAGGGCAGGTCCCTCTGCATCACATTCCTGATGCCGGACGTCTCATTCCCGTTCACTGCCTCCGCACCCGCGTAGTACGACTTTGACGTAAGCACAGAAGAAGCACCTGCAGCTCCACAATATCTGACATTGCCGCTGCATCTGACTCCGTATTCACCCCCTCCGCTGTGTTCTTTGTCCACATCTCCGCCACCTAACTTTAATGACCCTAAAATAAAAATTATTCTCAAAAAAAAAAAATCTGATGCTGTAAGTTGTCTTGTTTCAAAATTGTTTTTATTGTAATCCTACTACATTTCATTATTGTATACAGCACATCTCTGTTACCCAATACAATACCCTCTGGCCTCCATACATTACTGTGGCTTCTCCGAGGGGACACATTGCAGCCCCCCCATGAACCGCCCGGGGAGCAGGGCTGTATGCAATATATCTCAAGCCGTCTTTTTGCTTGCGATCCCAACCTAGGCTCCGGCCCCAATAGATCCTTAGTACAGCACTAGTGAACTAGGGGATCCGATCTGATGTGAACAAGACCGCAGATCGGATCGGAGATTAAACATAACCGATTTGCCAGTTTTCATCCTCTTTATCGGCCTTTTGCGTCGGAATCGGATGAAATTGGGCAAATAAGGACAAGTTTATGGCCAATTTAAGAATCAAGGTGTAAAAGAGAACATGCACCTTCTCCTGGTATGACCGGCAGAGATCATCTCTACGTGTCCTGGGATATTGCTGTCTTATAGTGTAAAGGCTGTCTGCCGACAAGAGGAACATCACAGATTATACATGTAATCGCTTCGTTACACTAATTAATATTTTGCATATATTCCACCATGCCCCAAGCCGCTGATCAGGTGCAGGAGTCATTCGAAAGTGCTTCTTATCAGCTGCTAGAGCCTGGGCGATGCATGACCTCGTCTACGCGGGCAGAACGGGTCATCTGAGGCTATACTGTACTTCGTATGGCAGCGTTAGGTAAATGGTGAGCTGGGCAGAGATACGCGGCGCTGCCATCTGCCGCCCCATCTGTTACACTTTCTAGGCACAGTCTGATCAGCCCAGAGGGGTGTGGAATCCAAGTGCTGCCAGAACCCCCTCCAGTAAGGCAGGGGCTCTTCTGTGATGGGTGCCAGGGAGGAGAACATGGGACAGTTACCAGCCAGAGCGGCACATTGCCACACAGACACTACACCACAGCAAATGCTGTACCCCCCAAACCCAAACACCCATCAATTAATACTAATTAGCTAGTACGTACTGGTCAGGTGAACCAGGGCAATATTTACTGTGAATTTCCGCTTTTTAAATATATCTGGTAAATTTCTTATTATAAAAAAAACTTTTTAGTGAGCGGAGTTTATTTATGCATCTTTATACAGTATGGTTCCTTTAACCACAGTACATTGTAATAAGTAATTTGGTTCTCTTTGGTGGCATGCTATACTTACAGTGCGCACATTTTTTTATTTAATTTATATATATGTATATATAATATACTAGGTGATTCATCGCGCCCTACGGGCGCTCTTCACACCGGCGTAAGGGGCTACGCCCCTTAATTTGTGAACATTTGTATTGTGAGAAATATGGTTAGAATTGTATGAAAGATGCCCTGTATTGCAGCTTCTGGCAGTGGGTGAGGGTCCAGCGTGGCAGCACAGGAGTACCGGACGGTGGCCCTGAGTCAGTGTCTCCTCCTACTGGGTGGGAGTTAGGGTGCATGAGAGCAGGAGGCTGGGATATGAGGCATGATAGGGGTATGTGGGCAACACAGCGTCAGCGATTACCCAGTGGTGGAAGTTACGGTTCAGGAGAGCAGGAAGCTGGGTAGTGATAGGGGTGTGTGGGCATACGGGGGACTAAAGAGGGTGGTGGACACTGTGCAGCTTCTGCCAGTGGGTGAGGGTCCAGCGTGGCAGCACAGAAATACAGGAGTCAGTGTCTCCTCCGACTGGGTGGGAGTTAGGGTGCATGAGAGCAGGAGGCTGGGCGGTAAACCATGATAGGGGAATGTGGGCAACACAGGGTGAGCGGGTCTCCACTGGCGGAAGTTACGGGGCAGGAGAACAGGAGGCAGGGCAGTGTCCTCCCACATTGATGGCAAAAGTATTCAACATCGGCCATAAACCATCGATTATTTGAAAATCATTGATGGTCGATGGGCATCCCTAGAACTGGAGGAGGGTGGGGGACAGTATGCAGCTCCCGGCAGTGGGTGAGCGTCTCCTCCCACTGGGAGGGAGTGAGCGTGCATGAGAGCAGGAGGCTGTATAATAGTGGTATGTGGGCAAGACATTGATAAAAGTTGTGGCGCTGGTGCAGAGGGCAGTGGGGAAACCTGCAGTGCGGCAGCCAGGGCCGGATTTCCCACCTAGGGGCGGTACGTGAAATGCGGGAGCGGGGTCCGCGGTGGTCCGCTGGGGGGTGGAATTGCTGGAAGGGGGTCTGGGGGGTCTGCAAATTGCGGGAGGGGGGGTGGTGTGTGGGGATCCGCGGTTAGCGGGAGGGGGCGGGGGTCCGCAAATCGTGGGCGGGGGCACGGGGGGGCTTGAATCGTGGGAAGGGGGGTCCGCAAATTGCGGGAGGGGGGTTGTCGGGGTTAGTGAATTGCGGGAGGGGGGTTGCGGAGGTCCGTGAATTGCGGGAGGGGCGCGTGGGGTGCCGTGAGTCAAGGGGGGGGGTGCGGGGGTCCGTGAATCACGGGAGGGGTTTATGAATCGCGGGGGTCGTGGGGGGGCTGCGAATCGCAGGAGGGGGGGTGTGGGGGGTTGGCGTGAATCAAGGGAGGGTGGGCGCAGGGGGGTGGTGCGGGGGTCCGTGAATCGCGGGAGGGGGCATGAATCGCGGGAGGGGGGGTCGTGGGGGGTTCCGAATCGCAGGAAGGGGGGTATGGGGGGTGCCGTGAATTGCGTGAGGGGGGCATGAATCGCGGGAGGGGGGGTCCCCGAATGTGTGAATTACGGGGCGGTCGCAAATCGCGAGAGGTGCCGAGGGGGCCCGCAAATCGCGGGAGGGGGGCGCTACGGGGGGTTTCGTGAATCGCGGGAGGGGGGGTCGTGGGGGGTTGCGAATCGCAGGAAGGGGGTGCCGTGAATTGCGTGAGGGGGGCATGAATCGCGGGAGGTGGGGTCCCCGAATGTGTGAATTAGGGGGCGGTCGCAAATCGCGAGAAGTGCCGAGGGGGCCCGCAAATCGCGGGAGGGGGGCGCTACGGGGGGTTCCGTGAATCGCGGGAGGGGGCGGTGCGAATTGCAGGAGGGGGGTCGCAAATCACAGTAGGGGGGGGGTGCCGTGAATCGCGGGAGGGGGGGTCGCGGGGGGCCCTTTAAATGCCGGGAGGGGGGGAACCAGGGGTCCCGCGAATCGCGGGAGGGGAGGATGCAGGGGTCCTGCGAATCGCGGAAGGGGGCTCGCGGGAGGGAGGGGTCGCTGGGGTCCCGCGATTTGTGGGAGGGTCGCGGGGGTCCCGCGTTTCGCGGGAGGGGGTGGTTGCGGAGGTCCAGCGAATCGCGGGAGGGGGTGGTCGGGTCTGGGACGGATATTAGACAGCACTTACATCGACAGCCATTACATTGACACCATTAGTTCGACAGCTCAATAGGTCGACATGGTTTTAGGTCGACATACCATTAGGTCGACATGTCATTATGTCGACAGCTCATTAGGTCGACAGCTCATTAGGTCGACATGTTTTTAGGTCGAAACTGCCATTAGGTCGACAGAGTCTATGTCGGCAGTCAAAAGGTCGACATGGGTTTTTTCACTGTTTTTTGGCCGAAATATCGACACAGTCGACATGGACACAGTTTGAAGTGTACCGCAGCCGCTCGCTATGCTTCGGGCACGGTGCCTCGCTGCGCTCGGCACACTATTTTATTCTCCCACCACGCCCTAGTGGATAGTAGGGCATGAAATACCGCCTGTCGGCACATGTCGGCTCAATAAACAGTGAAAATACCCATGTCGACCTTTTGACTGTCGACATAGACACAGTCGACCTAATGGCAGTGGCGACCTAAAAACATGTCGACCTAATGAGCTGTCGACCAAATGAGCTGTCGACCTAATGAGCTGTCGACATAATAACATGTCGACCTAATGGTATGTCGACCTAAAACCATGTCGACCTATTGAGGTGTCGAACTAATGGTGTCGATGTAATGGCTGTCGATGTAAGTGCTGTCTAACAATAGTCCGGATACCGTGGTGGTCGCGGGGGTCCCGCGAATCGCGGGAGGGGGGTCGCGGGGGTCCCGCGAATCGCGGGAGGGGGGGGTTCGCGGGGGTCCCGCGAATCACGGGAGGGGGGGTCGCGGGGGTCCCGCGACTCGCGGGAGGGTGGAAAGCTGGAGTCCCGCGAATCGCGGGAGGGGGGGTGCGGGGTCCCGCGATTGGCGGGAGGGGGGGTCACGGAGGTCCCGCGAATCGCGGGAGGGGGAGTTGCGGGGGTCCCGCGAATCGCGGGAGGGGGGGGTCGCGGGGGTCCCGCGATTCGCGGGAGGGGGGGGTCGCGGGGGTCCCGCGAATCGCGGGAGGGGGGTCGCGGGGGTCCTGGCAGAGGGTAGGGATGTGCAGGAGTAATGGTGGATGGTGGCTGTGGAGTAATGGTGGATGGTGGGCGTGTACTGTAGCCCTGGCTGGGCGGGGGGAGGTGATGTCAAGGGGGTGGAACGTCAGACACATGAAAGTGAAACTGTTTTACACAGGAACGTTCTCCACAGGGGTTGAGTGACAGATCTGGCTAAATATATAAGAGATATACTAGTTAATACGCCTGTCAAAATGACGGCTTCTACAATGTACTTTAACTTTGAGCTGTGACAGTTTTTACTTTCACTTTGAGCTGTGACAGTTTTTAGCCCACAAACTCTCCATATCCAGCAAGATTGAAAGAGATCAGTGTCCCTTTAAAAATATTTCCCTTTCTGTTATGACATCTTTGGTACTTATGTATTAGCCGGGCGCCCATTACGTAGTTTGCGTAGTGGTGTATTGAGAATTCCGATACACCACTATATGCTGGCTACATAACTGGAGCTGTGCTAATACACAATGGTGCATATCCCCACTATCCCCGTCATACCCCCAGTATCCACATGGGCGTGGAGTCAATTTTATAAAGTGTGGCGAGCGCAGCGAGGGGACGCGGATACGCACTTGCCACACTTTATAAAATTAACTCCGCGCCCACGTGGACAATGGGGGTATGACGTGGATAGTGGGGATATGTGTGTTGATAGTGTGTGTGTAGTGCATTATACTTACCTAATGTCCCCGGCACCAGCGTTCCACTCTGCAGCCTCCTCCAGGACACCCCGGCGGCAGCGTTCCCCTCCTCCGGCAGCGTACTCCATGACACCCCGGCGGAGGCAGTGTACACAATTAGCGTAGTGCCGCTGGGGGAGCAGGGAAACCATGTGATGCTCCCCCAGTGGCAGTACGCTGAATTACGGCCAAGATGCGTCTTCCCCCCCCGTACATTGTGTATGGATACACAATGTAGACTATGTGGGAAGAGGGGGGCCTTAGACCGCACACCCTGTAATGAGAGGTGCTACCTTGCTGAGATTGTTAGCTATATGCAAGACAGAGGGGGTTTGCAGGTGCACTATACTCTCATTACTGCTAACATATAATCCTTTTATAATTCAGCCCGCCGTCCGCCCGCTGTAAGTATAAAAGCACATATTTAGCAGGGTGCCCAGCTACGCTGACTACGTCAACTAAGGTACGTTGTCAGCGTAGCGTAGCCGGGCGCCCTGCTAATACATAAGTACCACATCTTTTAACACATAAAGAAGTAATTTGGTCCATCGAGTGGCCTCTAGTGGTCAGTGGCGGTATTTCACCTCATAGCGGTGAGTAGTAGTTAGCCCCTCTCTCTCTATTTATACTGATTGGATGCTTGATTTAGGAATCCATATGCCGTACAATATTAACCAATGCGATTTGCTCACTGTTTTTCAAGTGTGGGCGCATCGGGTGCCGGGCGGGGTCCCGACAGTCATTTACCCGATGTTGGGATCCTGACTGTTAAGACACAAACAGACGGGTTCCCGATGGCCACCGGCTATTCTCCCTCGCGGGGATCCACGCCCCCCATAGAGGGAGAATAGAATAGGTGGCGAGGGCAGCGATCCATAGCGCCCGCAAGGGGCTTTGTAGTGCTCCCCATGCTGTCTGAGTCCGGCCACCCTATACCACACCCGGCGCATCAGCCTACGCTTACTGTACCACGGGCGTGTCAGTCTACCCTTACTGTACCACGGGCTACGCTTACTGTACCATGGGCGTGTCAGCCTGCGCTTATTGTACCACGGGCTACGCTTAATGTACCACGGGCGTGTCAGCCTGCACTTACTGTACCACGGGCGTGTCAGCCTGCACTTACTGTACCACGGGCGTGTCAGCCTGCACTTACTGTACCACAGGCGTGTCAGCCTGCACTTACTGTACCATGGGCGTGTCAGCCTGCACTTACTGTACCACGAGCGTGTCAGCCTGCACTTACTGTACCACGGGCGTGTCAGCCTGCACTTACTGTACAATGGGCGTGTCAGCCTGCGCTTACTGTACCACGGGCTACGCTTACTGTACCATGGGCGTGTCAGCCTACGTTTACTGTACCATGGGCGTGTCCGCCTGCGCTTACTGAACCACGGGCTACGCTTACTGTACCACGGGCATGTCAGCCTGCACTTACTGTACCACGGGCGTGTCAGCCTGCGCTTACTGTACCATGGGCGTGTCAGCCTGCACTTACTGTACCATGGGCGTGTAAGCCTGCACTAACTGTACCATGGGCGTGTCAGCCTGTGCTTACTGTACCACGGGCTACGCTTACTGTACCATGGGCGTGTCAGCCTGCACTTACTGTACCACGGGCGTGTCAGCCTGCACTTACTGTACCACGGGCGTGTCAGCCTGCACTTACTGTACCACGGGCGTGTCAGCCTGCACTTACTGTACCACGGGCGTGTCAGCCTGCACTTACTGTACCACGGGCGTGTCAGCCTGCGCTTACTGTACCACGGGCTACGCTTACTGTACCACGGGCCTGTCAGCCTACGCTTACTGTAGCACGGGCGTGTCAGCCTACACTTACTGTACCACGAGCGTGTCAGCCTACGCTTACTGTACCACGGGCTATGCTTACTGTACCACGGGCCTGTCAGCCTATGCTTACTGTACCACGGGCCTGTCAGCCTATGCTTACTGTACCACGGGCGTGTCAGCCTACGCTTACTGTACCACGGGCGTGTCAGCCTATGCTTACTGTACCACGGGCTATGCTTACTGTACCACGGGCGTGTCAGCCTACGCTTACTGTACCACGGGCGTGTCAGCCTGCACTTACTGTACCATGGGCTACGCTTACTTTACCACGGGCGTGTCAGCCTACGCTTACTGTACCACGGGCTACCCTTACTGTACCACGGGCGTGTCAGCCTACGCTTACTGTACCACGGGCGTGTCAGCCTGCGCTTACTGTACCATGGGCTACGCTTACTGTACCACGGGCGTGTCAGCCTATACTATAGATATGCTAATTCCACCATTACTTTGTATATTCCCGTATGGTTCTCCGACCTCTATGTAGCACTTAAATAAAGCTAATTCTAATAGCCATACTCCATGTATAGACATCTGTGCGTCATATGCATTACAGTGAATCAGCGCTGACTGCCTCCATTTACCTTACAGGAGCTGACCGCCCGAGGACACGGGAATATCACCACCGAGATCCGCCCAGCAGAAGGCTTCTACTATGCAGAGGATTATCACCAGCAGTATCTGAGCAAGAAACCCAATGGCTACTGTGGACTGGGCGGCACCGGGGTCTCCTGCCCAATTGGCCTCAAATAGATCGTTAAGGGCTTCCCAGAATGCTTCACACTCAGCTGATGACCTGGATCCTTCTAATATAGTCCTCTTTATTGTAGTTCCTCCCATATAGACACATTGTACAGTCATCTGCTCCCATATAGACACATTGTACAGTCATCTGCTCCCATATAGACACATTGTACAGTCATCTCCTCCCATATAGACACATTGTACGGTCATCTGCTCCCATATAGACACATAGTACGGTCATCTGCTCCCATATAGACACATAGTACGGTCATCTGCTCCCATATAGACACATAGTACGGTCATCTGCTCCCATATAGACACATTGTACGGTCATCTGCTCCCATATAGACACATTGTACGGTCATCTGCTCCCATATGACACATTGTACGGTCATCTGCTCCCATATAGACACAATGTACGGTCATCTGCTCCCATATAGACACATAGTATACGGTCATCTGCTCCCATATAGACACATTGTACAGTCATCTGCTCCCATATAGACACATAGCACAGTCATCTGCTCCCATATAGACACATTGTACGGTCATCTGCTCCCATATAGACACATAGTACGGTCATCTGCTCCCATATAGACACATTGTACGGTCATCTGCTCCCATATAGACACATTGTACGGTCATCTGCTCCCATATAGACACATAGTACGGTCATCTGCTCCCATATAGACACATAGTACGGTCATCTGCTCCCATATAGACACATAGTACGGTCATCTGCTCCCATATAGACACATAGTACAGTCATCTGCTCCCATATAGACACATAGTACAGTCATCTGCTCCCATATAGACACATAGTACGGTCATCTGCTCCCATATAGACACATAGTACGGTCATCTGCTCCCATATAGACACATAGTACGGTCATCTGCTCCCCATATAGACACATAGTACGGTCATCTGCTCCCATATAGACACATAGTACGTCATCTGCTCCCATATAGACACATTGTACGGTCATCTGCTCCCATATAGAAACATTGTACGGTCATCTGCTCCCATATAGACACATTGTACGGTCATCTGCTCCCATATAGACACATTGTACGGTCATCTGCTCCCATATAGACACATTGTACGGTCATCTGCTCCCATATAGACACATAGTACGGTCATCTGCTCCCATATAGACACATAGTACAGTCATCTGCTCCCATATAGACACATAGTACAGTCATCTGCTCCCATATAGACACATAGTACAGTCATCTGCTTCCCATATAGACACATAGTACAGTCATCTGCTCCCATATAGACACATAGTACAGTCATCTGCTCCCATATAGACACATAGTACAGTCATCTGCTCCCATATAGACACATAGTACAGTCATCTGCTCCCATATAGACACATAGTACAGTCATCTGCTCCCATATAGACACATAGTACAGTCATCTGCTCCCATATAGACACATTGTACAGTCATCTGCTCCCATATAGACACATTGTACAGTCATCTGCTCCCATATAGACACATAGTACAGTCATCTGCTCCCATATAGACACATAGTACAGTCATCTGCTCCCATATAGACACATAGTACAGTCATCTGCTCCCATATAGACACATAGTACAGTCATCTGCTCCCATATAGACACATAGTACAGTCATCTGCTCCCATATAGACACATAGTACGGTCATCTGCTCCCATATAGACACATAGTACAGTCATCTGCTCCCATATAGACACATAGTACGGTCATCTGCTCCCATATAGACACATAGTACGGTCATCTGCTCCCATATAGACACATTGTACGGTCATCTGCTCCCATATAGACACATTGTACGGTCATCTGCTCCCATATAGACACATAGTACGGTCATCTGCTCCCATATAGACACATTGTACGGTCATCTGCTCCCATATAGACACATAGTACGGTCATCTGCTCCCATATAGACACATAGTACGGTCATCTGCTCCCATATAGACACATAGTACGGTCATCTGCTCCCATATAGACACATAGTACGGTCATCTGCTCCCATATAGACACATAGTACAGTCATCTGCTCCCATATAGACACATAGTACAGTATCTGCTCCCATATAGACACATAGTACAGTCATCTGCTCCCATATAGACACATAGTACAGTCATCTGCTCCCATATAGACACATAGTACAGTCATCTGCCCATATAGACACATAGTACAGT